>NC_142587.1:24506875-24810468 GCF_965207765.1 Zootoca vivipara | reverse complement strand
ACCTAATGGTCAGGGGTCCCTTTACCTTTACCTTTAGCTGCTGCAAATAATGAATATCATACAATGGGGCCTGGGTGCATTGTAAAGTATGTTCACTCTGCTCTTTAAGTAGGTAGAAATACCATATCTTATCACTGATTTTTATTATACACGCACAATTCCTTTTCTTGTGTGATTTCTCCTCTCCCCTCCCCATCAACATCAACCTCCAATTTTCCTATAAAACACTCCTTTCAACTTTCCTCTAATAGTTTAAAGGCCACCACTGCACCTGCAAGAAATGACTCCAGTGACATTACGTGTGGTCCGTGTGACCTAAGCAGTAGCCTTTTCTTTTTTAAAAAAGGAACTAAATTAGTAATAAGCTTACCTATCACTTATCAGCTGACCATGTAAATAGCCTGCAGAATAGTAAAAAGGCAGGGGGTAATCCGAAGGGATAATAGCTCAGGGGAGGAAAAAAAAATACCCTATTAGCTCTGCTGGGGTCCACATGGCAAACAGCCTTTTCCGCTCATGAAAACCATAAATAGATCCCCTGCACAGCAAGGGCACAGCCACGTCCAGTATGTTTCAAGTAAAGAAGGGAGGAACCAGGTGAGACAAAAGGCTAAGCTCAGTGTGATCGGTGTGATTAAAGGCTGCATTAGAAAAGGGGGGGGAATATGGCAGGAAGAACTGCATTGTTGTTGTTTTAAACAGGCTCATAGGCTAGCTTCTCATCCCATCGGTGGTTAGTGCTGACAATGCACCTTAATGAATTTTGGGTGCTTGATATTGTAAGTGCTTGATATATATATTTTTTATTTAAAAAAACTTATCAGATTTTTCCTGGAAAGGCCAAGTCTAGGGTGGAGGGATGCCTTTTGATGCTTACACTGTTGTGTAAATGCTGTAAAAGTAAATGCATGCAGCGCTTTTCTTCTAGGGAAAAAAAAGGTGCTGGTACTGCGCACCCTTGAGTATCCCCAGGAAAGAAAGAAAAAACCAAAGGACAGCATGCATGAAGAGTACCCATCCCATAATAGAACACCTGTCTGCAAGCACCCTTAATTCTGTAGATTCCAAATATGCTCGGATCCAAGTAAATAGTTCAGCCAATCATTTTCTTTTTTATATGGTGGAGGAACTCATCAGAATTGAGGTGTGTGTTGTGATGCCTTGAGCACAGTTTCTAGCGATGGTGTAGAAGACTGATAATACCAGATTTGCAATGTAGTCAACAAGATCTGCATGTATTTGAAGGTCAGCTCCTTTGCCCATGAAAATGGTCTTCCACTCACCATTTATTTCAGGGTTGTATGTGCCTCTTTCGTGCTTGTGCAAGCCTCCATTCCTTTGACTCGGCCCTCAAAAGGCACCTGCTGGGTTGGTGTATTTAAATCCTGAAACTGATATGAACTTTCTTCTTTCCCTTTCTACAACGAGTATGTAATTTACTGAACAATCGCTATGCCTCCATGCCTATGCCCTCAGACCAGGGCATGCCACATGGAAATGGGACCTTTTACAAAAAAATAAATCATACAACTTCAGCTGTTTGTGGTGTAAGCAGAACCAGACTGTTGGAGGGAGGGATGGAGCACCTTTCCTCACAAGCAGCAAATCAGTCAACCATTAAAAAAAATCATCAGTTTTGGCACACTGATCCATGGAACCATAAATCATGCTGGGAGAGGGGGGAATCTCACACACACAAAATGCAAACAGAAACCTGGTGATAGGACTGAGTTCAGCCCATCTATTTATGAGTGGGTATTGATGAATTCAGCACTTTTCTTCTAGTAAAAAGCTGCCAGTACTCACCTTGAAGTTGTTACAGTAAGTACCACACTTTCAACCAGTGCTTTTCTTCTAGATAAAAAGGTGTCAGTACTGCGTACTCTTGAGTTTACCCCCAGGAAAAAAAGCTCTGGATAAAGCGAACCCTCAACTATGGCAGCTCCTATCGGTGGTCACCAGTTGGCAACCGCCATTCTCCTTTGCCCCTCCTGAAATGCCCCTGTAAGTGATAATATATCATTACATAATATTATTCACAGGGATCTTCTAGATGGAAAACTGGTGACTTTTTCTGGGAGATCAAAAACTGAAAGCTTGAGATTGATTTTTTTTCCCTTTCACCACCCAATCAACACCCAAGGGCCTTCAAAATGCACCAAAAGCTTGAATTAGTGAACTTTTACTCCGCCTGTACCTGATGAGTTAAAAAGAACCAACTGTTTAAATCCTTGTTAATTTGCATCACACTGTTCCAATGTACAACCATACCTTGGAAGTCGAACGGAATCCGTTCCGAGGTCCGTTCGACTTCCAAACCGTTTGAAAACCAAGTCGTGGCTTCTGGTTGGCTGCGGAAGCTCCTGCAGCCAATCGGAAGCCGTGGAAGCCCTGTCAGATGTTCGGCATCCAAAATTAGTTCGCAAACCGGTACAGTCACTTCCAGGTTTGCGGCGTTCGGGAGCCAAAACGTTCGAGAACTAAGCTGTTTGAAAACCAAGGTACGGCTGTATTACATTCAGCATGACTACAGGAGTTAAGTGTGCAACCACTTTGATTTCTTGCATGATTCAGACAGACCTCTTCTAACCTTGGATTCAACTGTGCAGACCTAGGGCTCCTTGCGTCTCCCCGAAAAAATGACTTTAATCATAATAGCCACATTAGAAATCACTACATTTTATGTGACCCAACTACTGGAAGCATGTATGGGGAGGGCGAGGTAAGGAGGTGCGAGAAGGACAGAAATCTTCTCCTGAGTTTGATCTCACAGTGGTGGCACATCACCACACAAATATATGTCATACACACCATAGTCTGATAGGTGATTTTTGCACCTCCCACTGGGCTTGTTTCACCAGCACCTAGGTATGCCTCTTCAACTATGAAACTGATTGGTCACTACTGAAGCAAGACTGCCTTTGGTGAGGACCTTTTGCTTTTCCTATGTCCTGGAATTGTATTATCTCGATTTTTAACTCAGTGGATTTTATTGTGGGTTGCTGGCTCACCCTTTTCCTTATGCTGTCCTGAGGATAGGAGTTTGCCACCATGCTGGGATGCCTCTCACTCCCGTTTGATGCACTTGGGTTTTGGAAAACAGGCTGCAAACTATGACATCAAAAAGATTAATAAGTGGGTTTTTATACCCTGTCAGGCTTTGTAAGTGTCCTTGTGTGTTTTAAAAACACAAAATTTGGACTTTGGAGTCCAAATTACAAAACAAAAAACCACCCAAAACTCATTTGTATGAAGTTTTGTGTCAGCCCTATAACCTAGCAACTAAAAAATAATCTGTAGCACTACAGCAGCCCCACACATTGTACCAGTAATCCCTACGATACAATGTCTGGTTGGCATGCATCCATTATCTGCATCTTCTCACACCATGCTCATCTGAGAAGCCTTGCTCAGTCAGGATTCCCAGATACCCTAACAGTTTTTAAATATGTGCCTATGTGATCATTTAAAGACTGCCACAGGAAACTTTTTCTCTAAGCAGCGCCATCTGAAAATATTTTGCTGCCAAGAGCAGAGCCCTCTGCTGAGGCCTGTCCTTTAGAAAGACTGACGGCCCCATTCAGAAATAATTTCAGACTCTCATCTGTTCCTCCTACATGGTGCCACTGGGCTTGGTGGCACAAGTACCATAATGTGAGGCCGCCCTAGGGTTGTTCAAATCCCATTGACCTCCGTGTGATTTATGGAGCCTACCAATTGGATGCAGGGTTTGAACCTAACTTGTTTGTCCTGGTATGACTTCCACAGGAAACAAACAACTTAACGAAATGCTGCATGGCTAAGGAGAGGCCTATTCTGTTAACACTCTGAACTGGTGCTGCAAAAAACAACAACCCTACGAATGCTTTAAAAAAGTTTCTTGAACTGTTGGCCTGATTTCCTTTTGAATGTCTCTTCTGTCTACGGAGTAAAACTAATGAGAGGTATGGAAGCACAGAACCCCTGAAAGCTCATATATTCCTTTGTCCTGTGTAAAAGCTATGCAGTAAAAAGGGAGAGCAAAGAGAGGCAGGCTGAATAGAAGTTTTCAAAGTTTGCTCAGCAGGGCAGGTGGCGTTTTCAGAGGCTGGAGCAAGGCCAGTCAACACTGGCCCACCTGCAAGAGAAAAGCAGAACAGACACCACTAACTAGCCAGTGAAAAGCAGCTGCATCTATTCTCCCTTTTTAGCACTCTGGATGTCAGCAAGAAGAGGAAGAGGACTTGGCAAGTTCCACATTGATGGTTGCCCACAAGAGAAGTCCTGGCTTTGAGTCTTCCAAGTTCAGACTTTGTTGAAATGGCTTTCCAATTTGGACAAGAATGTTGTTTACCACGACCCTTGTTGCACAACCCTGTTCCTGAGACTCCCATGGCTATGCTAGTCTGAACCTAACATAAAGACCTACCAAGCTGGAATTATCCCCTCTGCTCAAATAGGTTTCTTCTGGCAACATATATATGGAGAAGAGAAGAGGGGTGCCAGGTTGCAACCTGAATATATTTATATTCTCTGTATCTTGCACAGTATCTTTGTATTCTCTGGTGGACCAAGGGCAAGATGTTATTCACAGTTTTGCAAAAGTATCCTTAAGATGGCTACTCTTATTTTGAAGAAACGTGGCTGCAAGGCACCAATCTGGAATGTAAGGATTTCTAATCTGAATTGGGCCCTCCAGCAGTTTCCTGCCAAAAAAATCCACTTCCCCAGCAACCATCTGCCCTCAAAGGTGCTATTTATCAAAAAGCAGAACACATTTCTCAACTCAGGAAATTCTCTGTACAGAAGATGAATTTAGTCAACATTTGTTGGAAAACAGGTGAGTTCCTATGTGTCACCTGCCTACATTTCCAGCATAATAAGACATTGTTGACAGATTTGTGCCTATCAGCTGCAGCCTAGTTATTTCTTCCAAATAAAGACAATTTGACAGCCAGTGTGAAATAGGTTATGCCATTACTGAAAAAGCCAAGGTTACCATAATAACCATCCCAAAATAACTATGCCTACAGCATTTTTCCTGGAGAAGCAAACACGTTGAAGACTGAGAAGAATCATTTCAAAGGACAAGTATTTTAATGCAACCTGAGCCTACACATGTCCTCTCAGGTGTTCTGTGAGCTTGTTCCACTAACAGCGCAATTCTACATGTCTCTATAAGCCTGTTTGACAATACAGGACCTTACTCCCAGGTGGGGATAGATGAAGCTGCCAATTTCTCTTTCTCTTTCCCATTTTTCCATCCTGAAATTCAATTCTGCTTCAGTTTGTGATTTAAATAAGAAGTTCTCGTGAAAATTCATCTGCATTTTTGTGTGAATTTCTTCACATATGCACATCATTGCAGGCATATTTCCCTAACAAAATGCCTTTTTATGTTATACTCACCAATAAATACATTTTTATGCACCCTACTTCCCCTAGTATTGCACATTTGGTTGGAGAAGTACACCACAAATTTTTTAAATGTGAGAATTTCGAAGGGTGGCTGTGTTTCGGTGCATGTCTTTTTTTCAAGCAATGCAGATTAAGGAATTCCACATAAACATGAACAACACTAATTTCTCTCCCAGTTGTACTCCCAGGCAAGTGTTTATGGGATTGCTGCCTTCTATTTTTATGAGGAGTGCCATGAAGAATTGCGGGACACTACATAGCATAGGGAAGACAGGAGTGCCTGGCGTGCTATGGTCCATGGGGTCACGAAGAGTCGGACACGACTAAACGACTAAACAACAACAACATAGCATAGGATACAAATAAAATATTAAGTAAGCCATTTTTTGCCTCCTTTTTTGTTGTTTAAATGGTATCTTAAGCATGGCATATCAAACATTTGTATGCAAAAATAAGTAAATTAAAAGTAAGTAGCCAAAAATAGGGGGAAAGGCATGAATTCAGATGAGTTTCCCCTCATTCAGTTTTTATGCTTATTTCCACCTGCTGAATGTAAGAACTAGTTGAGATTCACCCATTGCTGCATAGGCTTTTGTTTCAGCAGGAATTACATGGAGACAAGCCATAATTCTAATGCTTAAAGAACAAGTCATTTATCTAATTATATAGTTTAGTCTCTGTTCACAAACCAGCCTTGTATATTGAAAAGATTCAGAGCAGATGTAATCTATTTTTTTTTCTTTTTTAAAAAAATTGTACTTTTAAGTAGTAGCCCTGATAGGAAATTTGCAGAGTGTAAGAGTGGCACAGTACAATAACAGGAATAATAATGAAAACAGTAATAATAAAAACTTTGAAGACAGTGCTCATATCATTTTAAGAGAAAGGTTTAGGCTACAATCCTGCACACACTTACCTGGGGGGGGTAAGAGCAACTGAATATCATTCGGCTTAGCTCTGAGTAAACATATACTATTATTTGGGCAATTCTTATTCACAGTCTTGTCAAGCTGTTTTGTTTTTTAAATAGCATTTATTGCATTGAAAAAAATGTAGGTGGGCATAACTTCAGTGGACTGCACTGTGTAATCTATGATTTATAAATGTGCAGATGTGGCCTTCAGAGTGTCCAGTGTCTTTTTGGCTGGCCTGATTCCCTCCTGAGTGTTTAGACTTCACTTCCATGCAATTAGGTACCACCCAGGCGACAGCTACCACCTGAAATTTGGGAACTTGACTCCATTGAAAAGCAAATTAGGAGGCTATGAGGAGATGTGGAAGTTCTGTGATTCAGCAGAAATAGAAAGGTTTTTTTACTGATTCAGACCAATGGCTTGCAGTGGGTGGGGAAGTGCATTTTAGTCTGCGTTTCAAATACTGACTTGAATACAAGTTCCCGCCCGAGGGAAGCAACTTGGATTGCCTGCAACAATATCTATGGCTGCTAGTCTGATTACTTCTCAGTACCAGTTGCTGGGAGATAAAAGCAGGAGAAGTCAAAGGCCTGATTTCATAGAATCATAGAGTTGGAAGAGACCACAAGGGCCATCCAGTCCAACCCCCTGCCAAGCAGGAAACACCATCAAAGCATTCTTGACATATGCTGTCAAGCCTCTGCTTAAAGACCTCCAAAGAAGGAGACTCCACCACACTCCTTGGTAGCGAATTCCACTGTCAAACAGCTCTTACTGTCAGGAAGTTCTTCCTAATGTTTAGGTGGAATCTTCTTTCTTGTAGTTTGAATCCATTGCTCCGTGTCTGCTTCTCTGGAGCAGCAGAAAACAACCTTTCTCCCTCCTCTATATGGCATCCTTTTATATATTTGAACATGGCTATCATATCACCCCTTAACCTTCTCTTCTCCAGGCTAAACATACCCAGCTCCCTAAGCCGTTCCTCATAAGGCATCGTTTCCAGGCCTTTGACCATTTTGGTTGGCCTCTTCTGGACACGTTCCAGCTTGTCAGTATCCTTCTTGAACTGTGGTGCCCAGAACTGGACACAGTACTCCAGGTGAGGTCTGACCAGAGCAGAATACAGTGGTACTATTACTTCCCTTGATCTAGACGCTATACTCCTATTGATGCAGCCCAGAATTGCATTGGCTTTTTTAGCTGCTGCATCACACTGTTGACTCATGTCAAGTTTGTGGTCTACCAAGACTCCTAGATCCTTTTCACATGTACTGCTCTCAAGCCAGGTGTCTCCCATCCTATATTTGATTTACACACACACTTGTTGGTCACTTGATAACTGTAACATCAAGGGAGGACTTCAGTGTGTAAGTGAGGAGAGGACATAGCTGAGCGCATGTTTAGCATACAGAATGTGCCAGAGCTAATCTCTAGTTAAAAGGACCCTGCGTAGCAGTATTTGGAAAGTGACTACTGCCTGTGGCCATGAGAGCAGATGCTTGTCAAAGGAGACAGTTGTGGGCCATTGGTCTGTATCAAAAAAAGATGGCTTCATAAGCCGCAGGCCTTTGAAGTTTTTAGTTCAAAGAAAAAGCCTTCCTTGCCACCATCCCCCATTAGTAGGGTGGCAGGTCGCCATCGGGTTGTTGTTTAGTCATTTAGTCGTGCCCAACTCTTCGTGACCCCATGGACCAGAGCATGCCAAGCACTCCTGTCTTCCACTGCCTCCCGCAGTTTGGTCAGACTCATGTTGGTAGCTTCAAGAACACTGTCCATCAGGTACGAGGAAGAAATCTCAGAGGTACTGCAAATCACACAAACTGTGAATTACAGATGGATAAAACAAGGGATGCGGGTGGCGGTGTGGTCTAAACCACTGACCCTCTCGGGCTTGCCGACCAGGAGGTCAACGGTTCGAATCCCTGCGATGGGGTGAGCTCCCGTTGCTCGGTCCCAGCTCCTGCAAACCTAGGCATTTGAGAGCACCCCAAAAAGTGCAAATAGATAAATAGGTACTATTCCGGCGGGAAGGTAAACGGCGTTTCCATGTGCTGCTCTGGTTTCAGTGTTCCTTTGCGCCACAAGTGGCTTAGTCATGCTGGCCACATTACCCGGAAAAACTGTCTGCAGAGTGGACAAATGCCGGCTCCCTCAGCCTGTAAAGCAAGATGAGCGCCGCAACCCCAGAGTCGTTTGCGACTGGACTTAACTTTTCAGGGGTCCTTTACCTTTAAAACAATCTAAGACCCATGTGCAGGGACGCGGGTGGCGCTGTGGGTTAAACCACAGAGCCTAGGGCTTGCCGATCAGAAGGTCGGCGGTTTGAATCCCCGCAACGGGGTGAGCTCCCATTGCTCGGTCCCTGCTCCTGCCCACCTAGCAGTTCGAAAGCACATCAAAGTGCAAGTAGATAAATAGGTACCGCTTCTGGTTCACCAGAAGCAGCTTAGTCATGCTGGCCACATGACCTGGAAGCTGTATGCCGGCTCCCTCGGCCAGTAAAGCGAGATGAGCACCGTAACCCCGGAGTCGTCCACAACTGGACCTAACGGTCAAGGGTCCCTTTACCTTTACCTAAGACCCATGGGCATAGCCAAGGAGGGCAGCCCCCCAATCAATAAAAATACATAGCTAACTGAGGTTCTTCCTCCCCTCAACAAAGGCCTGATCCCCCCACCTTATAAAAATCCTGGCTATGCCCATGCAGACCTACAACTATTATTTGAACTTGTGGCTGTAGCTTCTGAGTATTTCACTGGCCTCCAACCATGGAAGATTTTTTTTTAATGCCTCAAATTAAAATACTACTAAAAGGGTATTACCAGCTAAGTTTCATGCTGTACTTGGAGTGCTGGGTGAAATATGATTATGCAAGTCTGCAAAATATTGTCACCAAGTATGTTTTTTTTAAAATATATACACAGCATTAACACTCAACTAGGCACATAAACAATAAGGTGACAGGATACCAAGACCAGCATGATATGGGCCAATGCATTCTGCAGCCGCCAAAGCTTAATCTGAACCATCATCAAGGCCAGCCTCACACAGAAGGCGATTCAGTCCCTTACAGCTTCAAGGTGACAATGTACTGAACAATTAACTTTATAAATAATATGGAGAGGATTTAAATATTATTTTTATGCTCATCCCATCCTAAGTCTTCTTACAGTACAATTCTATACATTCTACTCAGAAGCAAGTCCAGTTAGCGTTCAATTCCCAGGTAGGGATAGGTGAATCCATCCATTTCAATTGTCTCGGTTTTTCATACTTCTAGTCTTAAAATTGATTCTCCACATTCAGCAGCAATTTCTTAATTACGGTATTATTATTTTAAGCCCTGAAAACTCATCAGCATTTGGGTGCAACTTTCTCTAAATATTGCATGTTTTTATGAAATTCTGCTCAATTTTTGCAAAGTGGCTTCGCCTAAAAGAATACTTTTCAGTATGCTTCACAAATATATGCATTTTATGGACACTTTACCACAGTGTATACAGTTTTTGTACACATTATTTACCTGAATAACTGCATTGCAAAATTCAGAAGTACACATTTCAAAGTGTTTCAGTTCTTGTATCATTTGAGGAAGTGCAAATTAGACAGGTTCACATTTAAATGTGAACTGATAAAATTGATTACAGTGCCAAATATTTGCCAAAGTATGAGTCTCACTGAACTCAGTACGACTTGCTTCTGAGTAGACATGTATAGGATTATGCTGCTAGACATCTTCTATCTAGACTGTCATGGATGTGGCAAAAAATTAATCTAACATACTTAATCCTTTAGTTCTGATATTATTTTCAGGTTATGAAAGAATTCAGATGCTGATCATCATAGCGATATATTTTTCCAAAAAATGCACAAACCTCACTATGCACAATTGAACTCACCCCTGTCTTGAGCTTAGATGGAAAAAACAAACTTTCAAAGCATTTTGGATATAAGAATTATCAGTGTTAATATATATAATAGCAAAGTTCACTGTAACATATTATGACATTTTTAATCAAAAGAAAGACAATCTTTCAAATCCAGATGAAAGACCTACTGCCAGTATCTTCCACTTAGTCTAACCATGCTGGTTCTATAATCTATTCTCTGGAATAACCACTTACCTTACAAACCTGAGCATAATCTTTCTACAGCTGGCTCGCATTTATTATCAGTGTCACCAGACTGCACATTTATTTTAAACAGGGATTTTACTGACATCTGGTGGCAATAAGAAAAAACTCACCCTTTTCATAAAATATTACACAATTCCAGTTTTGTATCAAACCTACATTTCAAGGGGGTATCCCAGAGAGCTGGGGGACCATCAAGCCACGTGCTTAATAACATTTAAAGTTTTGTAGCATTAAATCATAGCCCAAGAATGTCTCCCAAAGATCAGCTACTCCAATCTTTTAGATGGGCAATGTAACTGAAGAATGCAGAATATGAGTCAACCCAATGATAGCAATGCATGAAACAGATAGGCAGAGAGACAACACAAGCTGCGGCTATGAGATATAACCAATGCATATTGTCCATGTTTGAGGCAAGGGAGATGGAAGAGGCTTACCAGTAGCAGGGTGCAGGTCTCATTTCCAACAATAAGTTAGGAATGTGCAAAATCCCCGAAAATTTGATTTCAAGATAATATAGTATCCAAATACTACAAGTGTGGCTTAAGTTTTGTCCAAGGGCAGGTATTTTACAAAAGAAGCACGACGCCAGAATTGGAAGGGGCTACAAAAGAGTGTCTGCATCTGATCTTCACCAACTTGCTGCCTTAAAGCGGAAAATTCTATACATACATCTTTCCAGACAAATACTTGTTTAGTGTCTCCTCTAACACCTCAAGGCACAGAGCATTCACAGCCTCCATGGGAAATGACACTATAAAATCCTTGATAAAAAAAAATGTAAGAAACTGGAAATGCTTGAAACCTGCCAATTAGTTCCTGGGAACCACAAAGCAGACTGAATGGATTCAAGAGTTTTGCACCTTTGGAGATAGAGAAATACCTGCCACCTTGGCAGTACGGTGGGATAGTGGCCTGCGGACCCCCAAACAGGCAGGGAGGTTGTAATGTCAAAACCTGGAGCACACAAAAGAATTCTTTTCAATGTGAAGTAAACATTAACAGTTGTGAGATGCCTCGTGGCTGTGGGGTTGCATGATCTCCACACACATTAAGAACTCCCACATTAAAAAAGTGGTATCAGGAAGCAGAAAAGAAGGATATGTGCAATTAAAAGGGCTGGCAAAGGTGCCAACAGCACAATATATTTAAGTGTTATCATACCACTTTAAACAGTCATGGCTTCCCCCAAAGAATCATGGGAACTGTAGTTTGTTAAGGGTGCTGAGAGCTGTTTGGATAACCCCTATTCTCCTCACAGAGCTACAATTCTTCCTTGGGAAGAGGCACAGGCACCGAGTTGTGCCTGACATTGGGGAGGGGGGCTGACATCACATGCATGATGCATGTGCTCATGACCTCAAGCGCATCGTGCAATGGGTGTGTGTGATGGGTGTCGCATCAGGAGAGGCCGACTCCTCCCGATGCGACATTCACCTGCCAGGCTGTGCTGGGTCCATGCAACGTCGCCCAGGGTGACATCCCGTCAGGCATCCTCTACCCTCTCAAGATTGGGAGGCTGAGCCCCATCCCAGCAGACATTGGGGGGCTGTAGAGGCCTCAGCCCAATAGAGTTAGGAAGAGGGTGCCTGGGAAAGGGGACTGATTGTGAAACCACTCTGTGAATCATTGCTCTGTCAGGGGAATAGTGCTTTCCTAACCACACTCAGCACCCTTAACAAACTAGTTTCTAGAATTCTTTGAAGGAAAGCCACAACTATTTAAAGTGGTATGATACTTCCTTTGTTTGTTTGTTTGTTTGTTTGTTTGTTTGTTTGTTTCTCTCCGGCGCCCCACCCCTCGCAGGGCGCAACATGGTTTCCGCATGGCTTTGCCACACGGCGCCCGGTGAGGGGTGGGGGCGCCGGAGAGATCTCCGCCCCTCAGCACCAGGGTGCGCGACCTGCTCGAGACTGCCCTGCAGCTACCCCTCACTCAGCAGGGGCACACACAGACCAGTCTCTGCCAAAGATCTGCTGAAGGGTTCAAAGTTTAGGTAGGCCCACACAGAAACAATAAAGTCTTAAGATAACTTGTGCCAAGCCATAAAGGGCTTTAAATACTTCAATTTGGGCCCAGAATGGGACCAAGAGCCTGTTCTCATACGACTCAGGGTGCAGACCACAAGATTCAGTCTGGGATCTGATTTGACCCGCGGCACTTCAGGTTTTTTCCAGCTAGTGTAATGCTGACTTTACAGCCATGAATGTGTGGGCATGTGGCGCAGAGGCAGGAGGACCTGAGCAAGAATAACTAGCAATGAACACAGAATAGATGAGAACATGCCTATATAGTGCTTCCAAAATCCTTCCCTCAAACACTGTGACATGAGTGCCCTGGTAAAATCATAACTTCTGATTTGAAGCTAGACCTGTCAGTCACCAAAGAGCTCTACTTTCCCTTTCTGTCCACCCTGTTAAGTGGCAAACTTTGGGGTATTTTTTTTTCAAATTCTGCATACTGTATTCACAGGCACAGAAATGTCCCGTCCCCCTGCCCCAATGTCAACAAGCACCCAAGTGCTTTGAACCTCGCTTTGGAGGTTCCTGCATTGGCTCAGAGCACTTTAGGGAGATCTCACGTCATCTCAGGTAAGCCTGAATTAGGTCAGGATTTGAGATTTGTCTAAGTTTAATACACATCCCTAGTTTGTAATTTAGTAGGGCTTACACCTGGGTAAGTAGGGTTAAGATTGTAGCCTATCTCACAAGCTTGATTTCGCAGGTAAGCATAGACACTCAGGGATCGGGGAAGGGCAATTTAGTCCCTGTTGCTATTTTGTTCTTTGTGTCCTGGGTTGTTTGAACTACTCATAGAATCATAGAATTGTAGAGTTGGAAAGCACCCTGAGGGTCATCTGGTCTAACACCCTACAATGCAGGAATCTGAACCACAGCTTCCAAGACAGGTAGCCATCCAACCTCTGCTTACAAACCTCCAAAGGAGGAGAGTCCACCACCTTCTGAGAGAGTCTATTCCACTGTTGAACAGCTCTTACCATCAGAATGTTCTTCCTAATGTTCGGTTGGAATCTACTTTCTTGTAACTTGAATCCATTGGCTTCGGTCCTACCCTCTTCTATGTGACAGCCCTTAAAATATTTCAAGGTGGCTACCATATGTGCTCTCAATCTCCTCTTTTCCCTGCCTCACACCCTACCAATCACAATGGGCACCTGTCACCACTGATGATCTAGAATTTGGTCTACATCAAGCCATCTTTTCTCCTTGCTCATTTCACAGGGAACAGTCACATGCTTATGTAGGCGCTTCCTCTGTTATTCCAATTTGGCAACATCTGATTAGACCCATTTAGATCTAATCCTGCCAAATGGTGAGGGGGGTGTTTCTGGGGTTTTTCTTCTCTCTCTTTTTGCTGTCTCCCACCCTCCCCTTTTTATATGGCAAGTTCCCCTCTTGTGTTTTCAGTGTGTGGTGTTCCAGTGCCTGTTGCTTAACAGATTGGATACCATGTGTAAACACTTAATCATTTAATTAGACAATAAGGCACTCTGCCATTAATGTGTGGCCTGTGTGTACTGCAAAACACACATCTGAAACTGAGCAGCAGCCAATTCACACAATCCTCCAGGCCTGGAAGTATGTCACGATATGGAAGCCGATTGTTTCACATTAACCCAATGGGATATTGCTGCTTCATTTCCCACTGCCGCCGCCACCGTAAATATTCTAAGGGATTAAACAAAGGGCTTCTAATTTCACTTGCGATAACATTCCCTACAGTCCTATTAAAAATATATACCCTGGCCAACAGCACTGTCTGGTGAGGCCTCAATGTCACTATTCCAATACTGCATCTAGAACTGTGCACAAATGGTCTCTTGAAATTATTCACCTTGTTTTGTAAAGGAAAAAGTGGGGACCATTTCACTGAATTTCTCCAGGGAAAGAATAAATTATCTAACTATTTCTCAGGGGTGGATCTTACCATTTGCATCAGCAATAGCAAAATGTCTTTCTTTCCCCCCCAAAATGACATTTCCCCCCTGCAACTCTGAGTGGCAGCCTGGCTACCATTTTGGATTGGCACCATTGACACCATTTTGCATCCTTCACAAAGCCCTGAACTTACTTTATTCCAGAAAATTGTGGAGATGAGAAGCTAGCCATCACAAAAGAAATGGTGAGAACACAGAGAAAAATCTTTTTAAGGGGTGATGGTGAGGAAAATAAAAGTCTCAGAAGTTTTCTGAGAATATATGTATTCTGAGAAATTTCAGCTCAGCTCGAACTGAAGCAACTGACCAGAGCTATTTTGAGTACCGTAATCAATATTTATCAGCTCTTTAAAGTGGCAGATCTATATCAGTTACCAACAACAAAAAGATGTCAATTACCAAATCACATCTCTTATTTGCTTAAATTTTGCAGCTCTAAGCTGAAAGTATGTAACATTTGGGCAATGAGGGTAAAAATAAGTTGTGAAACACATCCTAGATTTCGAACGACATGATAATAGATTTGGATGGCATGCATACCTATCGTATGAAAAAGCAAAGGTCCATAAAGCATTTCAGAATCATATATCGATTTTCAGGGTATGGGAAAAAAAATATTTCAGCAAAAAACGCCCTGGTGGCGATTGGAAGTGGCTTCCTTTGGAAGCAATATCTTTGAGGAAAGTGAACATGAGAAATAATTGGCTTATAGAGAACTCCTCCATTCTGAAGGAAATCAGCCCTGAGTGCTCACTGGAAGGACAGATCGTGAAGCTGAGGCTCCAATACTTTGGCCACCTCATGAGAAGAGAAGACTCCCTGGAAAAGACCCTGATGTTGGGAAAGATGGAGGGCACAAGGAGAAGGGGATGACAGGATGAGATGGTTGGACAGTGTTCTCGAAGCTACGAACATGAGTTTGACCAAACTGCGGGAGGCAGCGCAAGACAGGAGTGCCTGGCGTGCTATGGTCCATGGGGTCACGAAGAGTCGGACACGACTAAATGACTAAACAACAACAGAGAACTGCTGACCGAAGTGGAAAATCAGTTAAAATTAAAAGATTTTGAAGAGATAAGGGAACTAGTAACAGATTGGCTGTAGTATTTTCAATTGAATGATATCTTCAAGATAAACAAAAAGAGAGGTTTTAGTTATGATATATCAAGATTCCAAAAAGAACTTCTAGAAAACAATATTAAAACTCTGTCAGAAATGTACAACTTGCTCCCAGTTATGATGAATTGGGCAAAGGACTTAGGACATAACATACAAATGTCAGATTGGGAGAGGCTATGGAGAACAGATTTGAAATTCACAGCATGTTGTACGCTGAAAGAAAATTATATGAAAATGATGTACTGGTGGTATCTAACTCCTATTAAGTTATCCAAAATGTATAGAACAAGCTCCAATATTTGTTGGAAGTGTAAAGAAAATGAGGGTACCTTTTATCATATGTGGTGGTCATGCAAGATAAAGTCTTTTTGGGAACTGATATACAATGAATTGGGGGGAAATGTTTAAAATAACATTTGTTTTAAAAAACACAGAAGCATTTCTATTAGGAATCACAGGTTCCGATATCCCACTTACCTACATATGTTACCTACGAATCACTTGGTTTTCTATGAATACCCAGATATGCCCAGATAATATGTACCTTGCTTTTCTCTATTGAGAAGTTTCCTGTGTGTGTCTTTATCATGTGCAACAACAACAAAAATGTTTTATAAAGATAGTAATGCATTCAAAAATGTTTTAAAATCATTTAGAATCCTAAAATTGCAGAGTTGGAAGGAACCATGAGGGTCATTTAGTCTACCCTCCGTGCAAAGCAGAAATCTTTTGCCCAATGTGGGACTCAAACCCATGACCCTGAGATTAAGAGTCTCATGCTCTACCAACTGAGCTGCCCCAGGCTTCTTGCAACAGTGGCTGTGTTTACCCACTTCTGATGTATCTAGCACTGTGATTATTAGCCTCTTTTGAAATTAGAAATGCTTGCAAAGTAAACACAACCCAGGGGTACAGTCCTGCAGGTGGCACAAACACACAGTGAATTCACCTTGTAGAAACCAATAGTGCCCTCTGTCCCCTGCCAGTACATTGAAATAGTCTCTGTGCTAGGGAAGAAAAGGGCTGTAGAGCAGAGGTGGACAACCCTTGGCTCTCTGGCTGTTGCTAAACCACAGCTCCCATTAGCCCTAGCAAGCATGGGCTATGGTCAGAGATTCTGGGGGCTGGAGTTCAGCAACATTTAGAGGTCCATAGATTCCTCAGCCTGCTACGGGTAAAGTCATACTCAGAGTAGACCCATTGAAATTAAAGGACTTAAATCCATCTGTTTAATTAATCTACTCTGTACAGTCATACCATGGAAGTCAAATGGAATCTGTTCCGGAAGTCCGTTAGACTTCCAAAGCGTTCAGAAACCAAAGAGCAGCTTTTGATTGGCTGCTGGAAGCTCCTGCAGCCAATTGGAAGCCCCATTGAGCGTTTGGCTTCCAAAAATAGTTCGCAAACCAGAACAGTCACTTCTGGGTTTGCAATGTTCAGGAGCCAAAACATTTGAGAACTAAGCTGTTCAAAAACCAAGGTACAAATGTACTGCCAACAATGGATAATACCCAGTGATTCAACCAAAACTGTGTGAAATTAGCCCATTCATTTGAGGATAAATGGTCCCATGAACAGCCCAACTAACTTGGTTTCATTTTTGATTTGCCAACTCATTGATACCATTACTTAGCAATAAGGATGAAGGAGAATTCAATTTGGTTAGCATTTAAATATAAATCTAACAAACTCATATTTTCTAAAACAATATGAAAACCAAAACACAACCCAGGGTCAAATCTTCACACATATATAAAAAATGCTGTGAAAATGCTTTTTTAAAAAATGTTTTGAAAAATGCATTCAATTTTGCATAGCTCACTGTCACCATCTAGTATCACATTTGTATACTTCACTTTACAACACATTTGAAATTTGCAGTTTTATTTGCAGCTGTGTAGCTGAGTCCCAGCTTTCAAAATTCACACTCATCTGAATTTTGTAAGCCAGTTGTCTAACCAAAGAATGTCTACACAAATGCAAATATTAGGGAAAAGTGTACATAAGCATTAATATATTAGCAAAAATAACATACAAAATGCATTACAGTAGAGGAAATTGCTTGTAAAATGTGCACATCAGTCAAAACTGCATTCAGAATGTGTTTATTCAGAGAAATTTTCACTGAAATGCTAATGAATTTTCATGGAGAGTTTTTTTTAATGCAAATTGCTGCAGAAATGTCGAGAATTGAATTTAAGGGTGAAAAAGTGAAAATTAAAATGGACAGGTCCTTCCATCTCTATTTGGCAATAAGCCCCACTGAGTTCAATAAACTCAGTGGGGCTTATTTCTGATTTGATATGCATATGATATGATTGCTCTCAGTTTCCAACCTCCCCCCCCCCTCAACCACCACCCCACCCCACCCCCAGCAAGGGGCACCTTCTGCACTTCAGGTCTGCTTTCAAACAAAGCATCTCTGAATTTTATCAAGCATTATTAAAAGAAAGAAAAGAAAAGAATTCATGTATAAAGGAAGTTTATCTTGTATTTCAGATTTATAAATAAGCTCCCATAAACAAGCCTGCTTCAATCATTGCACTTTCTTTGGAGCGTATTTTAATATTGCAGATCTCAAATAAAATAAGCGGCTTGAGAAACCGTCTGCCCATTCTTTAAAAGCGTCTGCTTTTCTGTAAATATTCTACTTCTATCCACTATAATGGTAGCCCCCAGTGAGTGGAAAGACCATTTGTGGTGCGGTGGTATTCAAATACACTGCTGAGATCAATGTTTTCTCAGAACAAAATATCATAGATTTGTTTTCCCTGAGACATTTTCACATCCATCATGAAATACTTAGGCCGAAAGTGGGCGAAATGATCGCAAACTAGTCAGTTTCCTACAGTTATCCTCCGGCAGCTCTTTAGGGTCCAACACCCTGCCAGGGTCTACTACTGTTGCCCACCTCTTTTTTTTAAAAAAACACATTCCAATCAGTGCTGGGCATCTGGGTCTGGGAGATGCCAGTTTAATTTTCCAGAATGTCCCCAATGTGGCATCACCATGGAACACTGTGGCAAATTTAAATGCTCCACGCACCTTGGGCTGATTCAGACTGCTATTGCAACTGCAAGACTAGCCCTCCAGAATCTCTGTTTTCCTTTACCTTACCAGATCTATATTTTATTATGTATTAGGTACCCATCTCAAAATGCAACTACTTTCCCCCACTTCATCTAATTAATAACTTGAAAGGGCAGGGGGGGGAGCCTACAGTATTGCGTTGGTACAGCTGAGCTTTCTACAAACATCTTCAAAATCTCATCACTAGATGGCAGCGACCTTCACAAATTTCCAATCAATGAAATCTTTATACGAACTCAACATATGAGCCAGCCTTTTGCATTTCCCTTATTAAATGCTGATTAGTGCCTAATGTGGATGTTTTGTTTCCATCCGCAAATACTATTCACTCGGATTCCTCACAATATTACCAAACCATTTGTCAGGAAATTAAATAGGCAGGTTTCCAAGATACGCCATTTAGAAAATGAATTATTTGCATGCAGGGAAAGCGTCGCCTTCATTTAAAGCAGAGTTCTGCAACAAACTTAAGGAAAACTTCTAAACAGCTTCTAGCTGATTTTGGTCAAATGGAGAATGTGCATACAGACCAGCCGTTGTGCACATTTATCCAAAAGTGGATAATGTGTACAAATGAGAGTGGACAATGGTCAGGGACTATGCAGACCTTCTGATCATCAGTGGTACTATATTTTGCATATTGCCTGTTGCACAAATTCATATTCTCCATTTGGAGACTATGGGCATTAGCTGGTCAATGTGTGTAATACATTGTCCAACATGATGTGAGGTCTATGCATATGAAACAGACCATGTGCACAGTTCTCTATTCATGATGTCCACGAATGAGTATAACAGACCATTTTTATGCACGTTCTCTATTAAACTCACATCAATTAACCCATTGTAAAGGAATGAGCTGTTGGAAAGTGCCCAAAGATTTTTTTTAAAGCACAATATATAGTAAGCATCACTTAACCCAAAGCAATGGGTTGAAGAATTAACCAGATTAGTTGAGCCCTAGATACTAGTGAGTTCAATGCTCAAGAAGGTGGTTTCTGCACATGCTGTAAAGCAGGCACCCCCAAACTCGGCCCTCCAGCTGTTTTGGGATTACAATTCCCATCATCCCTGACCACTGGTCCTGCTAGCTAGGGATCATGGGAGTTGTAGGTCAAAAACATATGGAGGGCCAAGGTTGAGGAAGCCTGGCCTAGGGCTTGCACCTGAGGTAACTTCAGTGCTGCTAACACAGCCATTTGATCTAGTTACAGGTAGGTAGCTGTGTTGGTCTGAGTCGAAGCAAAAAAAAAATTCCTTCAGTAACACCTTAAAGACCAACTAAGTTTTTATTTTGGTATGAGCTTTCGAGTGCATGCACACTTCTTCAGATACCTGAAGAAGTGTGCTTGCACTCGAAAGCTCATACCAAAATAAAAATTTAGTTGGTCTTTAAGTTGCTACTGAATGAATTTTTTTATTTTACAGCCATTTGACTTCAACCCCGGAGGCGCACTCCATTGTCTCTTGAGACAGATGGATGCCAACAACAGATGCTAGGCAAGGAGGTTCACTGCACAGAGGAGGAAGAGGAACAGGAAGAATAAGCCTAGCTGTCTCTAAAGTTGAATATCTGGTGTTATAAAGAGTTCCAGGAAGGAGGACGGATGATGGTACATGTGATGTAAAGGAAGGGGCAAAATTAGAGATATTGAGGCAGAACAAGAAGAGTCACAGCTGAGGCTAGGCTGCTACAAGGCTACACTAAGGTAAGAAATGATGCAGTGAGGAAAGATGAGCTGAAGGCAAACAAATGTGAACAAAAACATAGCCAAGAGCAAGAGAGGTTTAGTAATCGATAGTATGCACCAAATCATGTTGCCCCCAATGAACAAATCTGCCTGATGCTCAAGTCACACACCCCTATAATTAAAAGTTGGGTTTATCTCTCCACTCCTTTCAGGTCATGATTATTGATAGATGGGGGAAACAATTAGTGATTAATTCCAGATAATTACTGGCAATTACTCTAGATTAATAAATCAGGAGTAAAAGATTGAATTGTATGTACATAGTACTGAATGGTGGCGCTTGTAAATTCGAACTATACAATTTATTATCACAATCCTCTTTAATAATGAACTTGCACGTTTGAGTGATTACCAGTTTAGAAGTGAAACAGGGCCACCCAAAAATAAGAAAGGGGTTTTTACATCCTTGTGGGAGCCTCTTAGGAACACAAATTGTGCAAGCTAATAAACTGAAAGAATGTTTCTTTTAAAAAAATAAGCAAACAAAAAGGGTTGCAGTCTTTCAAGACCCGAGAGCTTCCATTACTTTTTGGAATGTTTAGGGCATATCAATTATAAAAGTCTAGAGCAACTCATATTCTGGAAAGGGGAGGTCCATATTCACACAGAATGCTACTTTTTGTTTGGTGTGAGACACCCTGCCACCCTATCATGTCCACACTAAAATCCTGTATTTCGTCATCCCTTCACCATGGACAGATCTCCCATTTGCCCCAGAAAAAGTAGGGGAAAGGGTTTAAATAAACTGGAATTCTTGCAGATGTGGGTCTTGCAAGTCAGTCTTTAATTAAGGGCCGTTGAGCCATAGTATGTTTGAAGTGTCAGCTGAAGAAGGAAATATGAAAATAAAGGAGAGAGAGAGGATTCTGGGCTGCTTGAGCTCCTAACATCTGCTATACTTCTCTCCCCTGTTCTCAAATTTGTTGTTGTTGTTGTAGTTGTTTAAAGGAACAGGGTCAGCACTGACAGTCCTGATACTGATACCTTCTGGACAGCAGGAGGTGGTTTGAAGAGGATGAGAAAGAAAGAAAATGTCTCTTCTTATGAGCACTAAGCCAGGTATTGAGAACTTTTTGCCCCCCAAGCTGTTGCTGAGCTGAGTTGTTGGCATCCATCAGCCCAGGGGTGTAGCATGGGGAGGGCCAGGGGAGCTGTAGCCCTGAGCACATTATTTTGAGGGTGTGTGAGCCAGGCACACCCATGCAGAAATCCCTGCCTTGTCTGCCGCTGGGCCCCAGAGCCCGCCCTGGCCTTACTGCCACACCCCTCAGCTCCTCGCTGAATGGCTGCCTGGACAATGTTAGGGAGATGCACCCACCAAGGGCAGCCGGCTGGGCTCTCACCTGCACTGTCAGGCGGGCAGCTGGCGCAGTGCCTTCTGTGCCCTGCACCCACCTGGCAGGCGCAGTGGGTTTTGTTCAGCCCCAGGAAGCATAACAGCAGAGCTGATGGGAGTTGTAGTTTGAAACAGTTGGTGGACCAGAACTTCCCCACACCTGCCCTAAGGAGTGCTCTATGAGGTTCTTGTTTCATAATAGCTGGAGCTCTGAGCAGGAGTACTCCTGTTAAATCAAATCAAATCAAAGTTTATTGAACGGTCACAGACCAAGTCGGCAAAGCATAACATAGAAAGATACCAGGAACAATTTCAGTACAAGTTGAACAACGATTACACTTTAGGGTTAAAAGACATAATAAAATTAAATGTTAGCATTCCCCTGCGAATTGCCGTTGGGAAACTCTTGTTTCCTACGTCTAATAGCAGATACACAAAACTTTGAAACATTGGTCGTGATTTCGGGGTCCTTATCCTCTACCAGGGCTCTCAGACGTTGCAGTTCTGGTTCGTACTTAAACTTTTGTAAAACTGGGGTAATAAAGGACAAACGTAAATCCTCATAGAGGCTGCAATATGGCAATACTGTACTTGTTTCTACTTCCGATGAGCCACATGTGCAAGTACGTGTCTCATAAGGTTTACCCTTGTACCTGCCTTGCAACAGGGCAGAGGGGAGTACATTAAATCTGGCCATGGAGAAGGAATGTCTATACTTAGGTATTTGTAATTTTGTCAAATAATTTGCAGGAGAGAACCCTCTCCCACAATCTCTTATTTCAGCCTGTTTGTCCATTTTGCCCATATGACATTGCAGCTGCACGTCCCTGATTCGTTGGCGCTCTTGGTTTCTGGCTCTCTCATATCCCTCCGCTATAGCCAAGGTCTGCGGAGAGAACCCCAGGCTTCTTAACTTTTCATACTTTTGGAATGATAGGTATCTAGTAATGTTAGAGGAGCCAGCCCAGCCGGGGGGGGGGGTGAATGAGTTTTAGCCAATAGTGTATCTTTAGAGTCCACAGCAGTGCACTGACAGGTATTTGTCCAACTTCTAAGCGGACTGCTATATTGGAAACGCGGGGGGGGGGGTCCCTAGTAGGCAACGGAAAAAATTAGTTTGAAATGCCTCCAGGGGAGCAAAATTTTTGAAACTGCAAACCTGGGATCCATAGATAAGTTGCGGAAGTATTTTTGCAGTGAAAACCTGGGAGGCTGCTGGGATGTATTGACCCCCCTTTCCAGTAAAAAAAATCTAGTTAGAGCTTTGGTTGCTCTTCCTGCATTGGCAATAGCGTTTTTCATCTGATAGTGCCAGGAGCCCCTTTCCTGAAAAGTTATTCCCAGGTATTTGAAGGTTGCCACCTGCTCAATTGGATGACTATCAATTCTCCATTTATGTTTTCTTCTTCTTTTTTGAAAACACCATAATTTTAGATTTACAGTGGTACCTCTACTTACGAATGTTTCTACTTACGAATGGAGCTCCGTCCGCCATCTTGGATGCGGTTTAGATAGGCTGTTTCTACTTACGAATTTTTAGATAGGGTTGCTTTGACTTACGAATTTTTTCTCCCAATGCATTCCTATGGGATTCGACTTACAATTTTTTTCGAATTACGAATGTGCGTTCGGAACGCATTAAATTCATAAGTAGAGGTACCACTGTACTGTTATTAATTGATAACTGTTCGGCTTGACAATAATTAGCAAGCGATCTCAGAAGTTTCCTTAAACCAACACAGGAAAAAGAAAGTAGGACTGCATCGTCCGCATACAAGAGGACCGGGAGGGGCATACCTGCTAATTTGGGTGGGTGGGCATTTTCTTTCGCCATATTTCCTGCTAAAGAATGAATATAGAAATTAAATAGTGTTGGCGCAAGGATGCACCCTTGTTTAACCCCGTGATGAGTTTGAATTTCTTTAGTTAGGTGGCCCTGTCGATCACATCTTACCCTGATCCTAGTGTTTTCATATAGACTACGGATAAGGCGCAATAAGCGTCTATCTATGCTTGTGGTGCCAAGCTGTTCCCAAAGTCTATCCCTTGGTATTAAATCAAAAGCAGATTTGAAATCTATAAAAGCTGCGTATAAGGAGCCTCCTTTTCTTGAGTATTTTCCCGCTAGATGCTGAAGGATCAGGGCTTGGTCTATAGTTGACCGCTTTGTTCTGAAGCCAGCTTGTACTTCTGATAAGATGTGCTCTCGTTCCAACCACTCAGCTAGTTTGTCACAAATGGGCGGCGTACAGTTTGCTAATAATACTTAAAAGACTGATTGGCCTATAGTTAGCAGGCTCAGATCTGTCTCCTTTCTTGAATATATGGATAATAATTGCTAAACCCCAGTCCTCAGGGATAATAGCTGCTTGATTTATACTAGTAAACAGGGCGGCTAGCACAGGGGCCCACCATTCAGCATTTGCCTTAAAAAGTTCTGGTGAGATGTTATCTGCGCCAGGGGCTTTTCCAGATTTAAGTGACTGAATAAGTCTTAAGAATTTCTTCAGTGGTTACAGGGGGCCATTCAGTGCCAATATCACTCGAAGCAGGAAGCAGGGCCGGGACTTGTTGATTTGATGAGTATAATGAGTGAAAGTGGGCCTCCCATACCCCAGTGGGTATAGAGTATTCAATTTCAATCGGGGAATCTTTCCAACTTTTTGCAATAATTTTCCAAAACATGTCGGAATCTTTCCTTTGGGAGGCCACTATTAAGCACTGCCACTCCTCCCTTTGGGCCTGGAGCTTTTTCTTTTTAATCAGAGCTTTATAACTGCGTTTTATCTCAAACCAATCTGTCGGGAGCACAGGTAAATTCGCTAATCTATAATTCCTATACTTGTCCATCAAGAGACGCTTCATAGCGATACATTCCCGGTCAAACCAGGGTTTAGATTTATTAAGGAATAGGGATTGATGTGGCGTTTTTGTGTAAGTCAAATAAGGTTGTAGGGACAAGATCAAATCCCTGAACATAACTAATCTGGCCTCTGAGGATGGGGAGTTTACAAGGTTCTTTTCTAGCAAGGAATGTATCCGAGTGAAGTCTTTCCGTTATTTCATAATGGAGCTGGGGAGACACAGCGCCATAGGGACACAAATGAGTCCCTATTTACTCCCTCTAATGCCAAATGTGAGTGGTGTGGTGCCACCCAAAAATAAAAGGAGTGTAAGGAAACTGTAGGGATTTATTGCTTTTAAAAAATTAAAATAAAAAGAAATGTTTATAACCTCCAAACATAGCCTAATAAAAAAAACTATGCAAAGTGGCTTCCAAGAAAACGTTGAAGGAAGCCGAGCCACAGAATGCCGGCGGTAGGTACTTCCAGATGGGGCTAATGTTAAAATTGGGTCACTCAGATATCACAAAGAGGCTACTGGCAATAGAGGTTTGTTTCTTAACATACTGGATTTTCTTTGGAAGAGGAAAATCTAAATTGAATTGGGTGGGGATGGGGAAAATATCAGCTGGCATTTTGATGGCAAGAAGTGAACCCTGCAGGGGGAAGAGAGACATGCACAGTCATACCTCGGGTTTAAGTACGCCTCGGTTTGAGTACTTTCAGTTTAAGTACTCCGCGGACCGCCTGGAACGGATTAATCCACTTTCCATTACTTTTAATGGGAAAGTTCGCTTCAGGTTAAGTATGCTTCAGGTTAAGTACAGACTTCTGGAACCAATTGTGTACTTAAACCGAGGTACCACTGCATGTGGAACATCAACCTCACAATAAATACTGGCCTGGAAGCATAACTTGTAAGGCGAAGAAATGGAGTGGCTTTATAGAGTCCTGGAGGGAGGGTTAGATTGTGTGTGTTTCCATGCATGCATGCAGGGGCAACACATCTCACTCCACCACCTGAGGCGAGACAGGAATGTGCCGCCCCTCGCCCCCCGCCACCAGCGCTGCTCCCTCTCTTACTTGCGTTGAACAGCAGCACCCATGAATAGCCAGCAGCATCACTGTGGTTCCTGCAAGATATCACCAAAATCTCACAAGATCTTACTGGAAACTGGTGCCAGGGCAGCTTTCCCACTGGAAGCAGAGACAGCAAAGGAGGCAGCAGAAGCAAATGGGGTGCCGTTCCTTGGGCTTCCACCACTCAAAGCAGGCAGCTCACCTTGCCTCATCACTGGGCTGGGCCTAGATGTGTGCATGTGCACATGCCTGACATGATATTCTTAAAAATTCTCTTCTCTGCACTGTATGGGGAGGTTTCTAGAGGAGGAAAACAAAAGAGGACAACTTTCTCCTTGTTCCCCAAAACTCTCTCCAGCACATCTTACATAACACCAGGAAAGGGGGGGGGAGACTTTCTGAAACAGAAAAGGAAACGATCTTATTTCCCCCTCCTCACTGCCAAAACTCTCTGCCCAACCCTGAACTCTGGATTTGAACACTTGTTTGTTTTAGATTATTTACAGCCACTGCTTTTTTCTGGGAGGGACGCAGGGGTACGCGAACCCCTAAACATTTTGTGAATCTAAGTTTGGCCTCATTGAGGGGGCAGTATTTCAATGTGTGTAGGAAAATGAGATTACCCCTAAACATTTTTTAAAAGGATAAAAAAAGCACTGTTTATAACCAACTTTAGGGGAATATAAATAGAGTGGCTTTCCAAAAAACATCTCACAGTAAAAAGGATGTCCAAGTCTGCCACCAGGAACAGAAATGTCCCACAGAGGTCCTCTGATGCAAAGGAGTGGGGTTGAGCAGCTAGGTCTCACTCAGAAAATCAAGGCGGCCAGTCAACCCTTGCTGGTAGTTAGCATTGCCAGACAACAGCTCATACTGAGGCTGTAGGATGTTCTGCAATGTTTTGTTGCCAGTTCTTAGTTGTGACTTAATATTTATAATGATTTGTTATTTATAATGACTACTAGCTGGCCCTGCCACGCGTTGCTGTGGGTTATTTGTGTGATTTCCCCAACCCTGTGCCGATCCATGATGTATCCCTGTGATTCCCCCACTCATCCCCTGACCCCCCAGCTTATCCCTGTGAATCCCCCCTCTCCTCCCCTTAACTTACCCCTGTGATTTTCCTCCTCTCCTGCATCCAAACCCCCCCCCATTATCCCTGTGACCTGTTCATTTTGCACACTATCATTCCTCCAATGCGCGTGTTTTGTAAAATCCCCACCCCACCCTGTCCCGATCCATGACGTATCCTGCCCCTCCTCCCTCCACCCCCTCGGCTCATCCCTGTGTTTCGGTAGGATACCCTTCCCTCTGTTGTCCCCAGGGAGTGTTGGCTCCTCCCTCCTGTATCTCCATACCTTGGCCCCCACCCTTGGAAAAAGAACTGTCAGCTTCTTCCCAGCATGCACTTTTGTCTGAGCCCTCTGTTGTCCCCAGGGAGTGTTGACAGTGCGCAATCTACCTTTCTATTGGATGCTGCTGGAGTCTTCAGACCTTCTGCTGGTGATGTCTAATTTGGGCGCCACTTTTTTGTGTGTTTAATCATTATTTTAGGTATGAAAGGTGTGCTTTTCTGGGGGGGAAATTGCGCCAGATCCCTCCCTGGTGGGCAAGGTACGTTCTGCCCAAATTTGTTTCAATTCAGTTCAGTGGTTATGGAGAAAGGCTGTTTCATCCACATGCGCAATGCATACATTTTTATATAGGTATCTAGATTTATGTAGCACCAACAATGCCCAATGGCACCTTACGAAGGATAAGCCCCTCCCTCAAGGTACATACCATCAAAAATATGACACAGGAGGATTTAACGCAACATGTTCAAAATCAATGCACAGGAAGAAGCAAAAAAAAAGTCAATTGAACTCTACACAAAGGATTTAACAAGGTGCTCAGAGAGTGATGCATAAGAAAAGAAATACAATGTTAACACTGAACCTGCTAATTTTCTTATTGACACCTGTATAACTAACTTATAGATGTTTTGACCTCAGAGAAGCTACTCTGCCTTCATACTGATTTAACACCCCGAATTGTGAGCCGAGAGAAAAGGGAGGCTGTAAAATTGAACCCTGCTTTAGAAAATGGAATTGAATGTCATCCGTCAAAAAACGGTCAGAGGCAGAGAAAAGACAAAATCAAGTTCATAAGTTCAGTTTCTGGGATCAGAGAGGCTGATTCACAGAGGTTAAGTACAGTTTAAAAATCCATAAAATTGACTTTTCAGAAACCTTAGCACTGCTTGATGTTCATAACGCAAATAAGAATGATGCATATTTTTAATCAGTAGCCCTCAAATCTCTAAGACAGAAATAATGCTGCTGCTCTTCCTGTCTCTGCAGGCAGAGTAATTCATACATTCATACACAAGAGGGAGTCTCTCTTTTCAAGTAAATAATTATTTATGCGACACACAATCTGCCTTGCGTTTTGATACAGAGACAGTCAATGGAGATTGCCCTGCAATTTTGTGCTTTTTATTTCCAACAATAACAATACAGCAGTGATAATAACAAAACAGAAGCTGTTTTGATTTTCTTCCTCATTCAGCTAATCTGCAGGGTTTATTAACCGATGCTGAAGTTTGGGGAGATGAGTTAGCACAGGGGTAGGCAACCTAAAGTATAGTCTCCAGATCAAGGGAAGCAATAGTGCCACTCTTAATTTTTCTCCTGCTGTTTTCTCCTGCTCTGAAACCAATGGCTTAGAGTTACAAGGAAGGAGATTCCGGCTAAACATCAGAAAAAAACTTTCTGTCAGTAAGAGCTGTTCTGCAGTGGAACTTTCTCCCTCAGGAGGTTGTGGACTCTCCTTCCTTGGATGTTTTTAAGCAGAGGTTGGATGGCCATCTGTCATGGATGCTTTAGCTGAGATTCCTACATTGCAGAGGGTTGGACCAGATGACCCTCAGGGTACCGTCCAGTTCTACAACTCTATTAAACCTGGAAGGACAGAGATCAATGTCTGACAAGCAATCTGTGTCGTCACATTTGTGACAAGGAACTCAAGATGGTGTGTGCTCTGTAACTCTACGGAGAATCCCAAGTAACCCTTCCAAAGGTAGCTCCCAGTATGCAAGCTTTTTTGTATGGGCGGGCCTTCACCCACCAGTTTGATAGAATGAGAAAGTAGCTAATTCTCAGCTCTACTCGCAATGTGGATTACTTACAAAGAGCGGTGCAAATATTTTCCAAGCCCTTAAACAAAAACAGATAATGCTCAAATTATCTTGTGCACAATGCAAATGCAGCTTGGGGGGGGGGGGAGGCAGAGGCAATCTTGTGTAGAACTTGAACACAACGAGGATTGATTTCCACTTGGTCTTTGCATTCTTACCAGGACTGCCAAAGTTCTATCTGAATTCAGTAATGATTTTTGTGAGTTTCATCAGCTCCTACAGTAGCAGCTCTCAAACCATTCCCCTTATGAAAGTTGTGCCTTTGTTTTAAGGCTTCCTTTTCACTTGGATTGAAAAATCACTTCTCTCCAGGGTATCAAGCAGCATTTCCTCCACCATCTAGTCCCAGAAACTTGACACTTTACCTGCAACCCTTTGATGACCCACCAGGCCTTTCATAGACCTTTAATTCAGGACTCCAACAATACCTGAAGGGCCACAGGTTCCCCACCCCTTACTTATCTAAAAACAAAACAAAAACAAGACCATCTTATTTGTCTAGAACAGCCAAACAACAAGGAACATATATGTAGGGTTTTCGTTATGTGCGCAAGCTTTTTGTTTCAGTGAACAAAAAGTCAGTCCAAGTTCTGCATAAGGGCTGCTTCTCATGTCTTAAAGAGAAAACAGTCACCTTCAGAGCTGCAGTGGCCAGAGTCAGTCACTCTAGATCTTTCCATTGTAGAGAAATCAGGGAAAGTGCAAACAATGATATACCCCATTGCTCACTAATAACTAATAGAAACAAATCACTTTTAACAGTTCCAAGGTACCTGTATTCATATGCTGGCTGTTCTTCAGTGACTCGCATGGCCACCATGTCCTATCAGAGCAACATTTCTGATTATAGTCCTGGTTCTCTTGCAAGAGATGAACGCTACAAGAGGTTTCCAATTAACCTCCTCATGACTTTATGATCAGGGGATGGAAATGCACCCACTAGCCACTCCCTTCCATACTAATATGTCTGTTGGCCATGTATTGACATAGAAGAAGGAGCTGTGGACACACATGTAGGTCTTCTTCATCTGGTCAGGAATGTTCATTTCCCAGACTTTCCCAACTAGGTGGAGGAGTCCACAGACCTACAGCAGAATGTGCATATTATGTCCGTTTTCTTACTAACGTCGAATGTGCAGAGCTGCTATGGGCATGTTTTCAGCATGTGGAGTGGATGGCCAGAAGATGACCTGTTTCCACTACCCCCTTTATACCACTGAATGTGTGAGGGGAATCGCTGGAACCCCCTTTATATGCAAATATAGTGTGAGACCACTCATACACAGAGGACATGGTCCCTTTGAAAGAAATAGGACTTAAAGCAGAAAAAGAGGCACCGGAACTTACCGTGAACACCTCCCTCATTCTCTTATAATGGCAATGGCGCCTACCTGAGAGGTGCCAGAACCGAATTCTGGAGAGTTCAGGCTGAAAAAAAGCACTGAATAGGACCACAGTCACAACTGGGGTCAGAATTAGGCTGGAAAGAGGACATTGGGAGTAAATAACTGTTCTCTCAGTACATTTATGTACCCTCCAATTTTGCTGCATTCAATGTGTTGGGAGAATATTATATACTGAAAGATGAAAGTGTCTTATCTGAGTGTGCCAGTGTCATTGAAATGTGACCTGAGGAAGTGGCCCTCGTTTCGTGTTCTCTATTCATACGTGTTTTTTCCCCCTGCTTTGAAGCAAGGTGAGAATGTGGGGCTAGAACAGGAAAGTCGTAATGTATAGATGTTTTGTGCTAATACAAAGGGAAAGGTTATCATCTCTCAGCTCCTTCTCACAGAGTGCTGGGAAGAAAAATGAGATAAGAATTCTAAAGCTCTTTGTGCATTGAAAAAAGGCAGCAGAAGTATATTTCATAATGGTAAGGTTAAGAAAACGCATCACGTTTGTCTAGAGGGCCCTAATAAAACGCCTGCTTTTTCTCCCAAGCTGGAGCACTTAAAGTGTGAGCATTGGAGGTACAAGCAAGTCAGTCTGCATTTCACCGTAATAACAACATCCTTTAAGATCCTTTCAGAGAAATTCTATCCCAAAGCCTGTCAAAGATTTGCGATGAACTGACATTACATGTGGCCAGCCTCCTGGGTGGGGATGGGGGGCACCAACGCTCTTTTTCAGCCCATCACTCAATCTTGGGGGAGGGGGGGAGAGAGAAACTCTTGTGGAAATCCTAAAAGCAGGGGGGTCAAGAGGAGGTTGCAATAGCAATGAAAATATGAATGGAACCAAATATTAATGGTTCTTCTGGCTCAATTGTGGTTATTTTGTGTTGAAAGCTTCTGTACTGTTTCAACCTCCCTAACAGTCAACGTCGATTAACATAGCCATTCAGTAAAGAGCAAGGGAGAGAGGTACATAATGAGCACCTGCCTGTACATGTGGAAAATGGAAACTCTTAATGCTATTTCACTTCTCTGTACCAAGAGGAAAGTCGTTATTGTAAAAATGCAAATGCCCTCTGTGAAGGACTGTTTCATTCTGGTGTTTCATTCTGCCTTAGGTATTTCATTCTATTCCACCTAAAGGGCATCTGAAGACGACAAGGGGGCTACTATTACATGGAAGAAGCTAATTCTGCAGAATAATGTTAAGAGAATGAGCTTGCAAATGCAAGTCGGGCTACTTCTCCCTGAGATGGTAAACCTGTGTCTGTGGTCTGTGTACCACATAAGTGCTGGGTGACTCATGCAATTAAATCTTCCTTAAACAAACAAACAAACATTTCCCACATAGAAAATGAGAAATCAAGGGCAAAGGGTTCTATCAAAATCATTTATTTGAAATGCTAGTTTTCTAGGCTCGGTCATCATTGTTGCTTGTGTCTGCTGCATACTTGCCAAGTTCCCCACTGAAAAATGCGGGATCAGTAGCGGCGCGGCACCAGAAGTTGCGTAGAAGCAACTTCCAGGGCCGCTCTGACCATGTGTGGGCACCGGAAATAGGGCAGAGCTTCTACGCATGCCCGGCGGACATCTTGGTGGTGGCCGCATGGTGGCGGACATCTTGGTGACAGCCGCCACCATGCGGACTCTACCAAGATGGCCGTCGCCATGCGGCCACCACCAAGTTGGCCACCGGGCATGCGTAGAAGTAACTTCCTGTGCTGCTCTGCTCTATTTCCGGTGCCCACACATGGGCAGAGCAGCACCCAAAATGGAGGCTCCCTGGCAGGTAGGAAATCCAGGGGATTTCCATTCGGGAGAACAGCAGGAAACAGATTAAAATCCAGGGGTTTCCCGCAAAAAACGGGATACTTGGGCAGCTAAGGTCTGCTGGTTTGAGCAGGGGTGCATTCAGGTATGTGAATTGCCACTACTTGTGGTCAGCATTTGGCTGACATTGCAAAATAACTCCCCCACATGAATTAGGTCATCTAAGACTCTCTGCGTTAGTCATTCACTTACTCTTTTTGAAAAAATAGAAGCCACTTTTGTAGAGCTTCTCTATCCAGCTGCCTGGAGAAAACTATCAAGTCACCACAGGCAAGCAGAAACATGGCTATTTGCCAGCCTTAATTTAGGGAACTGTGCAAGTCAGGGTAGAGGTAGATTAGAAATTTTCGGGTAGTGAGTATAAAGCACAGTAAAATCTGAAATCTACCCAATTTTCAGACCCCCAGTACCAGTCACCTGAAACACAATTTTTCAACAGTCAAACTCATGAAAAACAGCATGTTGACAACCCTACATGAAATGGTAATAAGAATATGAAGTATGGTTTTAATTTGCTACAGGTAAAGAAAGCTCTTTGTGCTGGCATGACTCAAGAAAGCTCCAAAAGTGATGTTTCCTCTTTAATCAAATGGCAGCAATGCTCACGAAACATTTCACAAGAGTGAATCACTATAATTCAAAGAACCTTTGACTTTGAGTGCCAGATGGCCTTTGGAGCTCAGACTTGGGATTCAGCAGCCTCTAGTCACATAGCAAACATCTTTTGAAACTGAATGGGGAGGAGTAGGAAAAAAGAGGGGAGGAGACAGTGATGTGGCAAATAAGCCAAAAACTGGAAGAAAAGTGAAAGATTCTCTGGGCACAAATGAGACCTTGGTTTAGCCTAAAGTAGTTCTCTGGATCCTGGCCAACATCTCTGGACAAGTTCAGCCAACGAGAAATGTATACAAGCTCTCAGCCTGAAGAGCCTTGCTTGCAAAACATGTGCATAAGTATCAGGCACTCCTGTAAGAGTTGGGAACTGTTATGACCAGGACAACAGGTCACACACAGCTGCTGCATCCCCACGCCACTCTCCCTGAGCGGCCTTGAAAGGCTCGGATCCAGGGAAGGTGCTGCAAGAAGGGCGAAACAGTCATGCACCTCTCAAAGATGAGGCTGGGATCGAAAGGTGCATAGCTGCGGCCCCACTCCCTACATGGTCGCCCCCATGAGCGGCCTTGCAAGGCTGGGATCTGGTGAAAGCAGCGCAAGAAGGATGCAACAGTCATGTGCCCCTTGATCCAGGCCTCACCTTTGCTGGGAAGGCTGGGATCGAAGGGCTCATGGCCACCCTCTCATAGCACCCTTCCTGAGCTGCATTGCAAGGACTCGGGGAGGGCAGCAGGAGGAGTGTGCCACCCCCCCCCAAAAAAAAATGCACCCGGGGCAGTCGTCATCCCAACAGCCCCACCACCACACACTACGCCCCTGGCAGCAAAAGGAGGAGGAGAGTGAGAGGAAGCAGTATATGTGATTTTAATAAGCACATTTGCTAGGCAACCACCAGGTAGACAGTCTTTTCAGTAGCTGGTTATGCAATAGCCTTTTCCAAGAAGGCTCACCTGGTTCCAACCTCTGCGGTCTTTTCAGTGCCTGGTGAAGACTTTTCTACTCCACCAGGCTACTCCCTAACTAAGCATATCTCCACCCAACTTAAACTGTTCCCCGTCAGCCAAAGATGACCCACCAATTAAAACAATCCAATTCTGGAAAGTGTGGAAAGAAGTTAAAGTCATGAGTGTTTTAGAAGTACAAATGAAACAGAATTTACATGATAATGATTCATCCAAGTTGGCACCGCTTGTTTAAAGTGAAGCCATCACTTGAATTGTAAGTGGCACTTCCATTGAGGGTTAATAATCAGTCTCTGCTTCATCAAAGGAATTATTAATATGGGGGACAGACATTCAAGGTTGGGGTGGGCAGAAGGATATGTTGGCAGTTTGTAAATATTTGATAGGACCTCTGATAGGAGAAGAAAAGCAAGCGCTGACTGGGTTCCAGCGTTGGGCAATAGTTTAACCAGCTGCTTACTATTTGGGCATAAGAAAAGACTGGTGGATCAGGCCAATGGCTCATCTAGTCCTTCATCCTGTTCTCACACTGGCCAAGCAGATGCCTATGGGATGCCAGAAAGGAGGACCAGAGCAGAGCAGCCCTCTCCCTGCTTGTGATTCCCAGTGACTGGCATTCAGAGAAACATTGCTTTCAACAAACAGCAGAAGCAGAGCATAGCCATTGATAGTCTTACCCACTATGAATTGGTCTAAACTTGTCATTTACTTTACATGTAGTTGAATGACAATCGAAACTACTTTCAGAAAAGTGATTTAAACTATGTTGTAGTGGAAGCTGACAGAGCTCGGTAGGGCTAAATGGAGGGACACCTCTGCCCCACAGAGACATGTCTAGGGTCCCGTGGACCCTTGGCAAGGAGCTGTATTGGTATCCCCCCTCCAAAAAAAACACAACAAACCACTTTTCCACAATAGCCGCAATATTTGTCTAAAAATTACTGTGGAAATGATATTAATGACTGTCAATTTAGTTGTGAATGCTTTAGTTTCATTGATTAAATGTGCCATGTAATTTAATGGTGTAAATAATAAAGTATATAAATCAATTAGACAGTAAATCAATATACACTATGAGCATAAATCAGTTACACACTATAATACATGGGCTAAATGTATTAACTTAACCCTGGATTACTAACCCTGACTAAAATGTACGTTGTAACTAACCCATCATATTTGTTACAACTCTTAAAAACTTTTTTCCCCTATTCATGTTTATTTTTTTTGGGGGGGGGTTACATGATCTACTATGGTATAGTATGGGGATGCAGGATAAAATAAATGAAAGCCAATCTAATTTCATTACTTATATATTTACGTTTAGGAAAACGTTAGCTTTCTAAATATACTATCAGATGGCTTTTTAGGTCCCATGTTGTTTTATACCATTTTATTACAATTTATACACTGCACAATACTGTACGCTGAACCGGCATTGCATGCTGACATCTACAACAATCAACTACCGGTACTACTACTTTACAAAGGGACACACCTATCTGATCATCTAGGAAAAGACAGTACTGTATTGAGAAAGTTTTTTTAAAAAAACAACAAATGAATGTGTGACAAGCATTTGAATTTCCCAACATCTCTAAAGGTGATCCGAAGCTGACCAGCTTCCCAGTTGATTGATTAGCCTTCCGTTCATGTAACATAATCCTCCCTGTCAACAAGATCCAGCATAATCCAATTTACTACTCTACATTTATAAGTGAAGAAATCAAAGTACATTCAGGTTCCCTAGTACCCAAAGGAGTGGGAGGCATCAGGGCGATCTCCTGACAGGTTTCACATAATCAATTTTAGCCGCTCTGGAGTGTTGAAGTTCTACATAATTTTCCCTGTCATTTTGCAGGGCATTAAAACCAAGTTCTGAGCTTCTTGTGTGTGCGCTGTCATTTCAGAACGAAGTCGATGCAATGTATCATAAGGCACAAGGTGCTAATGGGTAAGCAATGATGTGTTAACGGGCAGATTCCAACATAGTAGCATGTCCTGCTTCTGCAAAAGAGCTGGGTGCAAAGCTACCTGTGGAGAATTGGGAGCAGTGGTTGGTGGCCACAGAACATGCTGTTCAGGAGCTGGCACCCCAATGGCACCAATCCGCATTGTGGTTTTTCGCCCCCTGCGGGCATGCACCCATGGCAGGAGCTGGTTCTGCCAATCCCTAGGTACATCCTTGCCACCCAATCCAAACCTCCTCTAGATGAGAAGTTTGGATTGCTCTCTTAGTGCCCATCAGTACTCTTATCCACTTATTATTTGAAGCATGGAAATCGTGTCTTTCCTTAGTCAGACTCAAAGCCTCCAACAAGAGTAAATTAAAACAACATATACCTGTACATATATACCTGTACATTATCTCTCTCTCTCTCTTTCTCTCTCTCTCTCTCTCTCTCTCTCACACACACACACACACACACAGATAGACAGTGTTACCTCCAGTTGCAGACAGGATCTGTTCCTGAGGTCCAGCCGGATCCCGAGGGTTTCGCAACCAGAGAGACCACTTCTGCGCACACACACACACGCACACACGCATGGCGGTAGATGCTTCAAATATCCTTCCGGGTTTGTCGCTTACGTATCCCAAAGTTTACGTAACCGTAGGGATACATAAGTGGAAGTTCGACTGTATAAACTCAAAGCTGCCATAAAATAATAAAAGGGGAATTAATAGAGTATTTCACAAACATGCACTCACACAAGGTTAGGAAAGCAGGTGGAGTAACTCTGAAACAGTTTCCTGCCATGATGCATACAGATGTTTCAGGTGTGCTTTACAACACAGTGGGAGGCAGGACCTGGTGTCCCCTGCCAGTCACACATACAGCAAATGTTCAAGGAATGTAGCATAAGTACAAGCATGAGCGTGTGTGACTCACACACTCATGCTGTCTGGGGTTGATGGAAGATGGAGTCCAACAACATCTGGAAGGCAGTGCATGAGCTATCACTGCACCATTCCTGGGGTAAACATCCGTCCGTCCAAGGAGATTGAATATGCTGCTGGGAAGCGACAGAGGGAAGCAAGCTCTGTCTGGGAGTCGGGGTGCAAGAAGGGCAATATTCAATAGCCTTTGTAATAGATTTCCCCATTGAGCAAAAGAACAGAAATGTATTCCCTTTACTTGGTTATTCATGTAACAAGATGGCAGAAAGAAAGAAAAACTAGTCAAAAGATTAATTTCAGTTCCTTGGGCAATATCTGGACTTGAATTCATACCAGCTCGAGCAAAGCATTCATGTCTCACCAGGTTATCTCCTATGATAGCTTTCCTTACGTTTTTACTACCTCATTATGCAATTATAAACTGCTAGACACCTATATAACTATATAGTATTATGTTTGCTTTTAATTTTATTTTTAGAATTCATATCAGCCTTTCGGGAGGACTGTCTCAGCATGGCATACCCTCCAGGTCCATGAGAGCCTGAAGCTCACAGGTGAAGCAGGCAGTGCCATGGCAAAGCAAAGAGCAGACAAGAACAGGACCATGGATAGCTCCAAGAGGAACCTTGCTGGGTGAAACTTTCTTATCCTATGGCAAGGATACTAACAGCAGCACGTCGTCATCATCCTAGTCCAAAGGAAGGAGGGGTGGGAGTAAGTTTTTACCTGGTACCGAAAAAGATGTCAGCAAAGGCGCCAGACATCCCTCACTGGGGAGAGCATCTCGTTAATAGAGCCACAACTGAAAAGGCCCTTTAATCGTATCAAGACACCTTGATCTACTTGCAACATTGTGCATATAGGAACTCCAGCACAAACACACAGATTCATACACGAATCTACATCGCCTTCTTGAGGAGTTGGATAATAGGTGGGTGCAGTGTGCCTTCCCTGTTTGGGGAAAGGGTCATAGCTCATGCTTTGCATGCAGGTTCAGCCCCTGAATCTTCAGTTAAGAGGACATGGGTAGCGTGACTGGATCTCACAGAGCTTTTGAAGGAAAGCAGTGAAGGAACACCTGCCTTGCATCCAGAAGGTCGATGTCCAATCTCCAGTAACCCCACTTAAAAGAATCTAAGCTACAAGGCTGAGAAAAAGCTCAGAGCCTGGAGAGTCATAGCCAATTCGGGCCCTCTGGATCAGGGTTTCCCAAACTTGGGTCTTCATGTGTTTTTGGACTACAACTCCCATCATCCCTAGCTAGCAGGACCAGTGGTCAGGGATAGTGGGAACTGTAGTGCAAAAACAGCTGGACACCCAAGTTTGAGAAACTGATCTGGATGTTGTTAACTACACCTCCTACCATCCCTGGTCATTAATGGTCGAGCATTCATAAGACCCCAGTTTCAGCCACTGCTACCTCCATGTTAGGGCTGGGGAAATCTCCTGCCTGGAACCTCGGATAACTGCTGCCATTCAGAATGGATAGTACTTTAATGGATATACTGAGTCAGGCCATTAGCCTAAGGCAGCCACCTAAGGCAACTTCGTAGGTTTTCATTCCCATGCAGCATTTCCTGAAATGGAAGAGAAGGAGCAGGGTGTGTCAAAAGCCATACTTCTTCTTTGGCCATCACTTGTAGCAGAGTAAGATTGTCTTCTATAAACACGGTTTTAACACGTCCTTCCACAGTGAGGACATTGGTTTCCAGGCGGGAGTTGATCACAGTGTGGATTTGTCTAGCATGCCTTCCTCTTAGAATCATTGCTTCAATGTTTAAAAACACTGGTGATCTTTGCTTCTTCGAGTACACTGATATTAGTTATTGTGAACTAACTAATAGCAAGCCACTCTATGTTTACAGGAGCTCAGTCATGTCAATTCCTAGTCCGTCTGTCCCCACCGCTGCCCCCACAAGAACTAAAGAATCAAAGCAATGCTAAAAAATTTCATTTTTCGCTTTTCAGCATGATGTTAAAATACTATGTATATAAATGTAAAAAGCTGAGGCTCCAATACTTTGGCCACCTCATGAGAAGAGAAGAATCCTTGGAAAAGACCCTGATGTTGGGAAAGATTGAGGGCACTAGGAGAAGGGGACGACAGAGGACAAGATGGTTGGACAGTGTTCTCGAAGCTACGAACATGAGTTTGACCAAACTGCGGGAGGCAGTGCAAAACAGGAGTGCCTGGCGTGCTCTGGTCCATGGAGTCACGAAGAGTCGGACACGACTAAACAACAACAATATAAATGTATATAAAATCTTCAAGCAAGTTTAAAGCAACATGATGCAAAAATCAGGAAAGAACAATGTGTGTTGGATTACAGCCAACTGTGATGAATACTGAAGTTCATAACATTATTTTGTCAATATTTCTGTCAGGTAGTTTCAAAAGAGAATGTAACATTGTTAAGGTATTTCTGTGTTGTATCCAAAAATACTTTTTTAAAACAGCATAGTATTCAGAGATCTTTATTTGTACTAAATGCAGTTATGTTTTCTAGATGATAAGGTCAGCCATGATGACCACAAAACCACCGAGATCAGGGATAAAACATTTAAGTGCTGTTTACACAGGTATCACAGAAGCAGTAAACAAATGTAATTCAAAACTCATTCTGCGTACATGTTCATCTTAACCTTAAGTCACCCCAGTACATTTCATTTCCTCCTCATTCATTCCTCCTTTATTCATGAAGAGGGAACATCATCAACATTTTCCCCAAGCAGAATAAACTATATTACCATTAATCTTACTATTTATACCAAAGATAACCGGTATATATAGCCACTGTAAAATAAAAACATGCAAAAAATCTGAATGCTACTCAAAACATTCAAATTAAAAATATGATGTGTTACTCAAGGGTCCGTTTTAAGAAACTAGTGAACAGGATGACCGAAACTTCCAAAGCGTATCAAAATCATTTGCACACTCATTTTGTAATGGCGTGTCAAAAGGACTATTCACAAATGCCATTCTCTGCTTGACTCTTTAAGAGAGCTTGTTTTTTGAAGCTCATATGCTGATAAGAATTTGGCTAGCAAGATTTAAGAACACCAACAGAAAGGTGTTCCTACGTTCATTGCAAATAAAGTATTCTGTAAAAAATGTCTGTCTGGGAAAAAAAAATGAAGAGACGGTGGACAGTATGTTGAAATGAAAAGACAGCCAACGCAAGAAGCCTATAGTACTTTTTCTGACTATATGATTATTTGAATACTATGAACAGTGTGCTGATACTTGACCATTTTGGATCATATACAGAGGTTTGCATAACGTTAAATATTTTTAGATTACATTACCTGAATTTTGTTCATTTCACTTGCAGGCCCAGGTACTGTGCACCTTCTGAGAACAAGTTGTTCTGCTAGAAATTTCCGAGACACAAAAATGTTTGCAAAAAATAATAATAGTTTTTACAGTTAAACTATTTTTTTTTTCAGAACTTTGGAGTTTGTTGCCTTTTCTGGCCTGAAGTTGTGCTTTCGCCCACTCATTTAGTCTTTCTGATACTATAAGGTAAACGGTCATCATTGAGTGAATACTGTGTATTCCAATTCCAATTGCCGCTGGGCAACAGCAACTTTGTTGTTGAACCTAGCCATCTATGAGGATGTAAATACGTGTCAGATTGTGCAGCAAAAATGTACTTCTAGGTATTAGAGCAGGGATGGGGAATCTGAGGTTCTCCAGGTGTTGACAGACTAGAACTCCCATCATCCCTTGGTCACTGACTGGGGTTGATCAGATTTGGATTCCAACAATACCTGAAGGTTCTCCATCCCTGATCCAGAAGAAGGCATAGTCAGGTGTAGTTGGATTCCAACGCCAATTAGTCTCAGTCAGCATGGCCAATAGGTGGGGATGATGTGAACTGTAATCCAACAACTTCTGGGCGGGGCACCACAGTAGCTACCTCTGGAGAGAGTAGAGTGGGTCTGAAAATGCATGTTAGCCACCCCTAAATTCTATGCTATCCAACACATTTATTGATATATTTCATTGTTTTGGGGGGGAGAAACCTTCCTTCAGAACAGGGCAATGACCACTGTGAGAACATGATGGTAGACTAGATAGACCTTTGGTCTGATCCAGCAAAGATATTCTTCTAATTTTCTTAGATATATTTAGTACAGAGTCCTAACACCTCTCTTTTTTTTTGTTGCCCATTGCAGCCATTTGGTGTGGCATCCATAGCACTTTTATCAAGATATGACTTCACTATCACTTCATTATTTTTCAAAAAAAAGACACTGTATATCTTCCTCTGTTATCACATGCATGCTTTCTTGATAATAAATCCATTATAATAAGCTTGTTGATCCTATATCTTCTACAAGTTCTCATCAGGTGGTTTTCTTTTCCTGACACAGCTTATATACCTGGGATGCTAACCACACAGACTTCAGATGAACTCACTTCCACATAAATGCATCTAGGACTTGAACTGTAAGAAGGGGCATGATTATGTCCCAATTAAACATCCACAACATTTATTGATATCAGCTAAAATGACTGACACTGGCCTATATTAACATAAGTTAGCTATCAGCAGTAGACTTGCCAAAAAAATATTTGGGCAGTTCTTGTTGTTATTACTTAAGTAACTTGGCTTCACATACCGGTAATTGTATTGGGTAATTATGGACGGGAGGATATTCCTTTGAAAAACAACTGCAGTTATCAAGAAGTGTGTTCATAAAAACACTTAAACCAGCAAAAGTTGTGGTCCTACCAGATGAATAATAAGCAGTGAGGTCTCTGACACTGAGGAAGACAGCAGATATATTATAAAAATAGCTCCATTGGTTCTCTCAGCCATGAAGGAGTGACCCCTATCCACTCTCACAATTTAAGGCTGTAATCCTAATCATACTTACTAGGGAGTAAGCCCCACTCAGGGATAGCCCTACCATTAAGAGTATGACCTGATTGCCTAAAGTGGCAGATACTGGGCAGTAATGGCTACATGCACACAGGCAGGATTCAGTGCCCCAGCTGTAACAACGATGTTGCAGCTGCCCTGGACCATGTCACCTACTTCCTTCTCTCAACCAAACACAGGCAGCAAGCTCGGGAAAGGGCCCTGACTGATTAAGTGAGCTAACATAGTAATGGCCAGGCCATGCGCTCCAGAGGGCATTGTGCATGAGTTGCGCAGCTCATGCAATGCACCCTGAGGCTGCTGCTGCATCACAACTTTTGTTTCAGTGGGCTGTGAGCAGCTGCCAGGTGGAGCAGAGAGTGAGCAGAAATTTGTTGGTGAGGAAAGAGCTCTGTGTCCAGTGAGGCCTGTCTTGTACCCCTAAGCTAGCCTGCTGCCCCTCTGCTTCAGTGAAAGCTGCTTTCCAGTGGCTAGTCTTGAAGTCAGGTTCAGCTTGCAGTTTTTTAATCTGATTATGCCCCCATCTGAGTGGGTTGCCCCAGCCACACTGGACAGCTCCAAGCAACAACAACAAAAACACATAGTAAAAACACAACACAACATCACACACTAAAAACTACCCTGTACATGGCTGCTTTCAGATGTCTTTTAAAAATCACATAACTATCTGTTTGGCGTCTGCTGGGAGGGCATTCCATGGGGCGGATGTGACTACCGAAAAGGCCCACTTGGCTTCTCTGTGTTGATTGGTGAGGGACTCCGTCTTGTCCTTCACTTCAGGTAGCAAAGATGCATTATGCCAGCCTAAATGCTCCCCGCCCGCCCGCCCCCCAAAAGGCAATGGAAAGTTCCCAAGTAAGCACTCAAAAGATTGTACAGATGTGAATCAAACTCTGGCTCAGCTGTCAGCCTTGTTCCACTAGCAAGGCTCCAGGTGTGTTGTACTTTAATTTTTTTCAGAGTGCTCCAATCCATTTGCCTTCCTTAATACATTTTTTTCAAAGCACAAAATTGATTCAGAAACCAGAGGACAGGAGTTCACAATCTCAGGAAGGAGACCTGGGAAAGAATGTCTGGGTCATTATGAGGTGATCTAGGAATATTGAGGTATCCATTGCAACATTTCATTTGCATGTCCTAACTCTAAAGGCAACACTGTGTAGTCATTATACATTATAAATAGAGGGTCTTTCTTGCGCCTCCATATCTCAGATTAATGTTGGTAGTAACAGAAGGGGTAGGCAGGAGGCTGATCAAGATCTAGTGGTGGGTCTCTGAGCGATTTTGCGTGAGATCAGCAAAGGGTTTCTATCTCCCAGTTGTTTAGCAATAGCAACAACCACCTTACTGCCCCACCTAAATTAGACTGTTGAAGTGAAGAAAAGCTTGAAGTATCCAGTAGTGGTTGGAGGAAACGTGAACTCTCTGTTTTGTTTTGCAACTCAGAATAAATTTCTGGGCTCAGAGGTGTCCTGTTCTTTAATATGAAATCCATGCCCTTAGTACCTTGTTCTGATTGGTAGATCTTGAGGTTATTAATAAAAAGCAAAATGTCTGAAGTCTGTCCACCCCTGGTTTAGGGCAACAATGTAAACTACCTAAACTTATACAAAATCTGATGTATTGGTGTTAGGTGCCATTTCTGAAGCAATTCCTTGAAGGTGCCATTTTAATATCCAAGACTGGGCAAAATGTTGGGTGATACTCCACTAGCTGAACTTCCAACTTCAAATAAGGTAAAGGTAAAGGGACCCCTGACAATTAGGTCCAGTCATGACCGACTCTGGGGTTGCGCGCTCATCTCGCATTATTGGCCGAGGGAGCCAGCGTATAGCTTCCAGGTCATGTGGCCAGCATGACAAAGCCGCTTCTGGCAAACCAGAGCAGCACATGGAAACGCCGTTTACCTTCCCGCTATAGCGGTTCCTATTTATCTACTTGCACTTTGACGTGCTTTTGAACTGCTAGGTTGGCAGGAGCTGGGACCAAGCAACGGGAGCTCACCCCGTCACAGGGATTCGAACCGCCAACCTTCTGATCAGCAAGCCCTAGGCTCAGTGGTTTAACCACAGCGCCACCTGGGTCCCTTCCAACTTCAGATAATGTGATGTTATTGGGCACAACTCTGAGAAAGCTGGATGTAATTACATCCTGCTGAGATAGGGGAAATTCTGAAGTCCCATTTCTAAAGTGGGCAAGCTTTGTTTTGTTTTTACTGAATTATGACCTTGGGGGGGGGGGTTGTTTTGTTTTCCTCTCATTTCCCTCCAGTGGTTCCTTCCTGGGGTGTTTCTGGGATCAGTAGATTTACAAAGCAATCATGATACATAAGTAAGTACATGACTATCCCAAGGAAAGATGAAAAGGCAAAGTGATGGGATTCACGTTATACCATAAACCTACATAAACAGTTACCACTTAATACCAAAATTCCACCACTAAGCATGCTAAATTTTAAAAACTGCTTTGCATATTAACATTTCCATGTGTCTTCCATAAGTGTTGCAACAGATATTGATCTAATGAGATATACCAACTAGCTTTATCCATTTCTTATGCATAACCTTCCTTAACATTATATATCTTGCAAAAAATATGTTTGAAGTCCTGCAAAGTACAATAGATTTTTATCTATTTCTAAAACATGTACAGCGCAGTTCTAAAGTAGAACTCATCTCATTGAAACATCTCATTGAAAGAAAAGTTGAAGTATATTACACTATTACTAAATAACCAAGCAACTATAAACCACATGCAGGCAAATGCTGGGAAGCAAATTCAACTGAAGTCAGTTAGCTTGAGGCTCGTTCTACATAGACAGAAAAATGAGTGGGATGGACTGTCCCATTTTTTTCAGACTGCAGGTAGGGTAAACTGGTTTTGAATGCTGCCCATAACAAAACATAATCTGGGAGGACTTGGCTTTTGACTGTTCTTCTAGGCTTATTTGAAGTGATTGTTTCAAATATTTTTATGCCACCTTTGTTAACTTGCTATATAACTTAAAACCATATATCTACTTTCAGGAAGCATTTTACAAAGAGGAGAATTACAGTCAAATTAAGACCCCTGCAGCCTGAAGCAGTACAAACCCATTTTTACCATCCAAGGGCTACACCTTGACGATTTTACCACCTCATTCTGCTTTTCCAGCCCTCAAGCTGTTCTACACTTTAAGCAGAACAAGGCAGGTGGTAGAATTCTGGACTAAGCCACTCTTCTAAACTTTTCTCCCTAACATGCTAGTTTTCTAAATGCGGGGAAATTTTCATTCTGTGTGAGAGTACTACAGAATACAGCCTCCCCATTCTCCACCTTGCAATCTGAATTCTACCACCTCAGTTTCTCACCTCATTCTGCCTAATATGTGGGATGGATCTTGTGTACAACACCGCTTAGAAATTCTAAGGGTTAAGCAGTATATAAATGCCTTAAACAAACAAACAAATACATGTGTGATGTGCTGAGGCACCAGGGATTCGCCCAAAGATGAAGTAGCTTGCAAACTTAACTTGGAAGGGCATTCCACTTCAATAAATAACAATTTCAAGAAAATGTATTATCTTACTTCCACTCCAAGTGAACAAAATAGTGACAACCACAAATGTTTGCACCCTGTTTCATACACATGAGAGCCAGAAAGAAAGGTATGTTTAAATCACACAACCTTCACCCACCCACCCTGCCCGACATGCTGGTTTTACTAATTGGATAATAACACATATTACCATGACTGTCAGTTACCACTGTGCTCATAAAAGTTATGTGACTTAATTGTGCAATTTCATCACTGAGCTGCATAAATAATCAAGTAATGGCAAATCATTTAATGTGAGGCATATCCCCCCCCCTCTATTTCTTCCAACGCAGCATTTGGGTTTCTCTGCTACAGTGATGTGTACATTTCAAGCTCTTGTCCGAATTCTACACTTCTAAGGTAAGCGTTTCCTTATTGTAAACCCAACTCAAGAGTTTACCAAGGTAAAACCCAAAAAGACATGGTGTGCATCCGGTCTCTTTACTTCATAGCATAAGATTGGAGTTTCTGGACCTGCTGTTGTGAACAGTGTAATCTCTCATTGTAAAAACTGTGAGGGGGCTGTCATTAATCCATCGGTACATCATCTCGTTGTCTCCTAACAGAGTTTCAGTCTGCATGCAGTAACCCTTTTCTGACACATTCTTCTAACACTGATCTGAATCTATATGTCTGCAAGCAATTGAAAGATATACTGCCCACTGTTTTCTTCCAACCAACATCTGTAGACTAACAAAATTACTGACATCTTTAATATAGTAGGGATTCCAGATGTTGAAAGCATGCGTGGTTTGAATGTAGCATCTGCAAAATTAAAAAATGTCTCACAAACTTGAGACCTGTGGCTGAATTTTTTTAAATAGTTTTTATATGAGAATTCATGAACATGACAGGTACTAAACAATATCCAAAGTCGAAATAAATTTAAGCATGCATGCACGCACACGCACACACATTCACACAAAACTTCTCCTTCCCCAGCCTCCAAGTTAAGGCAGAGAACAACATCCACTTTGGACAATAGATCATCTTCTTCATATCATTTTGCAGAGGCATCTCATTTGTCCAACTATACCCAAAAAAAGTCTCTGTCTAAAAGTACCAAGAACATGTATGGCACAGGACAAACAAATGCATCCATAAAGCAATACTGGTGTGTCTATTGTCATGTGTCAGATAATCCACGTTAAAGATTCTCCAGATTGTGTGCTAGAACCATATAGCCGACACCTCTCTTTAAGACAAAACCAAACCAAAAGCACTTCACACAGTTTCCAGTGCAGCCTTAGCATACATGTCCTTACCACAAAACAAAACAAAAAGACTCTAGTCCATCTCAAAAAATAATACACCTTCCATTCTGGTAAAGTAGTCAAGCACACACACACTCTCTTTCCTTAGTTGTTCCTTCAACTCCACTTCTAAGTTCACCAGTAGAACTTCCCCTAGTTTATTTTTCCTCATCTATTCCTTGACTCACACTTAAAAGTGAAGGGGATTTCAGCCTACCTCTGGGTGCCTTGCGGTCCAGTCGCCCGTACTGTATGTACACAGTGATGGAGAGCAGGGAACTCTTCAGTGATAATCAGTGCTGAGAGGCTGCTCCCTCGCATAATGTACATCCTCTAGCAGCAGGCTCTGTTCTCCGCAGCTGGCAGCAGCCTTTGCAGGAGCAGTGATGAGCACAGCTTGAGACTATCCACAATTAACCAAATATTGTATGGCAGCAACAAATCAACAACTGAAAAAAGGGGGGGAAGAAACCGAGCTTATAAATAAGAGCAAAGTACAATTTCAGATGGGAGCTGAAAGCTTCGAGTCACCGAACAGTACATTTCGTCTTGAAGATTATTCCAGCAAAGCTCCTTCTGCTATTTTTTTTTTTTACTGTACCATAATGCACTAGGTCTGGCTTTTACCCTATTGAAAGAACATGAATATATTATTATCCACACAAAAGAGCAGGTTATTGTTTATGAATTACCAGCCTTCCCAGCAACAAAGGCTATTTTCATAAGAAAACTCAATTTCATTTTAGCTCCAATTTGATTACCAGCTGAAGAAAAGAAACCCTATGCCTAAACCTCAAAGGATTTTTATTCATGCCACTGAATGGGCTTTATTGCTTCCCTTTCAAGACTGACGTAGAAAGCTTTTAGAGTAAAACATTGACAAAAAATTATTGCGCTGCTATTTTGTGCAATAACAGAGCTGAAGAGGGGCAATGATTTCTCAGTCATCCTTCACTGTACTTCAGAATAGCAAAGGCTGGAATTAATGACAGGCCATAGAGAGGAGCCAAGCTAAGGTCTCACAATGCATGTCAAATCTAAATGATCACTATACATTGAAAAGGCCCCCAAAAAAGAGCTTGCAGCTGATTGATTCATGGCTTTCACAAGAAAGACAGGCTTGAAGAGTTTATTGCACCACAATTTACTCTGAATTATCATAAAAATGAATGTAGAGGCTGAATGTCACCCCGGCACACTCCAAAATCACACATCCAATGACAAAGTTCAACCAGGAATTATAGCAAGGCTGTTCATGCTACTGTAGTTAAAGGTCTGACTGGGGGGGGGTGTTTTTTGTGTTGTTGTTGCTCCCCCTATTATAAGGGTGTTGGCTGTTGTTTTTAGCTCAGCTGTAAAACTAGGATTTAAAAAGAACTTGGCACACAGGGTTTCGTTTTAAAAAGAGTATTCTTTTAACAAATTTAACAGTTTTCCCCTCCTTCCTGCCTGGTTTACAGTTAAACATTTGGAAAAGAAAAACACAGAGCAACAGCTTAGCAATTTCTTCTGACTCAACCATTCTGTGTCGCTTGAGAACATTGTGTGAGATGTTTGTGATGCGCATCTTTAAAAATAAGATTAACTATACTGGTTATGAAGGTTGGCTTCAGTGGAAAAGTCTTTTATCTAACTTATAAGTTAATTACACACCATGTAAAGATGTTTCTATATATTGGTATCTATACATTCCTGGGCATTTCCTCCCCACACAGAGTACTTGCCAACTTCCTCCTCCTCCTCCTCCTCCTCCTCCTCTTCCCCCTCATCTTCTGGATTCACAACTTGACGGAAGCAATGGATGATTTGTTCCATTAAGAAATCTCCACACATCTAAGAATATGTAAACCAAAATAATTCTGCAACTTATATTTTTAAAATGGTCTCACTCTGTTTTTATACAACGTTGTTTTTGCTGCCTTCTGCACCGCATCTAGAATTGGCTTCACCACAGTGCACAAGTTTGATTCAATCAGACTAAGGATTCAGTCCTCTATATTGGCCTTCCTAACTTGATGCCCTCTCAGAACCACAACTCTCATCATCCCTAACCACTACCTGTGGTTGACTGGAGTTGTACAGTATTCCAAAGAACCTACAGGGCATCTGATTGAGGAAGGCTGCTAAACACCTTTCCATGCAAGTATGCCCCACTGAATTCAGCAGTATACAGTACTTATTTCTGCCACAGATGGCAATATTGAAAGCTTAATGCCTACCTGATAGGGAGGGATATAGCAATGTGCCTCAACACAAGAGGAATAACCAGTATCAATACAATCATACATTATCTAAATGGATGAAATCTAATGTAAGAGATCTTTGCTTCTTCTTCGACTTAAACTTGTACTTGAACTCTGAGTTAGCCACCTTCCCTAAAGGAGGCATTCTGGAAGTGGGCATGAGTGAATGATTTAGCATTCAATAAAACAATCAATTACAAAACAGACTTTCAGCAGGCTCAGCTCTATCATGCTTTCCTTTTGGGTTTAAAAATCCAAGTATTAAATAGCTTGTCCCCAAATCCTTAACTTCTGGTGCCTTACACTTAATCTGAATAGATGTTCTTTTCTTCATCAGGAAACGGTAATTTGACTTCTAAAAAAAATAAAGAAATTGAACAGCCCTTGGAAGCTTGGATGGAGACCCTAAGTAAGAAGAGGTACCGACAACATAGCTTAAGTCAACATCACACCAGAGCTGCCATAAGACTTGGCATCTGAGATCCCTTTCAGATACCCTATGCCGAAATCTCCCCCCCCCCCAATTAATCTTTGCTGTAATAATATGAAAATTACTAAATTTAGGATCCCAGATCATAAGAAGTCTGTGAGCTTCCCCCCACCCTCAATACTCAACCAACAAGAAATATTGTTTACCTTTTAACCAACCATGTGGCTTTAGATGTGAAATGCTGCTTTTCTAAAACTGCATTTATTAGACTTCAACTAAAAGCCAACAAGCACAATCACTAGGTCACAAAGCAGCATCTTATTTGCATGTTATGTTTGCATCCTGCTAGTCTTTCAAAGCATTCAGAGCAACTCAGGTAGTTCCCAGGTGGTCTTTCATTTACATGCTGCTCAGGGCCAGACCTGGTTAGCTTCAGGCAATGCTCTGAATTACGATTACATGAAGTAACTTCAGAGGTAGTAATGCTTCTAAATGCCAGTTGCTGGAAACCACAGGAGGGGAGATTGCCCTTGTGCTCGGGGTTCCCACAAGCATCTGGGTGGCCACCGTGAGAACAGAATACCATTGGCCTAACCCATCAAGTTCTTCTTTTGTTCTTCTGTTAACTGCATATTCCTAAGCATGTTGGTTCATTTTCTATCACCAGCCATTTGTGCACACGGTAGCAGAGCCATATGGCCATATGTTGTTCCTCATATCTCCACACACTTGAAAAATGTGCAAACGCACTGTGCAAATGCTTGAAACTGTGTGGCAGTAGGTAGTTGCACATGACTAGCCAACCACAGGCAGGGAATCAACAGGCACAGAAAGCTCAAGTAACTAGCACACTCCAAAGATAGAATCTTTTGTTTTAACAGCCCAAGTTGTCCTGCCAACCTAGTAATTGGAAAGCATACCAGTGCAAGTAGATAAATAGGTATGGCTGAGGTGGGAAGTTAAATGGCATTTCCGTCACAGTGTTCTGTTGTGCCAGAAGCAGTTTAGTCATGCTGGCCACATGACCCGGAAAGCTGTCTGTGGACAAATACCAGCTCCCTTGGCCTGAAAGCGGAGATAAGCCGCACCCTATCTCTCTCTTTGGCGATCACTCGTAGCCGAGTAAGATTGTCTTCCATAAACATAGTTTTAACAATGAGTCCGTAAGTGACTGTGGAGGCCAAATCTGGATCCACGCATCCTTCCACAGTGGGGACATTGGTTTCCGGGTGGGAGTTGATCACTGTGTGGATTTGCCAAGCATGCCTTCCTCTTAGCACGTTTCTCCCTTGCATCGTGAGATCAAGTGTCTTCAAAGCCCATGACACCTTTGGCAAAGGCTGTTCTCCAACTGGAGTGCTCGCAGGCCAGTGTTTCCCAGTTGTCAGTGTTTATAGTACATTTTTAAAGATTTGCCTTGAGACAGTCTTTAAACCTCTCTTGTTGACCACCAGCATTATGCTTTCCATTTTTAAGTTTGGAATAGAGTAGTTGCTTTGGAAGACGATCATCAGGCATCTGCACAACATGACCAGTCCAATGAAGTTGATGTTAAAGAATCATTGCTTCAACACTGGTGATCTTTGCTTCTTCCAGTACACTGATTTTAGTTTGCCTGTCTTCCCAAGTGATGTTTTTCGGAGGCATCGTTGATGGAATCTTTTGAGGAGTTGGAGATGGCGTTTATAAGTGGTCCATGTTTCACAAGCATATAGTAAGGTTGGTAGTCCAATAGCTTTGTAAACAAACATTTTGTTTCCCTGCGTATGTCCCGGTCCTCAAACACTCTGCACTTCAATCGGGAGAAAGCCGCACTCGCAGAGCTCCGGCGATGCTGCAGTTCGGCATCAATGTTGGCCTTTGAAAGGTAACTGCCTAGGTAGGAGAAATGATTGACATTTTCCAACATTACACCACTGAGTTGGATTTGTGGCAATGCAGAGGGATTAGTTTCTACTTGTTGGTGCAGCACTTTGGTTTTTTGGATGTTGAGTGATAGGCCAAGGTTTTTGTAAGCTTCTGCAAAGATATTTAGGATGGTTTGGAGGTCATCCTCTGAGCGTGGGCACACTACGTTGTCATCAGCATACTGAAGCTCTATGACGGAAGTTACGGTAACCTTACTTTTTGCTTTCAGCCTGCTCAGATTGCAGAGCTTTCCATCTGTTCGATATATGATTTCTACTCCAGTGGGGAGTTTCTCTTTGACAAAGTGTAGGATCATGGCAATGAAAATAATGAATAGAGTTGGGGCAATAACACAACCCTGTTTAACACCTGATCCTGTGAATGGTTCACCCTTGTTATCTGCGATTGTTGCTGTCATATTATCATGGAGGAGCCGAATGATCTTTACAAATTTATCTGGGCAGCCAATTTTCCCTTTTCTCGCGAGGAAGCCTGTTCAGCATAAGGGAATTTCCCTTTTAAAAAAGGGAGAACTTGACTGCTATGTAAGGGACTTTCATTAGTTTTTCTTTACTGATCAATGCAAATCTCTTTCCCAAACTTACTGTCCTCCTCGCAGTAATTTGAGGCACTTTTTTCTTTTTGGAAAACACAGGTAATGAAGGAGGTCTGAAATTTATTTCACAGCAGACTTATCACACACAAGAATAAAGTAGACTAACATACCAGGCAAATGACAATCCCTCCTTTCAGCTGCTGGGAGTCCCAAGGATGTAGCAGCAGAATAGATCTCATTCTGGCCAGGCTATGCAGCACCTATGTCATTTTATGCCTGCATCAAAGCTCCCCCAGTCAAGCCCTAAAAATTTTAAGCTGCCTTCCCCTGGCTTGATTGTTAAGCTACCTTCACCAGGCATGGGGGTCTCATGACCTAGGCCAGCAGGCAAACAAAGTATTTAATCTACAGCTGTGTTATCTCTGTACCAGGAGCACAGCTGTAAGCAATCAAGTCAGCATTAGAATCACTACTGCTGGGCTTTAGGAGAGCCATGAAGCCCTGCTTTCATATTGTGATATGAAGGGTTAATTGTGCAAGGCCACATACACCTTTTCAGATTAGCCATTCATCTTCCACATTTCCACTACAGTTCCTAATATAGAGTCCCCATGCAACTTGCTCTTTGATCCTGAGGTAGCATTCTCACATACTTCCAGTGGCATGGGACCTCATGGCGAAAGGCAGGAAAGGAATCTAATAGAGTACTAAAACAATAATAATTCTCTGTGGTGTGAAAATCCAAGTCACTTGGAGTGCGAGTATATCTCACATTTGTGTATTGGAGTACTACTTTTTTGTGGGTCTTTCCCAGCCAAAGGGCACCCTCTCCCTACCAGGCAGTGATCAGGTGAACTTTTTATCAAGGTGGAGAAAACTCATCCTCCTTGGTTTAAAAAAGTAGGCCTACTCACTGCTGCTCTCAGCAATTAATATATTGTCTGCTGCAGTTCTGCTCCCCCAACTGCACCCCAACCTGAGGCACCCTTTCATCTTTTTAAAGCATGGCACAGATAGCGAAGAAGTCTGCGTGCCATTAATAAGCACACTCTCCAAAAAGGAGTGCCGCCAATTCAGAGCTCACTGAACAGAGTCTGTTCAATCTAATCTCTGTAGAGGAGAGAAGGGTGAAGACCAGTGCCAGCTGGCTAACAATGTCATCGGGGATGCGCAGAAGCAAATAGAAAGCTTGAAGAAAAGCCATGGAAAATGAGAAGCAGCAGCCTGAGATGCAGAGCTGAGGGCAGAATGGTGTGTTTGGGTTGCTTGTGTGATAGCACTGCATGAGACAGTCAAACCAGTCGATTTGTCAGAGGGGTTGAAGCTGGGAGTTAAGGGCACGTATATTCTGTTTTTCAGGTTATTTAGTTTCCGGTGTGCTTTTGGTAATAATATGAAATGAAAAATAAAATATTAAAGGTGGCCTTTCCTTCTAACAATGAGTGAGAGCTTTTGTTTATTCAGTTGTACGATACCACAGGATCCCCAAAAGACATTTAATTAGCAGTGATGCTCTGCAAATCTACTTAAATGTACTGCATGTGGACATCATGATCAGTGAATAAGCAAACACTTAAAACTAAAAATTATTTAATCGTTTGACAACTCTAATTTGTGGTCATCTTAAGCATGCATTGTTAATTCTGGTTTTCCAGTTTGGGGTTTTCATTTCATTTTTAGAAATGAATGCTATTTACTAGTTATACCATTCAAGAGTTTCTTAACAAGGCGGGCTCTAAGGAGGAAAAAACAACAACACAAATTCCTCTGATTCTGAGCAATTTATAAATGTGAAATAAGTGAAAATATCCAATGGGGTGGGGGAAGGGAACTACGGAGTCAAAGGCATGTGCCAATCAAAGCACATTTCCTGGTTATTGGGAACTGCTTACAAACTATGAGGCCTAGGAAAATACAAGGTTTCTCATCAGGTATTCTGAGGAGGTCAGTTTATTCACACATGTGGAATAGTAAAGAATGGAGTACTCAGAAAGTAGTAAACTTTGGCCATTGCTAGAATGGCAGTGATGGAATGGTTCCTTCCTTAGAACCAAGCATGCCTACATACAGTACCTCAAAGAGCCCACAAGACCTGCATTTTCTGCAGCTATCCCAGCTGTGTTATCATGGGCAGATTTATTTTGCAAGCCAAGCCCCATTCTGTGGAACCCAGTGATGAAAGAGATATATCATTTAAATCTATCCTGGTTGATAACATTGCAGAATAGGGAGCTTGGCGTCTAATGCTGACATCCCAAGACATTTCCCACCTTGGAAACAAGAAGTCAAGAAATCAAAATGATACCTGTCTCTTGTTCCTCCTCCCACCCGTCAAGATGGATGCTGGAAGCCTCTCAAAACAACTACTTCACTTCGCTTTGTGGTAAGCCCCTTTGCTTTTGTCCCAGCATTCAACTGCATTTTTTTTAATAGTCATTTGGTTGTTTAATAATAGTGACATACCTCAAGTGTTCTTTCAGCCTTCAATGAGTTATATACCCAGTTCTTTTTTTCCAGAAAAAAAGATGCTGCAACACACTTCCTCCAGAAGACCCACAACAGAGCCAAAATAGATCCTCTTCTCCTCTCCAGCCAGAAGCTTGTTGAGGCTGCTCAGCTGAAGCGATGGAAGCCTTCCACAACTCAGCCAAGCAGCTTAACGAGCTCCCACTGCAGCTGTCTGGCTCGTGAGCTGGAACAGCTGGGGCCTTGCTCAGCTGAGGTGTGGCTTTCCCAATCCCACGGGTCACCTGTTAGCTGGGAGGTTGAAGAGCAGGCATCCCCAAACTTTGGCCCTCCAGATGTTTTGGACTACAATTCCCATCATCCCTGACCACTGGTTCTCTTAGTTAGGGATCATGGGAGTTGTAGGCCAAAACATCTGGAGGGCCGCAGTTTGGGGTGCCTGTTGAAGAGCCTCAGCAAAGCCCTGCTGCGCCTCTGGCTCGTGAGGAGACCCTCTCCAGAGCCCTTGGACAATGTCCCCTTTGGGCTCCAGGGTGGGTCTCCTCATGAGCTCGGAGCGCAGTGGGGCTTTGCTGAGGACTGGTCAGATCCAGCACGCTCTTATTATGTTCTTAGGTTTAGTTCTCACTTAATTCTTCGTGCTCCTATGTAAAAGGTGATCTTGATCTTGCTCTGCAAAAAGTAAATCTACAGGGTAACATCTAGTACAATGTACCTCAGTTTATGAACTTAATCCGTTCCGGATTAAACCGGAAACCATTCTTAAACCGATGCACGCTTTCCATAATGAGGCCTGCCCTTCCACCGTTCAGATTCCATTCTTAGAGCAAGGTAAAGTTCGCAAACCAGGACACTACTTCCGGTTTTGCAGAGTTCGTAAACCGAATAGTTCATAAACAGGGCTGTTCTTAAACTGAGGTATTAGTACACCCATTAAAAGCAATGGATGTGTCCCGACTATGTCCCTTTTCACACACATACACAGCATTTTTGTGGAATTGGTGTTACGCTGGCCTTCAGGGCCAAGAAATACAAAGCAATGGCTTTATTAAGCCTGTTTGTTTGTTTGTTTGTTTGTTTGTAACTTTTTTTATATAAAATAAAAAAATTATATAAAAATAAATGGTGTTGCAGAAGAATTAAAGTTTTGCCTTTATACAAACACTATTCAAGGTGTGGCACCGTTTTTCATGCTAAGAAAAAGTGACTTCTCTATTCCCAAAGAAAGAGAGAAAGTATGCAAGAGAGAATCAGAACTGGAAGCAGGTAAGAGGGGATTGAAAGCAACATAAAGTAACTGGTGGCGCCTTTTGCGTTCTCAATATAGTGCATTAAGTGCACTATGTATCAAAATTTTAAGAAGGGCTTCTTCTTCTTTTTAAGTCCACTGTTATTGAACTTGAAACATTTAATGGTGAGCAAAGCAGTGTTTTTCTTTAATATAATTTTACTATTGATTTCTTCATTCATTCAATCTGAATGATTCTGACAGTTTTTTGAAAAGATACATTACCTTGATGAAAGATGCAATATTTCACATCCAAGGAAGTGAAGGCTGATAGCCTTGCCTCCTGTGCCATGGAACTGAATACTAAACTGCAGCTTCATAGCATCAGCAAATGGGGCAATGCATTAAGTTTGCATTCTTTCATGATGCACCATTGTAATGTATATATTAAAATGCAGAAAGTAACCAAGGTGGGACTATGTCTTCATCTTCTATTCATCTTGGTCCTCTCTAGAATAGCAGAACACTATTTCCTTTGGCCATGATTTATGCAAGTTGGTAGGGGTCCCTGACGCACAGCCTGGCATGGAGGCGGGGAGGGAGCAAGATTGTCCCACCTTGGTGTGGTTGTGCTAAAATAGTGCTATTTAAAAGGCAATGGGCTCTGCCTTTTGCAGGGTTTCCAGCTGCACAGAGAGCAGCTACAATATGCATAGGCCAAGAACCAACCCCCAGTTGGTCTGTTGGCAATTCTATGATCTCTTCAGTCTGTTCTAGATGCATTTGCTAAAATTCTTATATCGTTGTCCTTACAATAATGATCTGTTACATGAACTGTTGAATTTGGTTCTGTATTTCTCCACCTGATGAAGTCACATAATTAGTGTTGATCTTGGGTGGGTCTGTGGTTGGACCCTAAGCAGAACACCTCCATCCTTCCTTGTTCTTTTGACCACACCCTCTTGCAACAATTTGTACCTCTGCCCAAAGGGCAAGGCAAGTGGAGACCTTCTCCTTGCATTGCTCCTAAATTAAGAGAGTGCCATTGATACAGGCATGTCAAACCTGCGGCCCTCCAGATGTTTTGGCCTACAACTCCCATGATCCCTAGCTAGCAGGACCAGTGGTTGGGGAAGATGGGAATTGTAGTCCAAAACATCTGGAGGGCCGCAGGTTTGACATGTCTGGATTACAGGGAGCAACAGTGAGGAAGAGGAAGGATGTGTCGGGGGAATCAGCAGTGATAACCTCTGCTAGGTTGAAGGCTTGAGCCCTGTGATGCCAACCATTGAAGCCCAGCCTGCCATACCCGTTCCACCTCCTGCTGTTCGATTGTCCAGATTTCTGCACAGACATTCTTACAGAGATAATTACATGATTCTGTCTAGGCCAGCAAAGTATGAATTTCTGTGAAATTCTTATTCAAATGCTCTGGTTGAATAAAACTGCATGGATCAATACAGTCATTCTGTGTAGAGCTTTCATCAAACCTTCTTAAAGCTACCTATTTGAAGAAAGAAAGAAAGAAAATACTACTTTTTCCATAAAATTTAATCTAAGTTGTGTCCATACAAAGGGGGAAAAACACCCTCAGCATTAAGGTAGAAATTAACCTAATCGAAATTATTGGATAAGAACAGCATGCCACGGAATCTAATTCTTGTGCAATTCATATACTGATGATAGGTTTTACTGGACCAAGTGAATATATTTAAAATATTGAACATTAAGACCAAAGCTCAGCCAAGTCAACAGCTGAGAAACCATTTTTAAAATGAAATTCATTATTGCTGCCCTGGCTCGTCTTAAACTGCAGGACAAGGAAATAGCTCTCCCTACAGTCAAGCTACACCGAACATTAACCCTTCAATCATCTTTTAACTTGACCACTTCCACATTCTAGGATGACAGGAGGAGAGTGACTTGACTAATATAGTGCAAAACAGCAGGATTTAGCTAGATGTTGCAGCCGATCAGGAAGTTATGGGATGGTAGTGTAAAAGGCCTGTTCCACATAAATCTCCATGTATTAACACAGGATGGTATTTTTTCAAATGAAAAGGAAAATGCAAATTGCAGGATGCTATCCATTTGAATAGATTCCCCTCCCCTATTGTTATCCTGTTAAGCTCTGCTGGAACATGGAATAAGCAAACTGTACGGATAGGAATACAGTAGGGTGCTTTCTTGGGGCTGCTCAGAAACCACTAAATCTGGAGTGCTTTTCCTATATCCTTGCAGAACTTGCAGATTACTGAGTGTGGTGAAGTCATTATTTTTTCTCTTAGCCAGGATGTCTGGTTTTTCCTCTTTGAAAGCACAACTGAAGCCCAACTGAAGTGAACTGCAATTGCTGCGTGCTTTGCAAAATCTGGTGCAGAACAATTTACAGTGGCCAGAGTTGCAGATGCACGCACATATATCAAAGCAATTTCGGAATGTTCATGTTCAAGATTTTCCTGCCCTGTATAAGCTTTGTAAATTGGTTTTCTCCCCTTGGCATGCTGGGTTTTGCAGGTCTGTCTTCCTGCCACACATTCTACACCTGGACGGTTCTATAATTGATAACATAATTATCAGCAGAGTCATATTACTTCACCTGGAACATTCTCAACCATTTATCACAATGTTGATCTTTATTTTAAACGTAAAAAAATCGGGCGATCATTTATGTCTCCCGTGCTCTTTGTATTTATTCAAGAATATTTAACAGGAGACAAAAGGTGACTTATTCATTATTCATCCCGAACAAGGCAAGTATGGCAATTTGAAAAGCCTGACATTTGAGCTTTTTGCCAACACTAGCAAAATTATATCCTTCCCATTGTAAATCAATGAAGTAGAATCATTGTGCACAAAAGAATTAAATTGCCTTGTCACTTTAATAAGGCCACCTTATATACATCCTTCAGCCAGTGCCATTGAGCAAAGAAAGAGTGCTTCCTTTGCCTCAGCTGCCTTAGATCTCGGTAGGCTTTCCAATTAAACGAACATCCTTTTAGTCTTTTGCAGCACTCTGGGCAAAGAGGAGGAATGAAGTTAGGATGGCATTGGCACGAACCTTCTATCAATAGGGTTGCCAGACTCAATAGAGGACAGGACTTCTGTGCCTTTAATTGCCCTGCTCTCTTTTGAGTCTGGAAACCTTAAAGAGAAACCAGCAGACCTTTTGTTTGCAAAGGGTCTGCTGGTTTCTCTTTAAGGTTTCCAGACTCAAAAGAGAGCAGGGCAATTAAAGGCTCAGAAGCCCTGTCCTCTATTGAGTCTGGCAACCCTATCTATCAATGGGACATACCTATCAACATGAATTAACACTCACCTTTCCTCCCTAATTTTTTTTTGGGGGGGGCAAACTTTTAACTGGTTTACCCATTATCAAAATGCTAGAGAAGCACTCAAAAAGATCCATTGAAGATTTTGCCCTCTAGGATACAAATATTAGTATCCTGGACAGACAGTGTGAGTACCACCAAGACATCATGTCCAATCAAGCTGAATACAAGTGGCATGAGAAAGAATGGGCATAATTTTCTGTATTGTTAACCTGTGACTCTGTTATTATAATCAGAACTGGGTCCGTCCCCCCTTTTGCTAGTCTAACCCCTTCAGCACTTCTCTCCCTAGAACGTTAACCTTTGACGTTGCTATTTTAGTTCTCTGAGACAAACAGCGATTTGATGATTCAGAATCAATGTCCTCCTCATCCATTGAATCCATTGCACACTGACATTCATGGAGCAAAAGTGTATACTCAAACTACATTTCCCCAGTCCTTGAGTAAGAGACGGAGATGGGAGGGAGAGAATATTGCCATTAATCTCTCTCCAGGGGCAGTCTTTTAATAGAATCTTCATATTTCAAAACATGTGCGAACTGCTGCAACCTCAAATTTATGTGGGGCATCAATATTTGGCATTGTTTTGATAGTTGTTCTGAAATATAGATAATGGAATGGTTAAGAGAGGTGGGAAGGAGGGAGAAAAATAAGACCATGGCAAGGAGCCTTGAATAGTCTCAATGCCGCCAACATTTCAAGTTTTCGTCAGAAAATGTTAATGCCAAATGACCTTTTTTCTGAAGGGCGTTTTGAGGAGACCAGGCGAAAAAATCATTTCTGTAATATGGTTACCATAGTGATCAGTCCTTTTTGAAAGGCTGGAGGGGAGGGTGGGAGAATGGATGTACATTTGCAATCAACTAGTGACTATAACAACAAATGGGCTTGATAAAGCAATACTTTGAATTTAATTCCAAGTAACAAGGATAGCGGGGAAGAAAAGAAGCTATTCAAGGAGGTGGACAAAAGGGACCTTTGGTAACATTTATGATGAACTGGGAAGCATTTTGCTTGAAAAGGATATACTTGAACATAATAGCAGCCAGGTTTCCCAGCTATGATTTCACCATACGTACTGGAATAATGAAACGTGTGATGCGGTGATTCTCAAACTGTGGTGGTTGGGGCGACAGATCCACACCATACATTTAAAGGGCAGGGCTTCCCCCAAAGAATCCTGGGAACTGTAGTGTTTACCCTCACAGATATACAATTCCCAGGATCCTTCACAAACCACAGTTACCAGGGTTCATTGGAGGAAGCCATGTGCATTGAATGTGCTTTGAATGTATGGTGTAGGGGAATCTAGTGCGTCAAGAAACACAAGTGTGCTAAGAGATGAGCAGTTATATGAACATGGGTCCATTGTTCCATCTACCTCAGTACTGTCTACAGCAGCCTTTCTCACCCATGGATTCCCAGATGTTTTCAGACTACCACTACCATAATTGCTGACTGCTGCCCCTGCAGTATGTTAAGTGGGGGGGGGGACAAGTCCCCATTGATTCTAGAATAAAACGTCATGTGTACACACCCTTTGGGAAAGATTTTGAACCAAGCTGCTTCTTTTTTTTTTACAAAATTTTATTTTGTGTGTGTGCGCACCATGCACACACCTTCCCTTCCAACACAACTGCATATCTGCCTCTTAGGATTTTGGGTTTTTTTCTTTTTCTTTTTAACAGCATGTTGCAGCTATTCTAAAGAAAGCACAGTAAGATTTTAAAAGGGACTTGTTTAATAAGACCCTATTGTTTCAGGAGTCAGTGCTGGGCAGGCTCTTAGTAGGCAATGAAGTCATCATGGGCAAATTACGGTAAATCCAGGTTTGGTGTCCACTTCTGTCTTGCCATTCTACAATTCAGTGAGAGCTGAACGGAACAAAATGACTTGATTTAGAATCAATCAAATCCAGAGAGAGCGCGCAATTCTTCTTCTGACATGCCCACTTCTAGCATTAACCCTTTTTGTCTTAATCAGTACTTTGAGTGCTATCTGCTGGAAAGCTAATTGATTGATTGATTGATTGATTGATAATCCACACATTCATAAAAATATATCAAGGTAGTATACAGCATTTAAGAATAAAGTCAGCAATAAGCATCCATTAAAACATAATCAAAACAACAGTCAGTTTTGCTTCTCTCTGTTTCTCTTTATTCCACCTTCAATTCAGTTCTCCGCATTTGTGCAGCAACTCGGGATTTAAAAAAAAACAAACAAAAATACCTCATGAAATGTCTTTAAAAATTTGGTGCAAATTTTTTCCTAACACATTTTTTTGTATGTGATTCTGACTAATGGACACATTTTTACCAGCCATTTCTCCTATTAGGCCTTTCTGAATGTTGTGTTCCTTTTAATGCGTGCAGTTTCTCCTAATGATTGCCTTTTTTTAAAAAAAATTTGGTTGGTTTGAGAACTGCATTGCAAAATTTGGGGGGGGGGAGTGTGAACTTCAAAAGATGGCTGCATTTCGGTTCTCTTACCATTTCGAAAAGTGCAGATTTGATTCATTCAGTTTTATATGTGAAAGTGAATCAGATTTCGCCCCCATCCCTAACAGAGATGGAAGCTGAGCTGGGATCTTAAGTACACTTTTGCTTCTATGAACATGTCTGAATACCATCTTGGACTGCCCTGATGATCACTACTGAATCAAATAATGAGCAAGCATTCAGTAATTGCTTCCGTAGGGCAACACACACACAAAAAACCAGTTACATTTCATATACCTGGAGCTAATCTTCATCAGACTCTGTAGAACTGTCACTTCCATCTGATGAACTTTTCACTTCTTCCTCTAGAGATGACTTTCTCTTTTTACCTGTACAACAACTGTTTTGAAAATTTGTTATTTGCTATTAATAATAACCAGGGTGGATTTGATTTGAATAAAATTGATTTAAATCACGATTTAAATCAAGCCATTAAGAATTGATTTAAATCATTTTTTTACAGAAAGACTCGTTCTTGCTGGTATAATCTATGATTTACAACCAGATGAAGGCTTCATTTTTGGAATAATAAAATTTCAGAGTAGATTTTAAGGTTATATCAAAAATTACTGATTTGGTTATACTATTAGAAGATAGATAATTATGAAATTATTGTGTGGTTGACTGTTTATATTTGGACAACTTTTCTGCTGTACTTTACTGGAAGGAGAAAAATAATCATTTCCTTAGTAACAATTTAAACAATTTAACTACTGAAAAACAATAACATTATAGCATATGTATCCATGTTTGTTAACTGATGTTAAACAATAAAAAGAAAAACTTAGACAGGCTGAGTTTTAGGCACACATGAAAAACTTAAAACAAATCCTTATTTCCTGATGGACTGTAATGTAACTTAAATAGAAAACTAGAAAGATTTTTTTTCCTCAAAAAGCATTTTATTTTAAATAGCCATTTTAAATTTAAATTTAAAAAATCTGTTTTAAATTTTAAAAAATCCGGTTTTTAAAATCATTTTAATCCACCCTGATAACAGTAATAGTAGTACAAATTCCACACTGCACTGTTGGATTAAGGTGGGCTTTATGTTAAACCAGTGGTTTTCAAAAAGTTTCAGGAATCCCTGGATTTTCTCAAAAGCTCATTAGCAGCTCCTCAGCTTGAAGATCAGTAATACTAGAAGAGGCGGTTTTAGGGTAGATTTGTGTGACCATCCTGGGCATTGCGCAGCAGAGGATGCCACAACAATGCAGTAGAACGGAGTGAATAAGGCGGGGTGTGTGTGTGTCAAAATTTAGCATCGCCCAGGGCACCCCCGAAATTTGAGAGCCCAAAGTCCACCACTGATACAGGCCAAGCTTCCCCAAAGATTAAAATTTAAAAACTCATTTTCTATCATTGATCTCACCCTGCAATGTACAGTCCCAATATAATGTTGGGTTGATGCGCTTTTATGTCAGGGGTGTTCCAATGCTTTGCCCTCCAGCTGTTTTGGAGTACAACTCCCATCAGCCCTAGTCCACATGGCCTATGTAGGTGTGTTGGGATCTGTAGTTCACATCATTCAGAAGGCCACAGGTTACCCACACTTTGCTATCTAAGAAACCATTCCAGGGGAAAGCTTACAGGTGCTTCTCGATGGAATGGGACCCTGATCTTACCTGTAGTTGAGCTATTAAGAAACATATTCATACTCTTTTGATGAAAACACACACATAAAACCAAAGAAAATTGCCTTGCTTGTCCCAGTGCAGCATGTTGATGAATTTAGGAATCTAAAGCTTAAGATTCTAAATTTAGAATTCTATATCTTGGTGTGATATATTCCCTGTAAAAGGAAATTTTTAATGTCTACCATTTTATTAGGTTTTCATGTGTGTTGGAAGCTGCCAAGAGTGGCTGGGGCAACCCAGTCAGATGGACAGGGTGCCAATAATAAAATTAATTTATTATTATTATTATTATTATTATTATTATTATTATTATTATTATTATTATTATTTCCCACTCTTCCACATAGTTAGACCACCAAACAAGAAAGTCCCCTCTTCCAGATGCAACCAGTTTAAAATATTACAAATGAACTAAACTTTCTTACAAAGAAAATAAAGGCATTTTATAGGCTCTAGATTGAAATATCCCATTCATTCATTCATTCATTCAGTCTGTCTGTCAGTCCAAAACCTATACCCCTCAACCACACATCTCTCAATCTCCTCCTCCTTTTTTGTGGATCTCATACCTTCTTTCATAAATCAATATGAAGGAAAAAATAAAATCCTGCTCTCCTTTTCTAAACTATAACATTAGCAACGTTTTCTTGGGGCTTAATCTTGGAATATTTTAAGTAACTCATGGGAGGCCGACATTTAGCTAATCAAGTTTGTATAAAGCGTCAACTTACCTATACAGCACAAATATACAGAAGACCACCATGACGATCACTATTAAGCAAATAAATGCTTTCATGTATTCTAAAAATAAAAATGCAACTTTCTTCAAATTTCTGACAGGGTGAAGTGTTAATTTTGAATTTATTTATCTTCTTTATAAAGGACAGCTTTGCTACAAGCATGCAATGGACAGTTACGTGGTCAATACAAGCACTGCAGTTGCCTACCTTACCTTGTGGTCTGTGCCACCGTTTAAAACAGGCCTCAGAGAGTCATCCTGTTCTGCCTAATCCTATAGATAAACTTCCCTTCAAAGCGATTGAAACCATCTTCCGAACTGAAAAGGTACAGTTGACATCATCAGACTTTTCCTGTTTGGCACACTCTTCACTTTAAGAGGAGAGGTGGTTCTCTCATTATTATTATTTTTTAAAAAGGGCCACATTAACCAGGATTTTCCCTCTCCCCCAAAACACGCACACATACACAGCTGTATATTTAGGCAACGTTTCAGAGCTTCATACACAGCCTGTTCGGGCTCATCTAAACGATGAAAGGACTGCAATCATGAATGTTGAAGTCCATGGCCAGCCATTTATCCTGTCTTTGAAGGAGTCAGCTCTTTGAAGCGTTGACGGGTCCAAATAGTATAAAAGATTGCAGTTAAAGCTAAAGAACCAGAACACTTGGACAGCCACACTTGGCTATCTGGTCAGGTTTCCCCCACTATCATGAGATGCATTCTACTTCTATTTAATTTATAGTAATTATTTCTAAATCTGAATTTGCACATATGGATTGGCCTATGTAAATTTTATGCAGATCTGTGTCCTCTGTTTGATGATGTGGTCATCCTACCAGCAGCGCAGATCAACTGAGTTGGGGAGCTGCTGTGGCCAAGGCCCATTTAAGTAGCCAACAAACGAAGCAGGTGGCTCAGACCCTGCCAAGGCCCTGCCAAGTCAGAAGCAACATTCACCACCTCCGACCTAGTGGAGACCCACAACCAATGGGGATGTAGCCCTGAATCCCAACAGACTCTCAACAGGTTTATTCATCTGAGTTCAGATGGGTCCAGCCAGGTTGGAGGCAATCCACACTGCCTCTGAACTGGCTCTGTGCCTCAGAGGCTTATTTGTTTTCACTGCATTTTGTTCTATCCTATATTTCAGGTGGCGCAGTGGGTTCAGGTGGTGCTGTGGGTTAAACCACTGAGCCTAGGGCTTGCTGATCAGAAGGTCAGCGGTTCAAATCCCTGTGATGGGGTGAGCTCCCGTTGCTGGGTCCCAGCTCCTGCCAACCTAGCAGTTCGAAAGCATGTCAAAATGCAAGTAGATAAATAGGAACCGCTACAGCGGGAAGGTAAACAGTGTTTTCATGTGCTGCTGTGGTTTGCCAGAAGTTGCTTTGTCATGCTGGCCACATGACCTGGAAGCTGTACGCCGGCTCCCTTGGCCAATAATGCGAGATGAGCGCGCAACCCCAGAGTCGGTCACGACTGGACCTAATGGTCAGGGGTCCCTTTACCTTTACCTATATTCTCTTTTCATAATTTTCCATGTACCTGTAAACCTTGAATACACTACAAGGCTCTAGGGTTGCCATACTCAAATAGTGGACAGGACTTCTGTGCCTTTAATTGCCCTGCTCTCTTTTGAGTCTGGAAACCTTAAAGAGAAACCAGCAGACCCTTTGCTTGGAAATTAAACAAAGGGTCTGCTGGTTTATCTTTAAGGTTTCCAGACTCAAAAGAGAGCAGGGCAATTAAAGGCACAGAAGTCCTGTCCACTATTGAGTCTGGCAAACCTACAAGGCTCCTTGTTAAGGACTGGAAGGAACAGCTGGGACATTTTGTCTTTCCTCCAGTCACAAACTTCATGGTGCCATGTCTGTCAGTTTGGTAGTGATACAAAACCATTCACAGTACAGTCAAGCTGGTGGATGCAATACTACTATCCAGGTATACATACATAATATATTCATTACTAAATGGAAGAAAAGAGCTCTCCCGCCAGAGAGAGAGAGAGAGAGAGAAACTAGGACTGAGCATGCTCAGTAGCCTTCAGGACCCATGGGGTGTTCATAGTGCCCATTGGAGAGGGGGAAGGAAAAACGGGATGGGTCAATAGGAGTTGCCTTGCTTAAGCCGTGGGATCTTAAAGGATTCTTGAGATAAGGACTTGGGTGTAGGAGAAGTGCACACCATGAGTTTTAAGAAAAGCTCTTCTCCTTGAGCTTCTGGAGGGAAGAAAGGGGAAATGATAAGTTTCCACTTTCCTGCCAACCATCTGCCATCATGCTGTATCACAACTCCTTGTTTTTGTGTAGTAATTGTCAAGTTTTTGTGGCTGTCCCAGGAAAACTGCTTTCTAGAAGCAGCCACAGAGGGGAAATAATAATAATAATAATAATAATAATAATAATAATAATAATAATAATAATAATAATAATAATGTTCTTACTTGAAGAAAGGGGAATTTGCTTTAAAGGTTGGCAACGGGGCTTGAGTTTGGGTTACAAAATTATAGTTACTTACGTGGTACAGCTTTCTTATAGCACGTTTGTTTGTGGAAACAGCACCCCAACTCTGAACACTCAATTCTTGATACATTTTCACGGCATATTTCATAAAAGGGGAATTCACATACTTCAAAAAAGAGAAACACCCAAAGGCCCAAAATGAATTGCAAGCATGATCTTTTAAATATATCTATGCAAATAAGTTAAGAGTTTTGCACTGCTGTTCTGTTTGTTTTAAATAGATTACAAGCTGCATTCAATAGCCTTAATCCTAAAACCTTATACTGTATCAAAACTTTTTGCACATACGTGGATCTGTCATGTTCCCATATGACAGGGAAACCTCACTTCCCACAAAATTTCTGTGTCAGGTGGGAATGCCAACAGCAGACATTGCACACAGATTTCCATGCTGAAGTTCAAAAGCCCCTTTGCTCTTGTATGTGTTGTCCACTTGCATGGACTCTTCCCATTTTTAACAGATTTATATGTGGTTGCCACCAGAGGGAGCTCCCTAGCAGATAATATAACACCTGCACAACTTTTGCCAGACGTCTTATGGTGGCGGCCTCAGTTGGAAAGAATGACTGAAAACTTTTCCTGAAATTTAATCATCATTGTTTCAGCCAGGAACAGCACAGCCAACAGCAAAATTAGTCCACAAATGTTGTAAAAGATGCTTGTTTCTAGCACGATGCCCCCCAACCCCCCTTTGCTTGATCTGCTTGAAAACATTTATTTTACTTATTCCATTAAGGACTTCCAGCAGCGAGGCATAGCTGAATAGCTTTCAAACACAGAGCTAGGGAAGCAGCTTGTGTTGCTGTAGTAAAGATTGTTTTATTATGAGCAACAGGTTAAATACAACTCTGTACTATTAAAACACACATAAAAACCAAGGTTTCCGGAACATTTCCTGTTTAACTTAATTTGTTCTGTATCCCAACAGTGAACATGAATATAGTGCAAAGTTAACTTGACCATCTCTTGCAAAATGCCATCTTATTATAGGGTACTTTAATCAGTTCATGGCAGCAAGGCAGTAGTTTGCTAACATCTTACCTGCAAACCCATAACGGAGGAAATTGGTATTTCGTTTTTCCAGCCGATGAGGCAAGGGTGGAGATTGAATTGCCCTGTCCAACTTCAGAGGTGACTGAACACACAAGCCAGGAGGAGACCACAATGTTAGGCAACAGATTAAGAAAATAAGCCTTGGATTCTGCCCAAGTTCTTCGAGGTCTTTCATTAATGGGCTTAATTATACTAATCCGTAAAAAAATATTTAATGCAGTCATGTAAACAAAACAAAAAACCCGGTTACATTCTTGTGGATTTGCCAACAGCTTTAATTCGTAAGTTCTTTCAGGAAAAAAATATGCAATATTTTGGTGCCACTATTTCCATACATTTAGCAGGTGGCTGATCTAGCTAGTGTAGAAACCTGCCTTGACCCCTCTCTGATGCTTTCTCTCCACCAAGTCTGACAGATGATCTCCCCGCTGTCATGGGGAACAACTTAAGGATGCTGAAAGTTGTGACATCACAGTTGACTGTGTGTTGTCATTAAACTGGTTGCCTAGGGTACTGAAGGTTGAGAGGATAGGGATATGGAAGTAAAAAATGCAACACAAAGCCTGAGCAAAGGAAGAAGGTGAGGTTTGTAGCTCTCCCCGGACTCCTGAAAAACTGCCCATGGCTTGGAGAAGTTATCTCTTGAGGAGGCTGTACCACATTGTCCATACAAGGTGCACTAAGTCAACAGGAATTGAGCATGTTTATTCAAAACCTGCCAAGGAGTCCAATTCCTTTTGTTGTCTTTTTAAAGAGTTTGTAAAAAGTTCCCATTCTAATAGCCAAAAGGTTTGCAAATAATTTATAATCATTATTTAAAAATTAAATAGGCCTATAATTTTTTATTTGCATTAGATCCAAATCTTGTTTTGGAATTGTTATGTAAGCTTCCTTACATGTTCCTGGGATTTCACCTGTTTTAAAATCTCATTCATCACATCTTTCAATGGATTCACTAATTGTTCACTTAACTTTTTATAATATTTTGCCGTTAGTCCATCTGGCCCTGGAAACTTACTTTTTGTCCAATTTATTGCCTCTAAGACTTCTTGAGTTGTTATTTGGGTATTTAGAATCACTATTTGTTCCTCTTTTATTTTTGGCAGATTAGTATTTTTTATATATTCCTCTATTTTGGATTTTTTCCCCTTTTTTATACAATTCAGAGAAATATTTCACAAATGCATCTCTTATTTCCTTCATCTTATCTGTAATTTTCTTTGTTCACTTTTTTCAATCGCCAAGCTAACAATTTCCCTGATTTATTGGCATGCTCAAAATATTTCTCCTTTACTCTCTTTATTTTCTTCATTCACTATCATGGAGTATTGGGTTTGTAATGTTTTAATTGCCTGCTTTACTGACTCTTTGTTAGCATTTTTTGACAGTTCCTTCTCCTTTTCCATAATTTCATCTAAGATTTCTTTTTTCCTTTTAATTTCCTTTCAATTGAATTTTGTTGTACAAACAGTCCCCTCATAACCGCCTTACTTGCATCCCAGACCATTTGTAATTTAGTCTGCCCCTGGAGGTTTATTTTGAAACAGTGCCCCAGGGCCTTCTTTACTTTTTCCATAAAATTTTGATCTTCTAATAAATCTTCATTCAATCTCCATCTAAATGTAGTTTGACTTTCTTTTTGAATTCCCATTATCATGGAATTATGATCTGACAATATTCTTGGATTGATTTCTATGTTGTTGTTTTTACTTTGGGCTCCAATTCTTTGGAAATACATAAGGCATCTATCAGTGAACTGCTGTCATGAACATTAGAATAAAAAGTGAACTGTTTATCAAACAAGTGTTTTACTCTCCAAATATCAATCAAATTTAAAGTTTGGGCCAAATAAAAAAAAATATTTTTGTAATCTGCCTTTTGTATCTTTTTTCCTAGCTGATCTGTCCTTTTCTAATGACGGAACTCCGTTTAAATCTCCCATTAACATAATCTTTTGATCTGCATATTCAAGTAATTCTGTTTCCGGGTTTTTTTTTTAAAAAAAACCCACAATTTATAAGAACAGTCAATGATATGTACAATTTATTAACATGCAGAAAACAATTTGTACAAACAAACCAGAGAGGGGAGCTGAGGGAAGTCCTGAGAGGGTGGGAGAGGGAGGGATGGGACGGGGAAAATTTGTAATTGGCTATGTATCGGCAATTGGTATTGTTTAACAAATCTTTTTCTTTAATAAATATCTATTTAAAAAAAAAACAGAAATTGAGCAGACTCAGAAGCCTAAGGCTAAAGTGCCAGGTTTGGGGGGCGGGGGGAGCACATTCAGTGCTGGTACTGGTGAAGATTACAACACAGACATTAGAAATTGATGGGCTACGGTAGCTTCCTTTATATGAATGTAGAAATCTGTCTCGATTGTTGGGGATCTAGCCACCCAAAAATGATTATGTGCCAGTTCCTTTTGTGGCTGAAAAGCCGGGAAATTCCAGACGTGCAGAGGGTTGCAATGAGAGAACAGGACTGTTCATTCACGTTTTCCCCATTCCCTAGATTGCGGAATGATCTTTCCAAGAAAACTCAGCTTTCCCATGCCAGGCAAATACGTATTTGTTCTCCCACACTGATACCATTTTTAGCCTGTCTTGATGCTCCTCTTTTAATGGGTTGGAGAAGTACATGGGGGGTTTCTTTGTGCGTTTTGTTGTTGTTGTTGTTTATTTGGGGAGGATTTTTATATTTCAATTCCTTGAAAGTCACTTTTCCTTGCAAAAAGATATGGAAAAAATCATAAATAAAAATAATGCACCATATCTCAAAAGTGTCAAAAGGTAAGCCCGGGGAAACCTGTTGAAAGTTTTGATTGCAAGCTCTTCAAGGCAAGGGACTGTCCTTTAAGCTCCTGCACATTTGCACTAACATATACTGTGAGATAATGCAATGCCAAACAGGGTTAGTCCCAGGATTGGGATTACGGTAGTTCCTATTTCCAAATTCACAACACCACTTAAGTATTTAGATACTTAGCCCCATGAAATTTACTCCCACTCCTAAAATTACGCATGTATGAAGCCAGTTCATAAAATAAACAGCCACATAAGCCCTTTATCATCACAATAAACATTTATTTTCAACGGAAGTATAGCTGCCCATTTCTGGTTGCTGGCAGCGAGAAACAATAAACAGCTGAGTCTTATTGCTTCGTAGGTGGGGAATGTGGATTGCCTGTTTGATGCAAGAATCAACCATACAGCATACAGTATCAGAGACGTGTCATCTTTTAGGGGAGACATTACAATAAACACAAGAGCTACCTCCTTAGACGGCTCCCCTATGTTAAGTTCTCTCCTCCTGTAACATGCAGTAAAAGCAATCCTGAATTCTGATCTCATCACAAGTGTTCCCCCCTACTCCAAATCACCAGCTAAGGGGCAGGTAAAGTAACATATGTGATGTCATTAAGAGTCAGGCGAAACTTTTACTACACAATAAGGCAGGGGAAGAGGGCTCAGAACAAGAGTGCGTTCTGCTGCAGGATCCTGCCTAGGCTCAGCAGTAAGACTGATATTTAACACCACCGGGATTTGAACTGATTCACTGACTTCAGGAGCCAAATCCCTTAGTTCCTTTGTCTTCAAGAAATGTTACGCAACCTTCAGTCTGACGCACTGACATGGTACATGATCACAATGGTAATTTGAAAGTATATACCGGTACTGCCAAAACTGCACGCCATAGAGTTCCTGATTACCAACACATTGCAGAGTCCCAGGCTGCAACCCAAAATGTCACAGTGCCGCGTTTCACCGTAACAGCCTTTTTATATGGACAGAGAAAACTAAAGAGACTAATTTTCAAAAAGCACTGGGGTTTTTTTCCCTCATTCCTTTCTTTTTTATTTATTACTTGTATAAAGGGAATTGAGGTTATGTGGACTATAATTGCATTTGATCTTACAGGATGGAGGGGGTGATTTCTGCCCAGTAGTGGAAGATCAAATGCCAGTTCTGAGGTTTGAGTTTTGCAAATGCTTGACATGCATACATACATTAACCTAAACTTGCAACGATCATGATAAAAATAAATAATACGGTTTTTTTCATCCCAAAACAAAAACAAAAAACCCTACACACACTTGATTGGGACTTTTTTTTTTTAACAGCAGTGCTTGAGTGTTCAATTAAAATACTAGCCAGCTGTATGTTAAAGTATATGCACAACCATAAAAAAAAACAACGTACTACACAAATCATCTAATAACCATTAAAAAAAAACAAGAGCAAGTACATCCACCTTTAACTAGTAATTCTGCATATTGGCATGCCAAAAGAAACTTAACTGTCTGTCTTGGATCTTTAAGATGCTAGCTTGAATACAAAATGGTGCCAGTTGTCTGCATTGACAGCTTGGTGTTTTTAAAAAGCATGTTAAAATTGTGTTTGAAGCTTTAAACAGACATAAATAAATTTAATTAAGTTATTAAAAAACAGGCTGGTGAATACTGGGAAATAGGTTGGGAAATTACAAAAAAAAAATTGCAACTAACATCTACTATGTCTAGAACAATTTAAAACAATCCATCTTGGAGCAGAATTTTCAGTAAATTTTAGAAGAGCATCAGGCACTGCCATGTCTGTCTGCTGCAATCATTACAGGAAGAAACTATAACACTATATCAGTCCTGATAACATTGATCACATATGCATTCAAAATTACAGATAATATTTACAAAGTATTTATTTGGGGTGGGGTGGCATCATGAACTGCTTAGCCAGCTGTCGCACTTGCTGCAAAAATGAGGTAATTTAAATGCACACAAGTTAATTCTAGTTCAGTTCAGGGTCCATGCTATCTACACTTAAGTACAGACAGCTTAAGTGAATGGATTGTTGTTGTTGTTGTTGTTGTTATCATTATTATTATACATTGTAAGAAATAAAAATCATTTGATCCAGTTAAGTCCTACTTTGTAGTGCTTGTTATGCAACACTGACTAAATGTCAGAAGACTTCCCAGCTTGATTTGACAACTGGTCTTTCAATAGAAAGAAAAGAACAACAGTAAGTTTGTTATAAATTGGTTTCATCCCAAGATGGATCATTCATACTCTTTAGAACTTTCCGAACAAGTTTTTCCAACTCCTTGCGAGCTCTTTGTTCTTCTTCCAGAGATTTCTTCATCTTTTTGTTATCCTAACAAACAAAAGACAAACATATCATGGTAACCTGGTCTGAATGGCTGGAAGATTAGTTTCTCATCGATATGTTTTTATAAGAAGACATGAGGATCTCATGGAGCACTAGTCTGTTGCAGACTCTTGCTCTATAATATTATCCAGGGACCAGAGATATTTTGCCTCATGAGGTAAAAAACATTTCTACACCAGTAGGCCCAAGCCACAAATGGAAGAAAAGGTGAGTATCATATTAGAAGGGGCTCCATTTTAAGTACATGAACAATGTTAGGTAACTAGTCATAAAGTATAATGGGGGGAACCCCAAAAAACATTAAAATCATGGCAGTACTCGAAGCTTAACATATCTCCAAAAATAATTATCTTGTACAAAGTAATGCTGAATTGTAGCAGGAAGTATCTGTCCCGTCATCACAAGAATTTTCCACTTGCACTGTTCTAGGGTTTACCCAAATGCTTCAGAGCAGATCTAGGAAGGGCATGGGCCATGCAGAGGGTAGGGGGTGAGGAGACAGGGAAAGCAGAAATCCTTGAGCTGACAGCATGATAACTTAACACTACTGAAAGGTTCATTTTATTCCTTTTAGTCTCTGACCAAGAAATCCTGATATTTAGGGATATATTTCACTTTGGAAACTTGGAACACTGAGAGCAAAGGGGGGGGGAGATGTAAGACTAGCCAACGTTCTAGAAATGTGTCCAGCGTACATTTCCACATCTGCATTACTTGGGAATAGCTTTTCGGGGCTCGTATTATATGGCTTTCATTTTCACAAACTGTTTACAATAATACATCTGCTTAAATGCCACAACAGTTAGTAAGCATCAAAAGCAAAGAGAAGGCCATGTGTTTATAGCTGATGATGGGGGTAAGGGGAGTTGCGACGCAGCTTCACGTTCACTGTTTCTTGATAGGGCTTATGCATTTCCATAGTATGGCTCGGCTTTTCATGGTATTACATTGCCGTCAGGTCATAAGAGAGCAGAGTGCAAAGGCCTAGTGCCTATATGCCACAAGACACGCCACCAGGAAGAAACCAGCAGTGAAGAAGCAGGGAGCTGCATGGAGTAATGCTGACCCCACATTAGTAACATTGATAGCAGTAATCAGCAAAGTAAGGAGGATATGGAGATTGTTGGCCCACCTTGACACTTGATAAGACAGCTCTAAAGGAGGCAGAGCACCACACTCTTCAGACATTTGCCATATAGCCCATGGTGCAGGGAGCAGAAAGTTAATCCTCCTTCAACCTCCACTCCAGCATCGATGCTGTGAAACAGCATTGCTACTGGGGCTCACTGATTCTATTGCTAACTCTTTGAAATCTTAAGTGGCCTAAACCACAGCATACTGCCCCCTCCTAGTCTGTGTTGATAAAGGGTGGGATATATATCTTTTACCAACCTGTCTTAATTCCTGAACTTCATCCTTTAATGCATATACTGTGTCAACAAGGCTTCTAAAACAGAAAATTAAGACAGAATACTTTGTAAATATATTACATTAAAATAAATATAAAAATCAGATCAAGAACTATCAATACACATTTAAATGAGAAGCCATACAAATTTTAAGGTGGAAAAGATAGGGACACAAAAATGGGCTGTGTATTCCTCCACAGTATCTTTTGGTCTTTTCTGGCATATTCTTAATTTAGCCTTTCTTGGAATACAGGTTATACAACTAGGCAGCATAAAATCTCTTTGCTCGGTTAGGGAGCAATCTGCTATAGCAGATGCTGTTCACCTGCAAATCCTCTTTGTTTTAATGGGCTTTGGGATGAAGCAACTCTTAACTGTACATTTTAAAAACATAAACAGTAATGTTTACCAGTACAAAAAAAGCACCTAGTAGTGATTCTGTATATTAATAAGAGCAGAAATCCCGGAGCACTCAAGAATGCCACCTTACCCACAAAACTGATCATTTCCCAGCTGGTACAAGGATGAAGGGAGAAAGATGCAAAGAGAAAAGTTAGAGAACCAAAGATTGTTGATATTAGTCTAAATGGGCTAGAGAGGAACGACAGTGCACATTTATATGCAAGACAGCAATGAACTCCAGTAGGATATTCATCTGCTTAAATATAAAGCCAGAGAGTATATTAGGAACAAGTTTCTACGCAGCTCAAGTTATCACACAAAAACTTCCTATGCTCAAGAACACAGACTGCTTAAAGGCCATCATTTTGCTAAAAAAATAAAAATAAAATCTTACTTTTCTTCTATCACAGTCTGACCATTACTTTTTGTTTCTTCTACAATAATTTTCTCCTCCTCTGGAAGCAGTACTTGGGGAGCAGATTCTTTACGGGAGCCTAATGCAAAATAATAGAATTAAAAGATAAACATTCAGGCACTATTAAAAGCATTTGAAAGAATACGTTTGCAAAAACTGCAGGATTGTTATTACATAGCAGCTATTTGAAATATTGGACATGGGGACATATCATGTCTAGTTCTCTTTTTTTGGAGGGGGGGGGGCGTATGCCAATTACTTCCATAGGTGTATTCACAATAGTTAATGTGAGACTGACCAACAAATTGCCACTTATGTTTTTCCAGCTATGAGCAGATTAGATTAGCACTGCCTAGTTAAATCTAAGAAAACTCTATCTAGAGAGCCTAGTAACATAATCAGGCAATAATGATCTTTCGCCAGTAACTTAATCAGGCGATAATGAATTTTCACTAATATAATTGAAATTTCTTTCTTTACTGCAAAAGCACGCCATATGAAAATATCTTGGTTGGTTGTGATCGCCTGACTATATAATACACCTAATAAAAGAGGCATTTCTGATAAAATATTTAGGAATTGCAACTGCTTCAATGGAGTAGCCTGGCTCTAAAATTGGTTGGTCATTAGAAGAAAAATTGTAATGATGCTCCACTCTATTGCTAAGCATAGTTCAAAGTATTAGCCTTCACTCTCAAAATCTATTTGATGTGGGTCACATAATATATAGAGACTGCTTCTTCTCTTATTTGTCACTATAAAATTTAGGATCAAGGGGAAAAACACATTCTTGATAATATTCTCAGAACTAAACACAAATAAGGAGTAGATACAAAGGAAGGACCATACAAGAGGCGTAGAGGAAAATATTTCTGCCACAACAGCTAAAGAAACACACCACCACAAAGCCTATATAGAGAATTGTTTTATCACTTATCTGTACCAAATGTGTAGTATAAGCCTCCTTACCACCTGACACGATGATACCAGTTTACCAGGTGGCAAGTTCCCATTTGGCAAATGGTCACTAGTTAAACCGAAAACCTATGGTACAGAAATCTTAATAAGCCACTTACACACAGGAGTTGTTCTGAAAATAGGATCAAAACCAGATCTTTTATGCTGCAAACGTAGGAAAAAGAAGATACAAAACAAGTGTTTTCCGTCTAACTTGCTCGAACTCAAGAACTTTAAGAAGTAAAATCACAGGACAAGGCAAGGTAACATAAAAATAGATGTTCTTTTACATGCCTAAATAAACAAGGAGTACTTCGTCATTACCCAGAACAATTAGGCGGAAGAAATATAACTGCAACTAATTTTAAAAGAATAAACACCATTAAAAAAACCACCATATCGTAGAGGCAACACTGAATGAATTGTGCTATTCTTTGCACACAATGATGGCACATCATTAACTTTTAAAATACAGTGTAAATCAAGTAATTTCTTGTTACTGTACTGAAATAAAGGGTGCTATTGCAATAACAACACTGAAATTGATGGCATGGAAACACTGTTATCCCTTTGTGTGTGGTAAGCAACAGCTATTTATTTCTAAACATTTTTATCAGTAGCTCCCTGACATAAATTAAAAACATAAACCCAAACTATCAGTTCAGTCCCTAGGAAAATAGGTAACTATCATTTTAGAATGTATGAGATCTGGGAGACAACTTACTTCAACAAATAATGTTTTGATTTCATGGATGTTACAATATATGGAGGAGGAAAGGGAATTGAAAGGATTGTAAGCCTTATGGATGGCATCAAAAACGGTTAAGTTACTAGCGGTAAATGTTTTTTGATACATGGTAAGACAACTATTATGGAATGTCATGAACAGATTCTAGCAAACACGACTACACAATAGATCCGCTTCTCAACTCTAATTTATTTATGTACTAAATAACAATCTAAACACAACCTTCAGCTTGACCTGTCACTTATTTCCCACTTATTTCCAAATAATAATGCACACTTAGAAGTACAGTCCTTGTGTCTCAAAACAACTTTGTTAAATGTTTAGGATATTAAAACCATCCAAAACTTGCATCTTCTTAAAAAAACATGCAGTCGCATGGCAAGAAAAAGCATGGTTTGTAGTGACGGAATGGGCTGAAATGAAGGCACATCAAAGCTCTGTATATGAGAAGGGGGAAACAAAGACACTTCCACACTTTTGATCTACAAAAAAAAACAAAAACCACCAATCATTTCGAAACATTTTAATTACATAAATCTGAAAGGTTTATCTAGAGATCCCACAGACAATTCATTTAGCAAAGGCTTGGGATGGAAATCTACTGATTGACCTACAGCTCATTTCACAAAATGACCACAACTTTTCAATATTGAAATTAATTTATGCCCATTGAAGTGAATGTTCCTAACAAGCCAGGAAGTAGTGAGCAAGTGGTAAGTGTAAGTGAGCCCATGTTGTGTTGATTTTCTTCTGTTAAAACAAATGCTTTGATTAACCCAACAGAACTTCAGCTCTTCTATTTCCCAGAAGCGAATATAACAAAGCCATCTATGCTGCAAATTTGCATCACACAGTATACAGAAATGTGTAAACAACCAGCAGGAACACATACATGTTTAGAATTACATTAAAACAGAAGCAAACTAAAGCATGATAAACTTTTGCAACAAACAGGTAGACTGTTAATAATGGAAGAAGAGTTTTGAAAAACAATATCCAGCAACATCAAGACCAAGCCGCCCATGTTATAAAATTCTGCACTTAAATATATATATATCACAAATACAAATAGCAGCTGCTGGGGAAGGGAGATTGGAGGGGACATTTAACCCTTTCCTCCCTTGCAGTGGTCCTCATGGAACTTGCTCATTTGAAGCTATTTGCATTGGGAGGATATATTCATTTGTGTTAATGGGGCATTTCTTCCCAAAGCAAACAGCAGCTTTAAAAGGGAGTTATTTTCACTGACAAAATCCTATCATTCCCCACTGAAGTTGAAAAGTGCCCCCAGATTCATTGAAAAAAAATCTGGTAACCTTATGATAGTGCTGTTTTAAAGGTTTCCCCAATGTTGATTTTCAAGTGTGCATTCTACAATAATCTTAAAACAATATCCAATGAGTATTTTCCAAATAAGGAAGTTGAGAGACTTTCCTGTTTTGCCTCCCGCTCCCCAATATTTCCACATCATGGCTTCTGGCTTCCTGCATTGCAAAATGCATGTGATTTATTCCTGCAGGCTCTTCATCATTTATAAAGTAAGTGAATGTTCTTGTTTAACTTAAATAAATGATTTTTCCAGGTTGCAATTCTAGAGGTAATCCTGTATGACCTGCATGCATGTACCTGGGACCAAAATAACTTACTTTTTATAGCTGGGTAATCCAAATTCTGCACCATGACAAGTATAAAATTGGAACATATATAAATTAAGCAACATTTGCACACACACACACACACACACACACACAATGTGTTGCATAATGTTATGATTTTTACATTCTTGCATAATTTGAGTTTGCTTGCAATTAAAAACAGCAAGATCAACGAAGCCCACCCCTTGATTTCAGTGGGACTCAAGCTCAATTTGCAAGCTCGTTGTCTTTAAGTAAGATACTATAAATCTTTTGGTTTGATTTACAAATACCTATAGATGTGCTTTGTAAAATGACATGTTCAATGGTCTTTACAATTGTGGTAAAAATAAAAATAATATCGTATCAAGGTTGAAAACTACTGCAGTTTGCACTAACAATCTCATTACTTAGGAAATACAGAACACAGGACACATACACATGGCAATAATTATTTTATTCACATCTCAACTGGCACTCCAATAACAAATTCAAATGGGTTTGCTTTGCTGATATACGTTAGATAAATAATGCATAAAATCAAGAAAATAGCTGGTGAAAAGAGTGAGAAAAGAATAAGGGATTGACCATGATTAAAGATAAAACTTTCTGATTTGTAGATTTAAAACGAAACTATGGAACACTGAAAGGTATAATCCATCTGAAGAAGTTCATCTGAAGATATGTCAAAATGAATAATCATAAAAGATGCCTGCACATCAATAGGAAGTCCCAGTCAAACCATTAAAACAGCACACTTCATGACATGATAACTTGGGTGAATTTACTGGGAGACAGATATGGGAAAGGGCTGAAATCAGAGCTCGACAACCTCCACACCCTGCAGGAGGCTTTTTTAGCAGCACAAATACACCAAAGTAGCATCTGGACTGGTGTCAAGAACATGTTTACATCCTCAGGGATGTAGCCAACACTGCTGTCCCACTCGCCAGGATTCTGCATGTGCAATGGAACTTCCTCCTCTGCTCCCCTGCAAAATAGGCTGCACAGTGCTGGGAGATTTTGGAGGTGCATGGGGAGGGGACATTAGAAGTGCAATGTTGAATACATCCTTCAATCTAGGATCTACTTCCAGGCATTCTGGCTTGTCTTTAAATATGACAATCTTTGAGGGGAGATCACAGCACTGCTGCAAGAGGTAAGCGACAAGAGACCCTAGTAATGGCAATGCTTCCACTTACAAAGCACCTTGTAAATCCATATGCATTACTCAGCTAAATGGACCAATTGTCTGGCTTGGTGTAAGGTGTGTTTCTGTCAATTCCAGTACTATTGATAATGAAGCAAAGAACAGATAGGAAAGACAAGAACACTCCCCAGGCCTCAAGGAGATAAGTACATGGATCCTTACATGAAGAAGGTATTGTACACTTTCCCCAGTCATAATCATAATAATCATAATCATAGTCATAATCTCCAACAGGCCTTTGAGAAAGTTCATATATTGACTGAATTTTGTATGTTCTCTGGCTAATATGCATACTCAACAGACCTTGGGGAATGTGCATATCTCAGCTGAATCTTGTACATTGACCAACCAACATGCATATTCTCTGGTCAGTATGCATATCATTCCCCACCCCACTGTATGTTTCTTGTTCACAAGTGCAGCCAGCTGCTTCTAGTCCTGTCAGTACTTATATGTCCCACATCTTACTGATCAGGCAAGTAGCAGAAAGAAAGGGGGCAAGAAAATATCAACTTTTTCTGTTGTCCAGCCCCCTTTTCACCCCTCAGCTGTTCACCAGTCAGCTGAGCAACACAAGGGGGATTGCAAGGAGAGGGAATGTTTAAACCCACCATGATTATGATGGAACTTGCCCTCTGTATGTCTATTAAACTTAGGAAAAAGCTTATAAGCAGCATGAGGTCAATCATCATGGGAAAAGAGCCGGGAGAGAAAAGTGTGTAAAGTACCTCTGATACAGGTCAGGAAAACAGCAGTCAGGCATAGTCCAAAACCTGCCTGAGGAATGTACAAAATTCAATCAAAATATGCACATTTCCGAAGGCCTATTGGAGGTTACATATATTGACTGAGAAATGTGTACAATCTCCTCTTCATGAAAGAATTATGTTCACATTCTTCATGATGCCTGATGAATGTGCACAATGGTCAGTTGTTATGCACAATAACTGCTTAACTCACATTCCACTTAACACATATATGGAGTTAGAATTTTTTACCCCAATGTGCATCAATTTACACTTGCCTACATTGGATTGCATATGCCATTTCAATGCCCATTCATTCAGTTTGGAGAAATCCTTTTGGAGCAGCCTGCAATCACTTTTTGTACTTACCACCCTGAACAATTTGGTGTCATCAGCAAACTTTGCCATCTCACTGCTCACCCCTAACTCCAGGTCATCTACGAACAAGTTAAAAAGCACAGGTCCCAACACCAACCATTGGGAGGTCCCACTTTTTACACCCCTCCATTGTGAGAATCAATTTATCCCTACTCTCCATTTCCTGTTATTTAATCAGTTATGGATTCCCAAGAGGATCTGTCTGTTTATCCTGTGACTGCTAAACCTTACAGGAGTCTTTAGGAATTTTATTAACAACATTTTGATAGTCCAACTACACAATGTGTACTGGATCACCCCATCCATATGCTTACTGCCACTCAAATAATTGAAAATTGGTTAGACAGAACTTACCCTTGTGGAAGCCATGTTGGTTCTTCTTCAGCAAGATTTGTTCTTCTACATGCGTGGCAATTATATTGTTAAGAATGCTTTCTACCATCAGAACAAATGCTGAGCTAACTGGCCTATAATTTCCCAGATTCCCATAGGATCTAAAAACTGCTGTTACATTGGCACTTTCCAGTTAGGGACAAGTTACAAATTTTAATTTAAAGATTTTACTTTTGAGTTCCTCAAGAACTTTGGGTGGATTCCATCTGGACCAACTGATTTGCTCATTTTTAATTTGTCATTAGGCATAGAACTTAATGTCCTGGCACCACTAATTGCCTCAGTCTCCCTTTCTGAGAAATTTAGTTTAGGAACAGAGATCTTGACTTCATCTTCCACAATGAAGACAGATTCAAATAATTCGGTTAGCTTCTCTATTTGCTTTTCATCATTTAGCACATATATGATCGTGCTAGCCCCCTTCCTGCTTCTAATATATCTAAGGATTATTATTATTATTATTATTATTATTATTATTATTATTATTAGAGGTGGTCTTAATGTTTTTAGTGATGTGCTCTTCAAATTATTGTTTTGCATTCCCTATCGTCTGCTTGCATTTCTTTTGCTAAGATGTATGTTGTTGTTTTTCATTTGGAAATTCCATTTTCTGAAGGAAGTTTCCCTTGCCTCTGACAGCTCCAACTTTTTGCACATAATAAGATATTTTACAAAATCTTTGAAACTCACCTACACTGCCAAGGTGTTACAATACTAGTGGCCATTTGATTAGACGTGAATAGTTGGGAATCAGAAACATTATGAGTATGGGCAAAAACCAAGAGCCGATGAGAGGCTAACTGGGAGGGTCTTGTGTGGAAAGAGTTCATTCCTGTATATGGAACTCAGGAATCTGCAGTGATGGTAGTGAATGGGGATGTATACACTTCCATGAGATTCTGGGAAGGTCAATAAATTGCCCTTTTGAATGGCTTCCCCCATTGGAATATGTGGCATTTGACAAGCTTATTAAAGTTAAGGTGGCTCTTTAATCTCTTGACAATTATAAGATCAATACCCAAGGTCATCTAATACAACAATAACATTATTTTTCAAGGCTTGATGAAAGTATTGAATGAATCCTTGCTCCACAAGGACAAATGGCCTGGGATTGTATGGAGAGCACCCTCCTGTTGGTCTACACTGGTTGGAAGAGAACTGTAACTGGAGCTGGCTGTTCCTTCCAATAGTGTTCATGAACTTGTTCTCAAATTGTTTAGTGGTCAAATATTCTTGCTGTAAGGCTTGTAAGGGACACCTGTAATCCAATAATGGGAAGGGAGGAGCAAGCAATCTAAGTGAGCATGTTAGGTTAGGGGGGAAATAAAAGCCGTACATTAACCCCCCTAGAGCTGCACTACAGTGTTATGGCATAATACTCCAAACACAAAAACACACACCTTCTGAAGAAGAAGGAAGAGGAAGAGGAAGAGGAAGAAGAAGAAGGTGTATGAATAATGGGTGGAAATTCCTGTTCCCAACACGCTGAGGAGTTTTCACCTAGTCAATGCTGAAACTTGTGACATTTTAACAGCCTGCTTTTCATGTTTCTCTTTCCCAGCCCTATGTCTTAGGGTGAAGGTGGGTGGCGGGATTGGCGGGTAACTTGTGGGGTCAGGACATTTGGCTTTCTGCTTTCTCTCTATTCTCATGGAGGCCAGTGCTAGTATATCTGACCACCAATGTGCAAATCAAATTAAAAACCTCTGGGTGAACACCCACACCCGCTATGCTGGACAGGAGAGGGTATAGGTCTTATCCATCCTCGGCCCAAAAGTTCATGCTTTTTTTCTGCCAAGTGAGCAGCAGTCCTAGGTTGGTGGTGCCCCCATTCCTGCTGGTTACTAGTACCCCAGGGGCTAACCACCTATTTATAGGTAGCCAATGCAGCATCCTGTTCCTAGACTGGTGGTTGCTGAAACATTATCAGCATGATCTTTGCTCCTCACTTTTTTCTTCTTCTAAGTACCTTTTAAAGGTGAAGCTGTGTGTTGGGCTCCCTTCCTGATCAGACTCTAAAACTCAAGGAGGGAAGGAGACAATAAAAAAGGAGAGGCAGCAGTCTGTTTGGCCCCACAGCAATGCTAGTGCACCAACCATGTTTACTTAGGACAGAGAAAGAACTTGGAAGTCTCCCCCTATCAGAAGGGCCAAGAAGGACTCGAATAGCACCACCTTCAGAGCAAGTGGGACGAGCTCCGGAAATCCCTCCACCATTCAAGGCGAACTATATTTAACCACGCTGAAACATATTCCAAGATTTCCCTCCTGTCGTAAATTATTATATAAACTCACCCAGAGTAAAAATTTAATTTTCAGTTTAGTTTGACAATTCTGCTCAGTTTGTACTCATGGTTGAGATAGAAAACTGTTGTATCCTGATCTGAGTAAATGACACATAAACAATAAAACCTTTTAAAATACAGGGATGAGAGAACTGCTTATAAAACAAAACATTTTGGACTACACATAGGAGCTTAAACCAAATCAATAAACAAGGTAGAAAAGCTAACAATTGTTCACTTATTCCAGTAAGCTATGTAACACATTATTTACAGTTGTAAAGAAACACACCTTGTGCAGGTTTCTATCTTGTCTTTTCATTAAAATGGTCTCAATAAATAGACCACAAGATGAGGAAAGGATAATATATTTTTATATAGCAGATCACCTGTATTCACTTTTTAAAAACAGAAGGACAAGAGGACATATATTTAAAAGGAAATTATTAATTATATACTTAAAACAGCCCCTGCTCAATTTTTTTCATGAAACTCAACAACCTGTAGATTCTTGCAGCACTGAGTAGGGGGGGGGAAATCTAATCCTACCATTCATTCTGGATCATAGCCTGGCAGCTTAACTGGAAAACATCTGAAGTGTTTTAACTGTGTTTACTTAAGTTAATTGGATTTCCCTAGCACAATACAAAGCATTTGGGTATACATTTGGAACTAAAACAATATACACAACAGTACTGCTCATATTGAAAGTCTGCTTCTGAATACCTTTAGCCGAAAACCTACAAGTGTTGTATTTCAGAGTGAAAATTGACTGGCAAGTGTCACCTGGCAAAATTTTAATTAGTTAAGTCAACCATTAAAAACACATTTCCTTGGCCTGGATCTTAATTTTCCTTCCCTGAGAGGAACACAGTTCAGGGAGCAGGAATTCCCCATCTCCCACTACAGACCCCTACCTGCCCAACCTAATAAATCAGGCATCCCCAAACTTCGGCCCTCCAGATGTTTTGGACTACAATTCCCATCATCCCTGACCACTGGTACTGTTAGCTAGCGATCATGAGAGTTGTAGGTCAAAACATCTGGAGGGCCACAGTTTGGGGATGCCTGTAATAAATGCTATTGGCAGGTGGGGGACTCTTGGAAATAGTGTGGATCATGATGTGAGGTGCTGCAGAAAAAGGAGTGTGCTGCAGAAAATCACTGATGTTTACATTAACAAAAGAACAACTTAGGATTTGAGACCTTGTTTATGAAGTCAGTTGTTTATGCTTTGCAATATTCAAACTGATAAAGGGAAAATATTTAATTGTGCTTTATTTTAAGGCCATTAACATGGATTACTGTTACAATTAAGCTTCATATTCACTTCTAAATAAAATTTCTTTATTTGTGTTATCAACATTAGGTGTTCTGCATTTTATTCCTTTAGCTGTTGCTCCCACTTTACCACACATCTTATTATTCTTCAGTTTTACACTGTCAATATTTGCATATGGAAATGCACTGAAAATTTATGTAGCTAAACAAACATGTCAGAAATCATTTTACGTCACAGACAATGACCAATATTCTTTATTACCAAGAATGAATGATGAGCATAAAAAACCTCAATGTCTGAGTTCACACATAATGCTAAACCATGGTTAATGTCAACCAAGGTTTATAAACCAATAATAAACCAAGCCTCATGAGCATGACTTGTTCATGATTAACAAACCAAGGTTAAGATGGTCAACAAACCAAGGTTAAGATTCTATTGTTTGGACAATAGAAAAATGTGATTTAATAAACCATTGCTTAGCATTACATGCTAACCAAGTCAATAAAATATTTCTGGGAACTACTGTAATAAAAATCTGTTAAAACAGCCTTACAGCCTGATCCTATGCATGTTTACTCAGAAGAAAATTTTGCCATCCAATGAGACTTAATTCCTAAGTAAGTATATACAAGATTGCAGTCTTAGAGACACGGAAATCCAATGTTAAAAAGTTACAGTATTAGCTCCTGTGTTTTGACAAAGGAAGTCAGAGGAAAGTGCACATCGTTTCCCATTTTTTGGAGTTTTAAGGAATGGCACAGGAATACTTACTTCAGAAAGAGACCTGCTCATAAATCCCTAACTGAAATGGATGCTCAGTAGGGAAAAAAAGCAGTCGTGATTAGTTCAGATGAATTGCCAACATAGCAGTAACAATATAAATATTTACATAGCATGACCTTTTCCAGTATTTTACTTAGTTCACACAATGACAATGTTTAAGAACAACAACATCACACACATTTACTATTTGAAAATCCAGGTATCTCGGTGAAAATTCTGTGGCTCTCAAGAGCCAGTTGATGGATATATGCTCCATCCAAATCTAGTCACTTCTCATGGGTGCCAGAGCACCGTCACATCAGAAAGGTCCCTCACTCACCTGGGGTGCCACACTGGATCTACTGCTACTATTTACACTATTGATCAGCCCACACAACAGAGCTCCAAATGTGTAAACATATACCCTGAACACATCTGAGACATTTCTCACTAGACTTAATTTTTTCTTTAAGTCATTTAAGCATGCTCCCTCCCAAATACCAGAGGAGTAACACTGCCATATTAAAATGTATTGAATCATGTGTACCCTGATCCAGCAAATAAGATCTGCATACACAGCTGATGTTGTGGGTGCACATCCCTTTCCCATCTAATCTAGCAAGACAAGTTTGATGCTGATGAACACCCGCAATCAGAGGTCACCCGCTGCACACAATGAAATGCAACTACAGTAGTACCAGAGCCATGTTCTATAAACAGCAAATAACTGGAAATTTAGAACTTTACAGGGTTGTTGTTGTTTTTAGAAAGCTAAAACCCTACATAAAGCAAAATCTGTGTGAAATAATTCATCAGAGCACACAAGGTGTTATATATACACACACCCAGGCCCTAAATGAAACACTTTTAGTTTAGTGCTTGGCTTCCATTTTGCTTGACTACATCTAAAAGGAATATTTTGAAAAAGAAATTATAAAAAGCTGCCCTTTTCAGAGCACAATAATTTTAATATTAAAGGCATAGGCTAGTAAATGCAAAATTTATTTCAACTGTACATAACAGAAACCTTTTTTTAAAAAATCAAAAAAGAAAACACGCAGTTGTTATATGCCACCACAAACAAGAAAATGCAAACTGTACAATACAATGCACATTCAGATATACATCTATTATAATTGTCTTCAAAAGTCAGTAACTTACTAAAGATGGCTTCTCCCATTCACAAATGAAATGAACAATATATATATTTGTTCTTTTTTAAGACATCACTATATACACATTTTATTGTGTTTTGGCATGATTATGCAAAACACACAATTAATAATAGCTTACTGTCACCTTATAGCAAATACTTATTGAATGGCAGTATCGTTTAAGCTGTGTGAAAGGGACTGACAATGGCTCACACCTAACATTCTAATTCAAATTCTGTACGCCTTCATTTTAATACTAACTGTACACACTTATCTTACAGATTGTATAACAGGTACCATTATTAATATCATTCAAGTTTCACAAAAATAAAACACTAAAACTTTGGGCTGAATACCACCATTTTAACACTGGATTATTATTATTATAATTATATTTTAATGCTGGTTGCATTAACACTTCTGATCCGTTCACAAAAGCCAGCAGCCTGTCACAGTGAGAACACTGATAAGGACCTTTTAATGGCATGGTTAAACCAAAGAAAATTACCGTAACAAGACTCCATTGTTCTGATGGTTCGCAGCTCTTGCAATAATTAATGGTGGCAATTTTTTCAGCGCTTTGGATATTCAAAATTAGTTAAACATACTTCTGAGAGGGGGGGGTGGAGTTCCAAAGAAACCATGGTATACCATATCCATAATACATTATCTTGAGAGCAACAGAATCAATTCAAAAGCTTTCAGCCACTGTAAGAAACATCTATTGTCTAAAAGCCAGAACACGATTGCTTAAATTTATGCCTTCAGTGTCGTCTGTTTTGTTTTGCTTTGCTTTGCTTTGTTTTAAACCTGAGCTTTGAGAATTCTCAGGGTCAAATTACTGGTAGGTTTTATGAAGCAGACATGTTTGAACGGTTTCCTGGTTTCCCTTTTTTGTTTTTATGAAAGTCAACAGAGGCCTGGCCGTTTTGACTCAAGCTGCCTCCTTCCAACCGCTTCTGCACTTGCAGTATATGTGCACGAGTACCCTATATATTTTTCTCCAAGGAAGAAAGGCATTCCAGCAGGGGGCACATTTTGAAAAGAAAGATGTTCTGAATGTAGTGTGCTAAGAAAACCCACCCCTGCCATTTCCCTACTCAAAACTTGAGCCTAATCCTATAAACCACTGGAACAGCAGCATAAGCCTCCTGTTGCTACCACAGAAAGTGACTCAAAACCCAGTAAAACAGCAGCTAACAGCTCTGTAGATTGGTGCTCCTGGCTCATCCCTCTGGGTCACTGCTATGATGCATACGGTTCCTCATGTTACTCTCTGCAGCCTTAGGGGATGTGCAAAGGTAGAGCACTACAATGAAATGCTGGTATTAAGTCAAGGCTGCTGCAGCAGCAGGTGGCTTACTGGTTAAGTGGGGCCAGGCTGCAAGCAGTGTCTCGCCTTTCATGCCATTTGACCTGAAGCAAACCTCTCTCTCTCTCTTTCTCCAGCCAAAACTAGACCTTTGGGCTGGCAGTTGAATTAGGTGCAGCTGAAACGGGTTCATGCTATTTCATTGCTAACAATCCTCTCAAGTGCTTCAATTTTGGGACATTTATTCATAAATTGCTTAAAGTTAAGTGCAAGTAGTTTTACATCTACTTGGTCAGTTTGTTTGTTCCTTAGGTCCTTTGTATCCTGTTCAGTCATTAAGCAGTAGAAACTAAAGATTACCTGCAGATGTTTCTTGTCATCTGAGGAGTCATAATCATTTATGATTAAGTTTCTAGAAAGCAGCAATGGAACAGTGCTTAGTTTAATTTATTCAAACAATGATGTTAGGAAAGTGGGTACAGTAGTTTCAACATCCTAGGGGGAAAGAAGTTGCCAGTTTCTAATAACAATTCTGATTCTTTGTTGTTTTATTTTAGATTACCTTTCCTAGTAATTTTATCTGCAAAACAGAGCTCCCCAAAAAGTATATTGGGCTCCTATAATACAAAAACTATCTCAAAGTACTATCAGTGCTATTTTTCTAGAACAGGCATCCCCAAACTTCGGCCCTCCACATGATTTGGACTACAATCCCCATCATCCCTGACCACTGGTCCTGTTAGCTAGGGATCATGGGAGTTGTAGGACAAAACATCTGGAGGGCTGCAGTTTGGGGGGTGCCTGTTCTAGAAAAACAGGTGCCAGAACTCACCATGAACACCTCTCTTAAAAAGGCAATGGCCCCCACCTGAGAGGTGCCGAGACTGATTTCTGGTGAATTCTGGCTGGAAAAAAAGCCCTGGTTACTATTAATCCAAATGAAAAGTGTGCTTATGAAAGAAATAAAAAAACCTTACACAGTCAGACCTCGGAAGTCGAATGGAATCCGTTCTGGAAGTCTGTTTGACCAAGGCACGGCTTCCGATTGGCTGCAGGAAGCTCCTGCAGCCAATCGGAAGCCGCATCGGACATTTGGGTTCCAAAGAACGCTCACACAGGAACACTCACTTCCGGGTTTGCTGCGTTCAGGAGCCAAAACGTTCGAGTCACAGGGCGTTCAACTTCCGAGGTACTACTGTAGTTACATGCAATTGCAGACATAAGCAAGATCTGGAGAGCTGAATGAGCTTCAAGAAGTCAACAGAAAGAGACATGGAACTTCCAAAAACTGGACATTTAAAAAAGGGGGGGATCTTAGCAAGTGTTTCTATTGTAAAATAAAATTTAGGAATTACTTCCTAACACAGAAAGTAATGATTTACTGTTGCACATGTATTGGTTAACATTGCCTTATAACTTATCAGCCACAGGCCAGAGAGCTTTTTTAGACACAGGAGCTGACAAACCCTTCAGCGCACAGACATTCTTTTTGTCACACCAGGCAGCTGTGCTGAAAACTGCTTTTGAAATTCCCTTAAGTATCAAACATGGTCTGCTGTGACGATAGGGGAAGGAAGGGTCTGCTGTTAAAGGAGCTAGCTGCAGAACTCTCCGACTTGCAGGCATATAGTGGCAGTGAACTTCACCTTGCCAACAGTTATCGGAACAGTATTTTACAATCATAAACCACCCCATGATTGCTCAACTTTTTAAGCATATATGTGGTTCTCCCAGCTTTTTAAGAACTGTAAGCAGAATAATAACACACTTGGCTTGCTCTTCAAAAACGAATACACAGAGTTAACTGCATATACAACACTCTGGGATTTTCCTTGTACATTTATGCAGTTGTTGTGTTTGGTTTCCCCTGCTTTATTGTTAATACACACCAACCTAAACACTGTAAGGCTAAAAGGATTTCCATCCAAATGGCACAAGTGTTGCTTCACAGAATACGAGCCATGTGCTGTAAAAATGGGGCTGGGAAGGGGGCTAAGGAAATAAGTGTTATGGCTGCACCAAAACTTAAAGACCAAACAAAAACTAGACCATTCATAGCTACATATCAATGCTCCCCATCTTCATATAAAAAAGAGGTGCTATTAGTGTATCCCAACAAGGTGTGACTGAAGTATCAGAAATTGGTTTCCCCCCCTCCAAGGTTGTTAAAATATCACATTAAAAGAGACAAGGAACTGCAAGAAAACATCTAAGAAAAGCAGGCTGTGATACAACAAGCATTTGTTAAGAAAAGCTCAGAAGTGCATTAGTTCTGGTGAGAGATATATGAGCAACAGCTCTTACGAGATGTAGACCCCATTCTGTAACTATGGGCTGTCCATATACTGTCATAGTCAGAGTCTTCAGAGAGGTCGGAAGGCTCCAAACGAGAAAGGCTACTGCGACGACCCAAGGAGTCTAGACTTGATTGGTCATCATCAGCCAAGACGTGATTATGCATCAGGTCAGTGCCTTGCCATGCTAAGGATGTATGGGGTGAAATGAAATGGTGGATGTAGACAGGCAAAGGTGGGATGAGGAGGAGAACATACAGGATAAGCCACAACCAAAACACATGAAAACAAAAGCAAAAGGTGACGGGAAGAAAAGGAAAAGAGAAAATATTGTTAAAAAGGCACCAAATCTTGCTGTCCTTATTTTGGCTGGGTTTTATGTACAAATTATATTTAGTACGAACATTTTTTTAAAAAAAAGAAAAGACATTTGTCACAATAAGAATCTGAATTTGTTTTGGTTGGCTTGGATACAGACTTGAGACTTTCCTAGAGGACACACATTTAAATCCATGGGACTTAAGAGTAAGTTCCAGTGATTTCAATGGACCTACTCCAAGCATGACTGGCAGCACAATCCTATGTGTCTTCCCAGAAGTAAGCTTACAGGACTTACTCCTAGGTAAATGTGTACAAGATTGCATCAAAGTCTGGGTCCAACCCACAGTCACATTTAGAAGGTGCTTCTGCTTGCTTATTCATCTTAATGCTATTAGGACCAATTACTCTGGCTAAAATTGGGTATTTAAAAATGAAAATAAGTGGAAGCACAGACTAATGTATCAAAAGAGCAGTCTCTCTCTCTCTCTCTTTTTAATGAAAAGATTTCTTACGGCTCTGCTGTTTTGCATTTCCAGAAGAAATGTCTTCTGAAAAGTGCTATAAAGGCAATCTAAATGTAAACCAAATCAGACATTTTTATTTTAAAAAAATGTTTAAAGTATTCCAGATTTAAGTGGAGTTCAGCTGTCATTGATTTTAAATCTATGTGCCCACTTTATTATTCACTACCTCTAAATCACTTCCCCCTTATAAGTGGATTTCAGCAATATTGTTCTTCATGAGAGGGCCTTGGTTAGGCCTGGGTGATGTACTGATACATCACCCAGGACCAGTTTGAGGACCAGAGTGTGATGGCGTCTTCACCCGGTGGTTTATCACGGGTGAGGCTTGCCTGTGCCTGACTCTGCCGCCGCCAGCGCCTGGAAGAAGGAACAAGCTGCATTGACCCCAACCCTATAAGGCTGAGGGAGCTGAGGCCCCACTGCTCCCTCGCGGAACCAGGGCCGATGCAGCTTGTTCCTCCCTCCGCTTTTCAACGTCATGTTATATCACTATATTGTGATGTTTGGGCTGGTGATACATCATGTTGTTGAAAAGCTGACATCGCCCAGCCCTTGTCTTCCCATGGAGAACTACTTTTGGGGGGCGGTGGTGGGGGGGGGGGTTGAAATTAGTAAGCAGGAGCTGTCAGCGCTCTACCATCCCACACAAAGACTTTTCTGGGAGACTACGTGAGAAATGCCATTTCTCCACAGGAACTATTCCAAACTATGCCTGTGGAAGGAAAAACTTGGCCCCAGAAGATTTAGCTTGAAAAATAAAGGAGAGTCTTAAAGTTATTCAAAATTGGATTCTCAAGATGGAGAAACAGAAGGTTCACTAACTGTACAGACACCTAACATAGCAAGTATTGGATCTGTCTGATCCAGGGAAAGAAAACCCATGTAGGAGCTACGGCCCAATTCACATGTCCAATCTCTGTGTTTGGTACCCTCTGGAAATAATTATGTACAGCCACACCCAGCTGCTTGCACGAGCAACGTTTTGTACAGATGCAGCCATTTCAGCAGCACCAACACATCCTCACACCCCACCTTAGAGGAGGTTTGTAGCAGCTTAGTCAAAATAGCCACAGTCATATGGGTTCATGTGTTAGGCAAATGTAACGCCAGAGCTGGTGCTGTGGCGCTGCCCTTTCCATCATCAACCATGCCACAGACTAGACATGTGAAGAGAGGCCCCCGAATCTGTCGCTCCCACAGATTCTCCATTTGCTTCAATGGAGGGAACAAAACTGTACACACAGAAGCACCATGTGCACATTGTGGCACACATGGATTTCCCTACTAGGGCAAGTGATCTGAGACCATTCATACAGACATTAAAAGCAAACTAACCCAGGGCTTAAAATGGGAGCTGGGCTGTTCTTCCTACTTGTTTTCAACAATACGTAAGGACCTTTTCACATGATCAGTGAATGGAGTCATGGCCTTATCGGTGGCATTTTAGGCTGTGGGCAATGTTTCTCTAAGTCGCTATTCAATGAATATTCAATATTTTCTCCACATCCGCAAAGGCTGGGTGGCCATTTGTCATGTATGATTTCGTTGAGATTCCTGCATTGCAAGCAGTTGGACTAGATGGCCCTTGGGGTCCCTTTCCAACGCTACAATTCTATGATTCTATATAATAAAGGAGGCAGATAGCCTTGCCACATGGAAGAGAGAAGCTGAATATTAGTGACACTAATACCAGTAGCTGGTGCGCTGGCATCAAGAACTGTGCAGTGGGGTGGGTGTGAGTGGGTGGCTGTTGTCTTTTTTGCTGGGAGAGGAAGATGAGGAAACAACTTTTTAAAACACAAATATGCTAGATAAGCACTCCTATGCGGGACATCCACAGAAAAAGAGTATGAAAACTGAATAAATGTTTTCAATCTCTCTCTCTTAAGGGATTAAAGAATGATGCAGGCACTAACTAGAGGAGAATAATATTCAGTGGGAACGTTAGTGATGAGCATGATAATAATCCCTAAATGTAATAAAATAAATCTTGGGACCTGTGATGCCTATGCAACCAAATTCCATTTGGCAATTGTAATAGATATCCGCAGGAAAGGACTGCTTTTTTGCAGTCTCCCCTCAAAAGTAATATACAGTGGTACCTCTACTTACGAATTTAATGCGTTCCGAACACATATTTGCAAGTCGAAAAAATTTGTAAGTCGAATCCCATAGGAATGCATTGGGAGAAAAAATTCGTAAGTCGAAGTAACCCTATCTAAAAATTCGTAAGTAGAAAAAATCCTATCTAAACTGCATCCAAGATGGCGGACGGAGCTCCATTTGTAAGTAGAAAAATTCGTAAGTAGAGCTATTTATAAGTAGAGGTACCACTGTACCTCCTTCCAGAAGATGTGTGACCTATACTCAAAAGAAGTAAATACACATTTGCTGCACAACAGACTGATTGTGTGGAAAGGCCCTTAGAAAAATGCTTTTATTGCCCTGAAAGCAGCATAAAGCACACAGAGTTAAAGACATGGTTTAACTAGGAGAAGAGGGGCTGAGCCAGAAACCCTGATGGCCAGCCATTTTCCTTTTCATGCCCATCTCCCAAAAACCTTTCACAAAACATGGGCTGTGCTTTTCCACTGGAGAGAAAAGGCTTCTCTGTTCTACCTCTGATGCCACAGGTTTCCAGGGCAATGTGGTTCTCCTATCCCCTAGCCATACTTAATGTGCATTTCCAGAAGCGGCACCTCCAAAATGAGAGATGGACGGTGCTACTAACGGAATTGCGGACCTGCACTATGAGGAACAGTCAGGATGTGAACATAGAGGTGAGGACAGACTGGAGACAAAGAAATGGTGTTGTGCTAAAGGGGCCTATTTAGCTATTGTATGTCCTCTCGAGTCTGATGTAGGCACACACGTTTCCCAGTCTCGTAAACCACACGCAAGAGACTGAGAAGCATTACATCTATACTTGACCTCATTCCTAAAGCACAAGGCCAAATCCCGTTCCTTTTCCCAATTCCTGTTAAATTAGACATGGGCAGATAATTTAAAAAAACAAAAACAAATATAATTTTAACAATATCAGCAGCCTTGAAAAAAGAAGCCGTGCATCTAATAGCTATTACCTTTACTTTCATTGCAGATAAATGCAAATAAAAGCCTGCAGATTTTTTGATGTATGCAATGAAATTTACTGCACTATGTATATTTACAAAATATACATAGAAAGGGGGAAACGGCAAAAAAGCAAAATACATTTTGTACCAGCTCTGCGCTTCTGTAAGCACACTGTTGCATAAACTAAAAAAAAGTATGTTTCGCAAAACACTTCTTTTCACTTTGTGTTTTTTTTCTTATAAAAAAAATGACAAACACCAACTGAGCACAGTTGTGCCATTCAAAACATCAGCAATTCATCTGATCCCACCCTAGTGCAATCGCCCATAGAAACATAACAGCTGCCACTTCAAAACAATTGTAGGACTAGAATAAAGTCTGATTTTAGAAAAGAATGATTAAAACAACCTAAACGTAACAGCACAAAGACATAACGCAGCACAAACTATTTGATACCGTGGCTTACAAACATTACGAACCTTTTCATAAAGGTTCTAGCCAGAAAATCTAAATATGAAAAGACTAAAAAGTAGTCCTACAATAAATTCCTAAGAATTAAATTGGTCAAAATTTCGATTATTGGTGGACATATATGACCTCTGATTAATGATCCAAAGCAGCAAGGAGCACGAGAGTCTTAGCTCCCAGTCTAGTAAGACTGGCACTGGCATTAGATATTCTCAACAATACATGTTGCTGAAAACCTGATTAAATGTAAGTCTTAAGAAGTTTTAATGGACAAAACCCAAACCAATGTCTACATTGATTTCTGCCAATAACAAACTATTTGACGAATTTGGAGCATGAAAATATAGGTTGTAAACTAGTTTTATAGACTAATGGCAAAACTGTGCAAACTGGAATAAACCAAAGAGTATTTTATTCCCTTATGTAGATGTGATACATGCTGGCAGATTCTCCTGATCGGTGCAATGCTTTACTTACAATAGAGGATCTCCACCATTGCAGCCTTGTTTAAGATTAAATAACCTGGGTCCTCAAGACACAGTGTAAGTTGGATATATATCTGAGTAATTGAAAACAGCAGCTTTGCTCAACATACAGGTATTTACAAAAATACATATATATTTTTCTGGAATAAAGGGGAATTATTGATATCTGTAACAAAACAAAAATTTAAACTGCTATTAGTTGTTTATGCCCCGTTACCTTTTTTAAAAAAAGTAAATGTCTCTAAAATGCATTTGGAAAAAATGTGCATCTCACTGAATATGCCCTATATCAACACTTAACCATTCTTAAAAAGAATTTTTTTTTTTTACTTAGGGTATTGAAGATCACCTGTTCTTAGACACAAGTTTTATGCACAATTAATAGTTTTCTAAGACTTGCTGCATCAATAAATGAACATTTAGGATGGGTTTCAGCATCATCTGTGCTAACATACAAAACCATGACAGTCTACCAAGTTTGTAAGGATATTATTCCAGAAGTGGAAAGGTTAGAGCAGCGCTGAAATACTTATGGCAGCAGTTTCCAAACTGTACCATGAGAGATTGTGATGTGTGCCTTGCATGCACTACTTTATACCTCTCAGAGAAGACAGTCCTTAGACAACTTATATACAGTATCTTCTTTCTCCATTATGTGGGGAGTGACATCATCCCAACAGAGGAAGTAAGGATGTACAGGAAATGCCTATCACAACTCACGTTGGAGAGGAAAGGCACTACTGTATCTATGAAACTTGGCTCATTAAACAACGGAAATGGCAGAAGGCTATTAAATGGGTTGCCTCTGCAAAGTTGAAAGAAGGCTCTCTGTTCCCTATTCTAAGAGCTGACCAAGAAAATGTACATTTTATCTTTCTGAGTGTCACTTGAAGTGTGCCTCCAATTCAAACCACACCTTAACTATCAAGCATTTAGAAAATGCTGGTTTAGAATCAGAATGGTTGTTTACAGTCCTCTTATTCTAGAATAGCCCTGTGGCATTTCCAGTGACCTCAGTTGGGTAAGTCTAAAACAAATGGGTACATGGACTACAAGTGTTGGCACAAATATCCAAAACGAAAACGTTAGTATGCATAATTCGAGGAATCCAGTATGAAAACATGGCAGTGACTGCTCTGTTCACAGGCCTGACCCTTACAGTGCTTCTCCAATGGCCGAATCTTGGGATTGCCCCGAGTGTGGGGTGCAAACCACCACAAAATGTCACCTGCCAAACTTGTGCCGCTATGCAGAACAAGCTGTATTTACATCATTGCAAATATTTACCTGTGCTATTCTTAGCACATTTCTCTGATAATCACTTGACATGCCACTTGTCAGCCAAAAGAAGGAGAAGGAGAAGAGCTGGAGTCACCACTAAAGATATTGCTTACTGAATAAGTAGGACAGTTGTAATGTTATTTATGTTTTTTCTAAAACTTACTTGAATTTAATGTTTGGCGCGTTTTGGCACTTGTGCAGTAAGCTTCAATGACTTTTAGAATCTGAGCATCTTCCTCTAATGCAGCAGTACCTGCAAAAAATAAAAAGGTGGTCCTGTTAGCTAGGGATGGTCAATTCAAGACAATATTAAAATATGCAATAGCTGGCACACCAATCCCATACACATACCTCTGAAAGCATCAACTGTCTTATGTCAACATGGCCATGGCATCCTGTCTTCCTGGGTCTTGACCTGCTGCATGAGAACCTATCACCACTAATCCTGTATACCCCTAGGTGATTCTCCATCCAACCTTTTACAGTGGATTGACTTCGCACAGTGACTATTGTTGCTAGTATGGTGCTGCTAGTCCCTCCCGCTTCGCCAGCATGGTATCATTCAACGTAACAAAATATGTGAAATGTTAATTTCTTGCTGAGATAATGTAAAAAAAGCTTGCCTATCACAGGGCAGTCCTATTATCAACTAACTGTGGAATGGTGACTGCTGTCTTGGCTTTCAGAACGTTAAGCTGCATCCAAATGAGTCATGCTCGAGATTAGATCCGCAGAAATCAAATGGACTTTTAAGTTAGTCAGGACTAATTCAAGTCTGCTTATTTGAATGGGCCTAGCTCTGAATGTGACTTAGATGTGTACAGCTCATTATACCTGTATTTATGAAAGGAAGAGCAAGCCATATAACCACTGACCTTGTACATTTAAGCAGAACGATATGGATTTTGAGCCAAGGGTGGGCAGAAGGTATTGGTATCTAATGGCAGATCCAAGTGGTTTCCAGTAAATCAGCAAAAATTCTGATTCCCAGTTGTTTAACAACGGTGATTTTTGGACTAAGCAGAAGGAATGAAAAGCCTTCACTCACCCACACTGCAAAACACACTTACTTTTTCTCAGTGAAAACTCTTCTTCTGATGGTTTCCGTTCAGGTTTTCTCTTGGGCAGTAGTTTTTTCATGGTTTTGGGACTTTTGCTGAGATCCTAGAGTTAAAAGAAAAGGGGGGAGGGGGACACAAATACACACAAACACAGTGAAAACCTACTTGTGTCAAGGTATCAAAATACACCAATAGAATAAAAAAAGGTAAAGGGCCCAACAGTTAAGTCCAGTCGCAAATGACTCTGGGGTTGCGGCGCTCATCTCGCTTTACTGGCCGAGGGAGCCGGCGTTTGTCCACAGACAGTTTTTTCTGGGTCATGTGGCCAGCATGACTAAGCCGCTTCTGGCGAAACCAGAGCAGCACGCGGAAATGCCGTTTACCTTCCCGCCGGAGCGGTACCTATTTATCTACTTGCACTTTTTGGCATGCTTTCGAACTGCTAGGTTGCAGGAGCTGGGACCGAGCAACGGGAGCTCACCCCATTGCGGGGATTCAAACTACCGTGTTTCTCATATTATAAGACATGTCTTATATTTATTTTTTCCTCAAAAAAACACACTATGGCTTATTTTCAAGGGATGTCTTATTTTTTTCCTCCTCCTCCTGCCGCGGCCGGCATTGCTGCTGCGCCTATCACTATGTCTTATTTTCGGGGTATGGCTTATATTCCTTGAATGCTTAAAAACCCTGCTATGGCTTATTTTATGGGTATGTCTTAAAATATGAGAAACAGGGTACCGACCTTCTGATTGGCAATCCCAAGAGGCTCGGTGGTTTAGACCACAGCGCCACCCACATCCCTCACCAATAGAATAGCAATACACTATTACAAACTCTCATTCATGTGAACCATTTCTCCCCATTCTGGGTTGTTGCCTAAAAATACACAACACTACTTTTTTTCTTTATTAATGTTTATATTCAACTTTTATATTAGTGCAAAATGTAGCTAACAAAAATCAAGTTTGCATAAATAACTACAATTTAAAATTACAGCATAAGAATCATAAGAATCTGATGGAGAAATGATAAACCGATTTTGGTCTTCTGACACACGGGACTCAGCTAGACTGGTGAAGAAAAGTGATTTACAGTCATACCTCGGAATTCGAAGGGAATCTGTTCCGGAAGTCCGTTTGACTTCTGAAATGTTCGGAAACCAAAGGATGGCTTCTGATTGGCTGCAGGAAGTTCCTGCAGCCAATCGGAAGCAGCAGAATCCCAGTCGGACGTTCGGCTTCCAAAAGAACATTAAAAAACCAAAACAATCACTTCCGATTTTCAATCGTTCGGGAGCCAGAACGTTCGACTCCCAAGGTGTTTGGGAGCAGAGGTATGACTGTATATGCGTTGTATGTGTGATATAAACATTGTGCCACCAGATGGAGATTTGGAGTCCTATTTTTCTCTACCTGTTTTCCCTGTTTAAATTTACAACGCTTTAAACTGAAATGCTTCTTTGTTGTGTCTAGATCCAGCCACGGCCTTCTATTGTGAATGTAGCCTCAAGAGTTCAACTTAGCACATTTCCTTGGCTTCCAACAGTTGATAAATAATAAATTTTCAGCCGTATCCAGTGAAATCGCCCTGCCCCCACCAAGGTACTTCCTCTCCCCCTCCTCTCCCTGTGTGACCCCCCCCCCCAATCTGCTCCAGAAGTCCTAAAGCAGGTAGGGATCCACGGGTGAGGAGAGGGAGAAGAAGTTCCAATGTACAGGTGGAAGTTATTGTGCTAATAGAATGATACAACCCTGTGCACTGAATTAGGATACTGAAAAGAGAACACCAACAGATACATAGCGCTTCAGTTCTGCTGAGCAAACAAGCTAATTTACAGGAATTCCAAGATATGCTAGTCTGACTGTGAACTAGACATCTGTTTAAAAAGTGAACAAGGAAGTGGTGGAAAAACATGGCAGAAATCTACTGAATGGCCTGAGTCAAATGTGTTTGCACACTGGGCCTCTCCTTGCCCTTTTGCTCATACATACCCAATTCCTCCTCCCTCACTTCCCAGTTTGATCAAATTTTGCCTGGCTCCGATGCAACAGAAAACTATGGTTTGATCAATATCAGAAAGGGAGAGAAGGAATCTGAATATCCAAGAAGAGGGGAAAGTGTATGAGCCCAATATCTGGTCACCATGGTTTGCTGTTATAAGTCATTGGGCTGCTTTGCCTCTAACACTGAACCATGGCTTACCACTATGTGGATATGCCCAAGTGAAGCGTTGGGCTCATGTACTCCCCAGCCCGCTCCTGTATGATGGAAGGACATGCGTCAATTTTACTTTCAGTTTCCAAGCTTCATATGAAGCTGGCTTGTTCAGCAACTATCCATGGTTTGTTCTAAATCAAGATTGCTGGTTTGCACATAACACTAATGAGTTGCACTGAAAGTAATCTCCGTTGTAATCTTCCTCCAAGCTGCACTGGAGGAGGAAAGCACCAAGACAAAAAGATTTTGAACTCCTATATAATCTTGCTGCTCTAAAGATAAGAGTGTGTGTCAATTTTAGGAGCTGCTATTAATAAAACCCATTTAAACTATTAAAACTACAAGAGACATTTGCTGGGCAAAAACTACTGGTGAAAACAGAAGGTCTGTGCAAATTCAGAAACAGAGCAAACAGGAACCCTGCTGTCTCGGTTTCTGTTTTTACAATATTAAATTTTGGCTGAGGAAAACTGCACGTGGCCTGGAGACAGTGAAAGCACAATTGAAGGAGGATTTGCTTTTTATATGCCAACTTTCCATAGTGTCTGATCCATCATCATTTCAAGAACATTACTCTCTCTATTAAATATTTCCCCCCATCCTTTCTCCCAGTAAGAAATGTGGCTGAAGAGAAAAAGTGTATGGTGTCCCAAAGTCAAATTGGATATTCCCACTCACTGCCTAGAAAGCACAGCCTTGGTTAATTGTGACCGACTCGATGCAAGCTGAATCTCAGCTGGAATCCTTTATGTTATCCGTATAGAATTCTGACCTGGAAAGAATTTAGACTTCTCACTGGGTTGCACATGCTCACCTCTTTGTAACAGAGTGCTGCTGAAGGCCGTAATGGAGGTGCTGGCCTCAAGCAGCTCAAACTCCATGGCTTAGGAGTCTTGGGAGGCTCCAGGGGTCCCCAGTTTATAGTGGTATGAGGCGTCCCATGATGTGAAGGATGTGGAAGAGTGTGGTATACTGGAGTCAGGGGCATTTGCTTGCTGTCTGCATGCTTGCTGGATGGTGTTACAGGATGAGAAGGAAGCTGCCAAAATGAACAAACATCACACAAGCAAAGAAAGAACAATCAAAAGGGAATGCCATGTATAACCCTACACCAGTAAGCTTTCGTTATTAAATTTACTGCAGTAAGACAGGTTTGTTGGAACTTACCAATCTATTAACACTATGGTATGGGGTTAGCACATCACAGTAAACCATAGTTTAAAATGAGCTATGGTTTAATGTGAATGCTTCTACCTGCTGCAAACAAAACAAATCAGAGTTTGGTTTGTCTTTGTGCCCGAACACAAAGTGCTTCTTTCCCCCCAAACAAATCACAATATTTCATTAATACCCTACCACAGGTCCAACACCAAGTACAATTAAATTATCAGGATGCATTCGTTTGTCTCCAGCAACACAGGAAAAAATGGCCTATTTTAAACCCAATGGTACTAAAGGCTGGTGGCCTCTTACCGTGTGAGATGGCACCGAATGAGGTTTAATAGCAGGCATCCCAAGAGTAGTCACTTTGGTTTGCTTCTGCAGATGATCTACCCATTCATGCAAATCTTGTTGGTTGTTACAAGATACCAATATCCGTTCAATCATATTTCCTGGAACCAAACAGAAAATACAGAAGGAAAGAACGGTTGTGTTGAATTCTCACATTAGCAACAGCCAACGTGGCAAAACGCTTTCGTGTTTCAAACAAATGAACATATTCTGCTTCCTAAGGATCAGCACACTTCTCCTGAATCTGGTGTCTCCTCCACATCATCTTACCACAATTTGGGAATGAAAAAAGAAGAGTGCTTCCAGTTAAACAAGCATTCCTTAGATTTCCCTTGTCCCTTTAAGGACGAGTAATAGTTGGTTACAGAATATATGGGAGGTTTGCAGGTCACAAATACAAATACATATGATGTTTAGGGCTTTTCTCCCTATGAACCACTACTAACCCTGCACAACGATGGTCACCTCACAGAGACTCACCACTACATCTCCAAGAACCAGCACTCTTGTTTGGAGTGCTACGGTCAGCTAACTCTGCTTAGCAGAGAATATGCCTTGCTCAGGATTTAGCTGGTGTTAACTCTCAATATTACCTGTGCTGTATAATTTCCAGGCACAAATCAAGGTGCTGATTTCGACCTCTGGAACTCTAAATCAGGGGTGGGGAGCCTATGGCCCTCCAGATGTTATTGGGCTCCAACTTCCATCAGTCCCATGGTTAGGGATGATGGGAGTTGTAGTTCAGCATTATATGGTGGGACACATGTTCCTCAACTACTGGCTTGGGCCCTGTGCATCACAATATCTGTTCCTCTAGGGAATCTCTCTGGGGTCAACTGAGGAAGCCTTGCTCCAAATTCCCCACCCCGGACTTACTGTGACTTTGGGGAGGACCTTTTTAGCTGTGTTGCCCTGCTTTTGGAACAGCCAATCAGTTTGCAAGAGTTTTTTTGGGGGGGGTGCAGTGAAGGCACTAAAATCCTCTTCCTCTAAAGCCCTCTTCAGGTGTTCAGCTGGACAGGTGACGAGAAAAATATATATAAAGAGGGAAAGGGACACACAAATGGGCACTGCAGAAAACTTATGAAGATCAGGGTGGAGGAGAAGGAGGCACCGGAGCAGGGCTGACATGTATAGTCCTATTCCTCTGCCCACTTCTGCCCTGGCATGTGCAGGCTGAAGGCTTGAAGTGATTGCTGGCCCAGTGATCGAGTGGATTACAATTCCAGGCATCGAGACCATATTGTTATTTTACTGGTATACTGTTGATCTTTTTATTGGCGAAGCGTGTCTTGAGTTCTTTTTTTAAAAAAACCCAACCTACATAGTATTTTAAAAATGAATAAATTATAAACAGTATGACCAGAGAGGAAACTTAAAATTATCTTGTGACTTATTTTTTTCAAGCTGGCTTTTGCCACATAAAATGATACAAACAGAACCAGACAGGGAAGCACAAGGACATTACCTGATATTTCAAATGCATTTCTGTGATTTTCACTTTCTTCTAGCTTTGCAATTGCCATGCCTGTTAGCGGCAATTTCCCCTGAAAACAGACATATCAAACCATTCTTTAAACAAAATCCAAAAACATGGCAGCCTTGTATTTAAGCACTAGCCTAGGAGCCACGGATGACAAAGAACTGCATGCAGGGAAGCAAATGTTCTGCCAGACAAAAAGAAGGGAGTTCTCTGTCTCTTCTCTGTCAGCCCCCAGCAGACCAGTAACTTTTGTGAGCTTATTTACATTGATAAATTCTAAGATACATTCAGCGAATAAAAACAAACGTATGAATTGTTTTTGAGCCACGGGGCGGTTAACCAAAGACTGGGGCACAGCTTGCTCTTGAAGAGTGGTTTATGTTCAATATCCACAGTGCCGCCTTTATGCTCCTTACTTGCACCTCTACCACAGTAGCAGCAGGCTGAGGAACCTTTTTCAGTCATCGAGGACCACATTCTCTTGTGAGCAACATTACAGAGGTTGTATGTTCATGGTGGTTGGAGGTCGAAGCAGAAAAAAGGGGGTGCGCCTCCTCCACGAGAGGGCAGCAACACGAGAACAGGCCTTTTCTGCAGTGGATCCCTGCTTGTGGAATGCTCTGCCCAGGAAGGCTTGCCTGGCGTCTTCGTTACCTATCTAGAGGTGCTAAGCAAAAGTATTCCTCTTCTCCCAGGCCTTTGGCTAATTAAACAATTGTGGGGTTGATTTAGAAAATGGCGTGGCACACCCGCCGGTCCTCTAGGATTAGGAAGTGTAATACTGGCAAGCCAGTACAGTGACAGGACAGGAGGTGAAGGCATAGGTCAGTTGTACTGGGTGAGGCTTGGTGGATCTGGAAAGATTGGGATAGATCTGGCTGAAGCAGGCTTGACAGGAGAAGACCAGGATGCGTCAAACTTGGGTTAGGGAGAAACAGTGGGAGCAGGTAGAGCCTTGGAAAAGTACTGAGGGTCACAAGATAGAGAGGAGGGGGATGTTTAAAGAGCAGGCATGTGATAGGTACATGATGTGTGGGATGTGCAGTTCATCACTTCCTTCATGGCGGAAATTTTGGGGATGTTGGCAGGAAGTGACATGTACCTGAACATTACTATGCATGAGGCTGCACTCTGTAATTGGTTGGAAGCTGCATTACAAGTTAATCATTAGCTGTCAAAGTTGCTGTCAACAAATACAGGCTCCCGAGCTCCGCCAGGGGTTGGCCTTTGGGGAACTCAGCCTTGTCTCCCGTCTCGTTGTTGAATTATCCATTGCTACAAACAATTCTATAGCATTTTAAACTGTGGGGATGTGTTGTTTTCGTTTGCTATTATGGCACTTTTGGGTGTTTTTATACTGCAAACCGCCCTGTAAACTTCAGGTGAAGGGCGGTATAGAAATTTAACAATCAAACAAACCAATAAGTGACTCTTGCTGCTGTACGGTAGAGTTCATTCCAGTCACACAAAGGTCAGCCATTTCCACAAACATATATATCTCCAGCGCAGCGAGAGGCATTATTGCAATTCAAGGCCACATCTGAGCCACACAAAAGTACTTGAGGGTGGCAAGAAGGCGTGGTGAGGGGGCATGATGTTGGGGGGGGGGGAGTCCTAGAGGTTCATTTTGGCCTTCAGGAATAATGTTGCCCACTTCTGCCTTACAGGATCAGTCAGAGGATATGATACAAATGTTCCAAAAGCTAAAGATTACATAAACATAGTATGCAGAAAAAGTTATACTAAAAGTTGTTTTACCTGATAGATAAATCCACTCATTCTAGGACTGGCGGACAACATGAGCAATATGTTAGGAAAGAGAAGAAGGTATCTTTCGTTCTTTTCCTTGTTTGGAAAAAAAAGGATAAGGGGAATCATTAAAATACAAAGTTACAATTAAGTGACAAAACAAAATATCATATGCCATATTGTGATCGCAAACACTGGTATGTGTCGTTACTTTAGTAATATTAAGGCATGTCAGGCATTTTTTAAAAACAAGATTATCCGGGGGGCGGGGGGGCAACCACTTCGGGTTTTCTTTTAAACGGAGCTGCGTTACCTCACTTCCAGCACACTGAATCATGACTTGTGACATGTAAATAACATTTCCAAGTGTTTTAATGTCCTCTCCTTCCCAGCAGCGGATAGCTTCCGTTAGTATTTGGAGTTCAAGCTCCTTTCTTTTCCGTACTTCTTGACACTGTGCCTGTTGGACCAGGAGAAAATACTATGAGCCAGGATGCAAGCACAACTGAAATAGCCCAGAGACAACAGTTGCTCAGTACCATGCCTGGATCTTTTCATTTGATGTGGCTGTAGAATAGGAGAGACACTCACAAGATGTAACTGCATCACGACCTCTCCAGACCACCAAATCCCAACTACCCTTTTTTTTTTACTTAAGACGGCTATGCGTTGCATCATTGCTGCTTTAAAGGCTATTCTATACTTGAAGCCAAAATAGAAACTTGAGGCACCTCAACAGTAGTGGGACAGCTGGTTACCAAACGGTTTTGTTTTCCCTTGACTTTTTTTTTTTTAAAAAAAATCCCTTAATGTCCATCGCTTACCTTTCCTCAAGGTGTCATTAAGATTGCAAGCTATGGGTAGGGGTTGTCTCAACTGTTTCATGTATGTATAACATATAGCTCCTATAGGCACTTGAAAAAATATTACTAAAGTATAATCAGTTATAATGATTTAACTGTCCTAGTCTGACATTTCAAGCGTTTCATTTTTAAGCTGTTTCTACACAAAATATTCCAACACTTGGTTTGACTTCTTACCAATTCTTTTTGTCCTCTTTTAACAACTGAAATGTTTTACAAAGGGCTAGATATATCCTTTCATTCACTGTGCTTAGTAAACTAGAGAACACAATCAATTATCGCCCAAGGATTACTTTATATAGGACATTTATTGCCATATAAGGTTGTGTGAAATGTGTGAAACATCCTAAACAAAAGAAGCAGCTCAAGAAACTTCAAGCACAAATAATTTTGTTAAGAGTTTCAGCACACTTCTTCTCCCTCCCCCTGTAAACCTCAACTGCAGAACACTTTCTCAAATTTGCCTGCCTCCAACTACTTCACTACATTAAGCATTTGCACAGGAGGAGTATATCCAATTTAAACAGGGAAAGCACCTGCTAGTTCTGCATTCTGAATGACCAGGTTCACATTTAAATTCTGTTGGCATGCCAGAGATCTATGGGAAGAATGATGTGTAGGCAGCCTAACATCACACAATCAAACAGGAAGCTGGCTATGTGGACCAACATGGGTGCTTTTATGCAGCACCAGCTTTATGTTTAGATTGGGCCTGAGAGGTTCAATAGGGAAGTGTGAATCTTTATGCCAACTATGGGGCCAGGGAACCTTGTGCCAGCATCCTTTCCCTTGGTGAAAAGCAATCTGTTGTACTGGGTAGAGATGGCTGCACACTCTTTATCCTTATATGGATTTATAGTCCTTGAATTCACTCAGACAGATTTCTATATGCAAAGGTTTGAGTCATGGTCTTTCATGTAGTACCATGTGACTCCTCTTTTATCCTATGAACTGTCTGTCCCTTGAACCCAGACCAGAGTTTCCACTGGAACCATATTTTAAAAAATTCTTCCATAGCGATTCATCTTTAAATAGTTCCCGCATGGTACCCACGCAAAGTGCTCTTGTGACTTTGATACGCTATTTTGTATGATGTTTAGACTAGTATGTTGCCATCTATCACCTACGTAACTTACAGAAAGATTTTTGAAAGCTGTCATGGATTTCTGAATGTCAGGCCGGTCTTGATGATAATCCTAAAAGAATGTTAAAAGATACTTATATGCAATATGAAAGGAACAAAATTTACTTTACATTATATTCAAGCTTTACACATTCTTCTGGCATTATATATAAATCAAATGTTAAGATAGATTTCTCACATCTACGCCGCTTTAAAGGCCAGATCGATCTAGAGAACAAATTTTATTTTAAATAAGCCCATTCCCTCCCACTGGCCTGGTGACACTTCGCCTGATGGACTAACCATAAATTTGTATCCTTCACTCACTTCTCTATAAATACCTAGGGGACACAGGTGGTGCTGTGGTCTAAACCACTGAGCCTCGTGGGATTGCTGGTCGGACGGTCAGCAGTTCAAATCTGTGTGATGGGGTGAGCTCCCGTTGCTCTGTCCCAGCTGCCAACCTAGCAGTTCGAAAGCAAGCCAGTGCAAGTAGATAAATAGGTATCACTGCAGAGGGAAGGTAAACGGCATTTCCGTGCACTCTGGCACTCGTCACGGTGTCCTGTTGCGCCAGTAGCGGTTTAGTCATGCTGGCCACATGACACGGAAAGCTGTCTGTGGACAAACGCTGGCTCCCTCGGCCTGAAAGCGAGATGAGCACCACAACCCCATAGTCACCTTTGACTGGACTTAACTGTCCTGGGGGGGTCTTTTACCTTTAACCTTTATTATAAATACAATTTGAGCAAGATTTCCATAGTGCGCAATTTAAGAATAAGTTGAATTACTACTGGAGATGTAACAGTAGCAGCTGGTGGGACTGCCCTGCTCTTCTGCCTTCTGAACATGCTGGGTCACTTACCAAAAAGGGAAAAGGCAAGGCAGCTGGAGCTCAGTATGGTGCAGGCGCTGTGGCAGAACCAGCCCAATGTTCCAGGCACTGTGTCCATACTGTGCCTACACCATACTAAGCTCTCGATGCCTTGCCCCTCTCCCTCTTGTCTACTGACATATTCAGTAGACAGGAGAGCAGCACAGTTCCATTGGCTGCTACTGGATGTAAAGAGGAAAAGGAATTTTGTTCCAGCCCTAAAGCTAATCAAAATATGTTTGACCCTTGCAACAAAATTTTTTTATGTCTCATCATAATTTAACATTGAAACTAACCTTTCATCCCAACTCTATACGACGTTGTCAAACCAAATACAGTGGTGCCTCGCTTAACGAATGCCCTGCTTAACGAAATTTCCGCTTAACGAAAGGATTTTTCGAGCGGAGGTTGCCTCGCTAGACGAATTCGTTTTATGAAAAATTCATCTAGCAAATCGCGGTTTCCCATAGGAATGCATTGAAATTCAATTAATGCGTTCCTATGGGCAAAAAAAATTCAAAAAAATTTCAATGCATTCCTATGGGATTCACTAGACGAATTTTTCGTTATAAGAAAAGACCCATGGAACGAATTAAATTCGTCTAGTGAGGCACCACTGTAGTGGTACCTCGGTTTAAGTACTTAACCTGAAACGTACTTAAACTGAAGCGAACTTTCCCATTGAAAATAATGGAAAGGGGATTAATCCGTTCCAGATGGGTCCGCGGAGTACTTAAACTGAAAGTACTCAAACCTAAGCGTACTTAAACCGAGGTATGACTGTATGTTAAACTAGTTTTGGTAATAAGGACCAAGCCTACAAGTCGGATTACTGTGAATTTGTACCACTGTTGAACAGCAGTTAAATAGCCAAAGAACCGGTGGGGGGGGGGTGGCAGTTCCCAAATGATAAAATTAAACAATTATGCCAATGTAGGTTTCATGGTAAGCTAAGAGTGCCGAGAAAAACACATATGCAAAACTCCAAAGGAATGTCAGAAAAGGCCTCCAACGAAGCTTGACAGCCAAGATTCATATATGAGAAGCACAAACAAGGCAGTTGTGCAACAGTGGGGGGATGCAAGGAAGTGCAGCTGTGGGACTTTTTTCAGAGCATGCGTGATGACATCATCTGTTGCGAGTGTCTTGCTCCAGCAAATGAGTGGGCTGATATCAATACTTTCAGGTTTTACTACTGTTGGTGACAAATTAGAATAGAGGGACTCAGAGAATGAGGTCAGCTCACTATTGTAAGGCTGCTATAGCCAATCCCGATGTGGTTGTGCAGGTATGATCAGAACAGCTCCTTGCATTTTGGACTTTCCATGGGGGTCATCATTATGACCTCTTGCACTTCGAGATTTACCATTACAGCACTGCTGTTAAATACCCATCTTGTCTGAGACATCCACAAGTGTCTCTTGGGAGACTGGAGTAATAAAAAAGCAACAGGTGCAGTGCCATATAAAATGTGGCAATATACTCATACTATAGGCCAGAGCAAGCCACAGTTTTAGGATCAGGGCATCTTATTTTTGTCTTTGAAAACACAACCCCAGAACTCTAATGGAGTTGATCCTTCCAGACTACTATTACTTCCTTTACATCAGAAGAACGAGAGCATAGTAATGTCCTTTAGAACTCATCTTCCTGAAATGTACCTTTAAGGTCATCATTGTCAAATCATCATTAAATTAGAATTTTAATGCTGCTGAGATATACCTCCATGTGTCTTTCAAGCTCTTTGAGCAACGTGGGATATTTATCCAGGCGCATAAAAGGTTTGCTCAGGCCTGTGGTCAATACAAGAATCCCAGGGCTGTTGGCTCCTTTCATCTCCATGAATTCTCCCAGCTCTTCACTGTTCATTAAAAAATGAAGTTAAAGTTAAAACAAAAGCAAAGAAGTAAAATCAGCCAAACGAGAGAGAAACAAATCATTTCACTTCTTCAGCAATAGCCTGCTTTTCATTTTCTGAGAAAGGGCTAAGCTTCCTCATAAAATAAAAGATGAACAAGCCTAATCTTACTTGTATTTTTTTGATGGAAAACCAGTTCTTCAAGCTCAGCTTTAATTCTCTCTGAATCCCAGTTGAAAAGAATGCATCAATTTAGAGCTAAAATTAGGGCTCCCAGCACTATAAATAATCAAGTATTTCAGGTGATGTTAAACGTATTATTCATACTGATGACGAGAGCTAACGTCCAAGAAGATTAACAGTTCAAACCCTTTGCTCATGTACTTGGAATTAAGCACTATGTTGTTCAATGGCGCTTAAACCCAAGCAAACCTGCATAGGGCAAAAGCATCAGGGGAAAATCCCCCTACCAAAATAATAACAAGCCACACTGTGAAATGAACATACTGGCCTTTAAGCAGGCATTGAAAGTTTCTTTAGTCTAATCATAGGTATTTTCAAGATCTGGTTCCTTTAATGCTGTTTTTTCATCTACTGTTTTTAATTAATTTATTGTATTTTATGCTATTATTTTGTTTAATTTGTTATTTTATTGTTATTGTTTGAAGTTAAGGTATACTCAGGACAACATGTTAATGTAGAAGGGTTAAAGTTAATTTAAATATATAAATACACTAAACACAAAGTTAAATTATCAATAGATTATTGAAGATTTTCCAGAAGAAACACAACTAAAAAGAAGAAACACAAATACATTTTTAAGAACCACCATCGCAGTTGCATTTGTATAGCCTCAAATCTCCCACAGCAATTTAATCCACTTTAGCACAACTGAGAGAATGTCAAGAAAGCATTGTATGTTGGCCCACCCACCATCAACAAACACACACCCTTTCCAGCATTAAGTCACAACATTCCTCTAAAAGGAAGTCTAGCCTACCTACACATCTGTAATGTTGCATTTAACTATTGTCATGTTCTACATAACAATCCAACAAGTGGAATCCCCGAAACTTTCCTCTGCTAGGTTCGCTTATGATTCCTTGCAAGATCTTAGTAGAACACAAGCTTAACATGAGTCAACAGTGTGATGCAGCAGCAAAAAAAGCTAATGCTACTCTAGGCTACATCAACAGAAGTATGGTGTCCAGATCAAGGGAAGTCATAGTACCATTCTATTCTGCCTTGGCCAGGCCACACCTGGAGTACTATGTCCAGTTCTGGGCACCACAATTTAAGAAGGATGTTGACAAGTTGAAATGTGTGCAGAGGAGGGCGACCAAGATGATCAAGGGTCTGGAAACCAAGCCTTATGATGAATGGTTGAGGGAGCTGAGTATGTTTAGCCTGGAAAAGAAGAGACTGGAGACATGATAGGCACCTTCAAATATCTTAAGGGCCGTCACATGGAAGAGGGAGCATGCTTGTTTTCTCCTGCTCTGGAGGGTAGAACTCAAACCAATGGATTCAAGTTACAAGAAAGAAGAAGAACCCAACTAAACATCAGGAAGATTTTCTTGATAGTAAGAGCTGTAAGATTCCTGCATTTTAGGGGGTTGGGCTAGATGACCTTTGGAGTCCCTCCCAACTTGACAATTCTATGATTCTGTAAGTCTGAAATGACCTTTCCCCATCCATACACTGAAGAGTCAAATGGGTCCTTCCCACTGAACATTCTCATTGCCAAGAAAGTCCAAGGCTAGCTGCAACACCTTCCTGCTACCACAACACTTCAGGAAAATATGGTTTTGATTTCAGGAGTAATATCAAGTTTCCTCATTTTGTGTTTAAACCAAATCCCCAAGACCATAAAAATGGTCCACAACACCACCAATATGTTCATGGACATGTACTTGACAGAAGGCTTATGTACATACGCAATATACAATATGTGAAGTACACAGAGCAGCAACAGTTTTGATATTCAAGAGTCCGTGTATATTCAAACATAACACAGCCCTTGCTTTAGCTACAACTCACTACATCAGATAGGATCAACTAGCCAAGCACTTAAAAATAGAATATTTTAAATAGTGTTCTGAGCAACAAAGAACTTTTCTTTTTTTAAAAAAACTGCCATTAATGGTGAACTATTTAAAGACTATGCATAGTTAATTTATTTCCTTCAAAAACCATTACATCTACAAATCAGTCTCGTTAGTTCAAGATCACAGCTGTTTTAACAAAGACACTAAGTTTTTATAACATGCACTTTTGTCTAAATGCTGCTGAATATTGCACAATGAATCCACTCCATATTTAGCTAAAGCAGTACACAGGGAAGAAACAAAATGAGATATGCAAGAGATAGTAGTTTAGCCAAGAAACGAATAGGCCTATTATTAAAATCTTAAATCTATCCCAAACAGATTTGGTATGTAAAATAAATAAGCATAAATATTATTACGAGGCTAGCATACATTTACAAAATTTGGGTATCAAAGAATTTTTGAAACCTCTCCAACAAAGATAGTCCTAAGAACTGACTGTTTTTATCATCCGTGCTTCATGAAGTCTCCTAGGTTAGTAAGATATTAAAATAGAATTTGCAATTTGCCTCTAAAAGGATCCAAACCAACAACATTTTTAACATGTAAAATCACTAAAAAAAAAACACCTAGGAAGAGTATCTTTAAAAACCTCAAAGCACCTACAACCATGTGAACAGTAGGAAAACTCTTAGCATTAAATGAACAAACAAATGGAAAAAGAAACATTTAAAACTGCAACTTACACTTCCAATTCCTGTCTATAGTAGACAGAACATGAACTCTCACTGCTGAAAGGTCTAAATATGTCACATAGACAATGCATGCTGAAAACCCTCCACTAAACCCTTGGCTCACTCAATGACTCTAAGCTTTTTACTGTCTCTAGTGCAGCATTTCTAGATAGAATGCCTTATTCTTGGGCTGTTGCTTCAAGTATGACATCACCCTCTATGTTAGCAGCCTTTTTTTGAAGCGAAGTGGAGGAGGGACAAAAGGTTCTCTGACTCAGATGCTTATCTGTATTCCATGCCCCCATTATCTTCCATAAATGCTATTTAAGCTTCACATTTCAAAATCTGTTTTGTTAAAAAATGCAATAAAGTAATTTCAAATTAGGTTCCAGCTACAGGATCTTCTAACACTCTGTTAAACTGTACTTTAAAAGAAAAAGAAAAAGTGGCTTAAAGCCTTGCTCCAATTCTACAGATGCATTTTTTAGCCTGAAGCATGCAGAGAAGTCTGAATGTTGTGGTTGGTTGTAGGTGTTTTTTTTAATAATCTGCTCCCTCATTTGGGTTAATGCTGGAAAAAGATTGCTTCCACTTGCCTCCGCAGAAAGAAAGTATTCTTACCTTTGCTTTAAAACTTTTCTGCCTTTGGTAAAGATTTAACTGAGGTTGCATCAGTAAGACTGATGGAGGTGTAACCCTTAACTATGGTTAAGGGGGCAGAGTAAGCTAAGGTTACCAGATGTCCCCGGATTTACAAATCAGTCCCCATACAAAACCCATTGAAATTGAAAAGTGTCCTCGGATTCATTGAAAAAAAATCTGGTAACCTTAGAGTAAGCTGTAGCTCTCCACCTCATATGCAAATTTCCCGACAATGCTTTTCTCCATAGCGGTTAAGGGTTATGACATTAATCATAGTTAACGCTAAAGCAGATCCGCTCTTAATGATATTTCCTTGGGTCAAATTCATGGCGAAGTGCAAAAGAGGGAAGGCAGGGAAATGTCCAAAATAGGGATGAGGAACTTGTAAGCCCTCCAGATGTTGCTGCACTACAACTCCCATTATTCTTGACCACTGGCCTTGTCGGCTGGGGCCAATGGGAACTGGAGTCCAACAACATTTGGAGGGCTACAGGTTCCCCATCTCTGGGGAAAGAATCTATGATTCTACAGCCTGATTCTGATCACTTTACCTCATCTAAGGTTACATTTGCACCATAACTATAAATATTTTATGTACAATAATTTACAAACATTGTGCATGGCAGGCATCAGCATAGAAGCAGCATTTCTCCTCCTCCCTAGAGGAACAGAAGGCCTCCTGCTAATATGTTGCCTGCATAATCTAAATAACAAGGGAACCCTGTTGTTTTCCTTGTCTGAACTTCTTCAAATGTTTTGTTTTATTTGTATGTAATTAAACTCAACCAACTGAATTCATACATTTGAATCGGCTTGCTCATTTTATGGAAAGGCAAGGTAATAAAAACGAAAACATTTTAAAATAAAGGTCTAAGATTGCTTTAAACCAAGTGACAATCCTGCCAGAGGGTGTTAAGAACTCCCAAAGTGAGAAATAGTCAGGTTACTTTGATATGTGGCTAACTACAGGTTTCTGAATAAGCAGTAAGGGCTGACGATGGACGGGAATGTCCACATTCCTTCCAAGCCTAAAATATTGTAATTATAAGCTGCATCAATTAATGGCCCTATTGGTTCATAGATAATCATTTCAAAACATCGGGTATCAGAAAAAGGAAACCCTATTCATCTGACCAAGGCTAGGGAGGTAGACCTCAAATTTTATATTAAAATATATTTGTTTTAAATGAAAGCACTTCTGTGACAAGCTAGTTTCTACTGTCTATTATACTCAAAGCACAATCAGATTCAATCAATCCCACAGCAGGCTTGACACAGCCCTTGATAACAACACTGAGTGGAACTTGAACCCCTGAACCTTAGGAATGTAGCCAAAGCTTCAATACACTCAACCACTGTGCGTCTTTTGAAAACGAAGTAAAAAAATATATATTAGGAAGTGTCAACACTGTGCTCCCAGCCACAGAATTAAACACACCGGAAAATATTATAAAGATTGCTACCATAGGTGCTAGCGTTAGCCTGGAACCCTCAGAAAGATTCATGTTTTTCCATTGGCTGTGCAAAATTACTTTTACTTATAGTAACATTCCACCCAACATTCAGCCATTCGATCACAACACCATTCCAAAAGCACAATGGTTTAATTTCAGTTTTAATGTGTTAAGCAAACATAATTGAAACAGAAAATCCTAGCCATGTTCAGATACTCCAACTTTTAATATGGTACTTTGGAAATTTTCTCGATTTTTTAAAATAAATTGCCTAAGAACAGGAACAACTCGGATTGATCGGACCAAAGTTGCACCTAGTCTGCATTCTGCTTCCCAAAATGGCCAACCAGATCTTGAATGCAATAGCTCTTGCCTGCTGTTGTTTCCCTAGCAGCTGGCATTCAAGGGGAAACTGCCCCTAGACATGGAGGTTCCATATATAGTCGTCATGGACAACAGCCAGGGATAGCTCCATCATCCAGGAATTCATCGGATCCCCTTTAAAAGCCATACAAGTGAGTGACCACCATCATTATCTTGGAGCAGTGAGTTCCATAGATTAACAATGCACTGTTCAAAGTGCTTAAGTGGAGGAAAAGGAGGGAATGTGCAAGTGTTGGAAACTACCTAGTCTAGTTCATGTAGGGCAGGGGTGGGAAACCTCCAGATGTTGCTGGACTACACCTCCCATCTTCCCTGGCCACTGGCCACACTAGCTGAAGCTGGAGCCCCACATCATTTCAAGGGTCTCAGGTTGCTTATCCCCGACTTAGAACCAAGCTATCCAATTTTCCAATTGAACTTTTTATTGCACTAGCCATAGGCCATGGCATCATTCAGAAGGATAACAAAAAGAAAACAATAACCATAAAAATCACCGGGCACAGACATACAATAAAACCACGGTCATGGCTACTAAAATCATTTGTTGCATTAAATAGAATAGAATAGCAGGAGATTCTCAGGTAAGATGTGTCAAATTAAATATCTGAATCGCCTTTGCAGTTGACCGCTATTTTGTCTGGTTCCTTCATCTTCTTAGCTGCCAGCGCATAGTGTGCTACTTTATAAGTAACAAAGTCGTCGTTGTCACTAAGCAGCCATTTCACCCTTTCCACCCTATTCAAATGTGTTCCATTCGTAAACAGGGGTTTTTATAAATCAGTCTCTTGGGTCTATATATAACGGGCACTGCAATAAATAATGGCACAGGTCCTCGACGCATGGTTGTCCACACAGACACGAGTCTCTCTTCGTAATGTACTTTGCCGTACTGCCCATCCAACACAACCGAGGGCATCAATTGGAATCGTAGTTCTTTAAAAGCGATTCTTAGTACGGCAAGTGGGAGCTTTGTCAGGTATCTGGCTCAGGCACGCTCCGTTTTGATAAGTGGGAACCAGGGCGAGCTCATGGTTAGATCCCTTTCTGCATCAGAACTAAAGAGACAGTCTCTTAAGTGCCTCTTATCCATCTTCATGGTCACCTGAAGATCTTGTAATTGATATTGGGACAAGAGGCGCTGGATGCCAGGCTTCCAGCATTTGGTCTGTTCCCGTTCTGTGTAAGACATATGCCTGAACTACCTCTGTAACTGTTATCTCACACATCCAATGAACAAAATTAGTTAAGGCATTTTATGGACTCCTGAATCTTTAGCATTTCTAAGTGATGTATATAAAAACAAACCACACAAGAGATTAAAACAATAAGAATTCATTGTGGAACTGGCCAGTTAAACAAACACCACCTTAAAATGCCTGCCGGAATAAGAAAGCCTTTCTCATGTGCCTGAATAAAAAGTATTTGATTTATTTAAGTTACAGGTAGGTAGCCGTGTTGGTCTGAGTCGAAACAAAATAAAAAAATCCTTCAGTAGCACCTTAAAGACCAACTAAGTTTTTATTTTGGTATGAGCTTTCGTGTGCATGCACACTTCATCAGATACACTGAAACAGAAGTCAGCAGACCCTTATGTATATTCAGAGGGTGGGTGGGGTGATGGGAATGGGTGATGGGCTGATAGGAGTGGTAAACCTGTTGATGACTGTTAATGACTGCAATTGGTCTTGCCGGGGGGGGGGAGCAAGGGCTGAGGTGCTAAGGAAAGCTTGATCATGTATAATGAGATAAGAATCCTATGTTTAAGGCACTGAACTAAATAGGAATAGCATTACAGGACTTGTAAGGTTGCAAACCTGTGCACACACCCTCAGGAGTAAGGACTCAACCACACTTCTGCCTCTTTCCTCTAAGGAAACCTGCCGTTTACCACTAAATACAAGCAAATGTCAATTGGGTTTTCTCTGGACTGACATTTTCTCCAATTTAGCAATAAAGACCCATGTTTTCCGGGAGGAAGTGGTGGGGCAAAGGCTAAACTGCTTTGACTCATGCCTACAAACTACAAACTACAGGACAAGTGATGCACACTTAGCTCAGTTGGCAGAGTATGAGATTCTTAATCTCAGGGTTGTGGGTTTGAACCCCATGTTGGGCAAAAGATTCCTGCATTGCAGGCGGTTGGACTGGATGATCCTTGTGGACCCTTCCAACCCTATGATTCTAAGTGGAAGTGTGAACCAGCCCCAAATTATATTGAAATCAATCTACATGCTGAACATCAGCAAAAAAAAGCTGATTTCAAAACTGACGCTCACATCTGCTTCACCTTCGGTCTTGTGCCTGATAAACACCTCAATTTGTTTGCAAAACACCATTAAAAAGTGGAAAGAAAAATCAAGTTAAATTTACAAGGTTTTCTTGTTCTTGAGGCACATACCTGTGTTCTGTGAGGACGGTTACTGCCGACGGGTGGTTGGCACAGTACGCAAGGTATAAACTTTTCATTTGTGGCATCAGATTTAGGAAGCAACCACCAACCCGCTGCTGAGTTTCAGGCAACCTGAAAGAAAGCAATGTAAATGCATTTTTTTTAATGTTCTGAAGCTTAATGCACAATGCATTCCAAATACACCTGGGACATTTGTTTTAGTAACCTCAAAGACCAAGTGTAGCTTTGGGAGTCTAGTGTTGGGGAAATTGTTGTAAAGTTGTTATATGTTTGATAGCTCATTATGCGTTGCTGTTACTTGGGATGCGATGTCTTCTATATTTTATCAATCGATGCCGTTGCTTTTGTGCCGAATGCCCATAAGCATGACAAACAAGGAGGAGGAGAGATAACTCAGTGATGAAGAGAATGAAGCTAGAAGCAGTAGCCGACTCCCTAACTGAGGAGTCAAAATTGTTACAGCTGCACCAATGTTTTGAAATGATTTACTTCAAGAATGTTTACTGCTGGAAAGCGTATTTTTTTAAGATAAAGAATAAAAATCACCTGCTTTAATATCCTTTATCACATTACATAAAACTACTGGTTGTTGTTGGGTTTTTTGCATAGTACTTTCATTTTGGGGGGGAGAAGTCACTCCCATTATTTGTTCATACTTTGCAACTGAGCTGCAAGATTTACAGATTTACATCAACGTGTGGGCTACAAATGTCTATAGATGCCAGGTGTCATTCTAAACAGTTAAACATAAACAGTTCTACTAGATTGGATAGTACATACTTGGTGCATTCTTCTAAAGACTGTACAAGCATTTGCTGGAAAGAACTGATTTCTTCTAGGTTTCCCATTAAATATGAAGTATCTGTAGAGTTTAACCTGGAGCCAAAAAGAAAAAAAAGAAAATTAAGTACTTGCACGAAAAACAGTCCACGTCGTTTTTTGGTGTTGCTTATATGGCCAAGACTGGCTTCCAATATAGGAGGCACAAAATCACTCTCCTTTCGCATGCACCCCTGACATCACAGACCTCCCCCCTTCCTCCAACTTCCCATTTGGGGGCTCAGGAAGCTAGAGAGGCAGGGAGACAGGCCAGAGCTCTCTCCCACTAAATACATCCCAGAAGATGGTTTCCATACGCTCTGATTGACAGTGTCCCCCCCATAGCCAGCTTCACTGCATATTCCTGCATTGCAGGGGGTTGGACCAGATGCTGGGGAGGTGGGGAACGGGGGGGGTCTTCTCTGGGGCTAATTTGCATAGGGAGCTTGCCAGAGCAGAATAATGTTTGACAGCCGTTGTAGAATCTTGTGGTGTGATACACTGTGGCAGTTGGTTCAATTATTAACAGTCTCGCGATTCTCAACAGCTCGATTCTTTTAAGGGAGTTATTTTTGGATCATCTTTTAATTAAATATTTTTTAAAAAATCTTTCATCTTGTTATTTATTATGAAGTAGCTGTATTATTGCAAAATAATTTTAGAAATACACTTGAAAGAGAAGTTGCTGAGTTACAACTCATTACCAAACTAAAAACTATGGAGAGACCTGGTCTGAATAGAGGTATTAGATTCATGTCCCATTATACATGATAAAGCTAATTTTAGTCACCTGTCCCTTTAAAAATCCCTTGCCCTTACCTGTGGAACCCACTGCCATCATTAACAGTCATCAACAGTTATAAGGTTGTAGCGATCTCTGCTTCAGAGTATCTGAAGAAGTTTGTATACACACAAAAACTTATACAGTACCTAGAAAGCTTATACTTAGTTGGTCTTTAAGGTGCTACCGGAATTATTTTTAAAAAAATTGGGGGGGGGAATATTCTTTTAAAGACTGTCTTAAGACAAAAATATTTGATTCTCTTGAGGGAGTTCTTTTCGGATCATCTTTTAATAATTTTGTAAAAAAATCTTTCATCTTGTTATTTATTGCGATTCTCAACAGGTAGAGCAGCAGGCTATGTTGTGTTGTGTTGCTCTCTGCCTCAGACTATCAGTCAGTCTGTAAATGTTCGTTCGTCTGTAACAGTTTAATCTATGTAAGGTGCTTTATCAACTAAAAAATATATCCACCTGCACTGTATATATATTTTTACCTTGTAACTGCAAGTACATCAGGTAAAAGTTACATATTCTTTAAACTTTAAAAGAGAGTGTCTTTCGTAGTTTTTAACAGGAAAGAGAATTAAAGGGTCAAACAACTCACATACACATAGTAAATGAGAACTAAAGTCTAATTCCCATAATATACACCTCTAACAAACTAAAAATCAGGTTCCCTTTCACCCATAAGCCCTATTATTATTAATGCTTTTTGAATTTATTGCCTGCCCTTCGCCATAGGCTCGCAGAGCAGGTTTTAAGCAACTTACACTGCCCATAATGGAAGCCCTTAAGATGCATGCTGGCTCAAATAAGGTTTTTCAACGGCAAGATGTACTTACTTTTCACTAGCTTGTAAGGGTCGTAGGTAGTTAGAAAGCATGGTCTGTAGTTCCTTAGCATATTCGTTTTCTGTTTCTAGAATGTTTTGTAGCACCTAGAATACATTTTTAAAAAGCCTGTGACTGTCGTGTTAAAACTACAGAGAGGAGGAAACCAAAATGTCAAGACATCAATATTGTTTTCTATAGGTTGACTATAAATAGGAGAGGAAGAAGTGTGCACGTGATTTTAAAAAAAGCAATTAGCGTAGTAAAAAAAAAGCACGTTTTTAAAGGTTCAAAATGGTAGGAAAGGGCTGTAGCAGAACACTTTGCAGGTTTAATCCTCAGCATCCCCAGAGTAGGATTGGAAAAGAATGTTGCGTAAAAGAACCAAAGGATATGATATATATAAGGGAAATGTCTGACATATCTTCCGTACAGCACCTTGATTATATAAGGCACCGATGGCTAATCTTTTTTTTGACAAATGTGTGTCAGAAATTAAAAGTGTGAGATGGTACTCTGCTCTGCAGCTCGCCTTCCTCCCTTGGGTGTGGTTTTTGCCAAAATACACAGCGCGCACCACTAGAGTGCAGGTGTAGCTAGATGTCAGTGTTTGAAATTAGCCAGGCGCCAGGTGCATTTTGCACCTGGCTATTGACCACTTGCGACCAAGTAAAGATGCCTGGGCGCCAGGATGGCTCTTGACATTTCCACCATCTGGAGATGCATGCCTAGGGATCACTGGATCTGGGCTGTTTTCGCACACTAATACCACAACCTGTAGAATTCTATCAGTTATTATTTTATCTGCACAATCAGAATGAATTTCTGGAACCAAAATGCTTTTTCTGTGCAGCCTGAGCGGGAGCAGTCACCATTAAGAAAAAGAGGTCGGAACAGGCCAATATATACAGGTGAAACTCGGAAAATTAGAATATTGTCGAAAAGTGCATTTATTTCTGTAATGCAACTTAAAAGGTGAAACCAATATATGAGATAGATGCATGACATGCAAACCAAGATATGTCAAGCCTTTATTTGTTGTAATTGTAATTATTCGTCGTTAGGCGGGTCAATTATAAATGGAATGTAATTAATGAAATATAATCGTGATGTTCATTTTTGTTTATTTTTGTATTGTTGTAACTATTTGTTTTATTACTGTGGAATTTCCAAAAGAAAGCATTTGTAAAAATAAAAATAAAAAATAATAAGTTGCATTACTGAAATAAATGCACTTTTCGACGATATTCTAATTTTCCAAGTTTCACCTATATATGTGGACTGGATCGAGTGACTTTTCTTCTTTAAGTTTTCAAAGCTCTTAACCCAGTTCAAGGCTGTCATCTGAACTAGCCAGATGTTTAACTGAGAACCAATCACAGTCAGTCCATCATTTGAAAAATAAGACTTTGGAGCTATCTTACCCAAAAAGGGCAACCAGACATTCCGTGACTATAACCTTGGTTTAAGGAGCATTTTAGCGCCTAGCTTATATACGAGTTTCTAACACTGCCCTAGGAGTAGGGAAATGTTTCCAGTAGTTGCTAAGAGCATTGCAATCTGCAATAATAAGCTATCTGTTTTTACCACTACCTTTTAAACCCCCAATTTTTTTATTACTTTGGGAAGGCTAATAATTCAATGGATCTCCTAGAACCCCCATGATTAGGATGATGTTAGCCTAACTACATTATTCAATACAGCAGTTTCTAGTTGGTATGGGCATAAAACCATCATTCATGCCAGATGTCTATATGAAAACCTGATGAAACAAGTGGCATGCTGAACTATTTGAAATGGAGAATTCACTGCTTCTTTCATTAGTGTTGCTGAACTCAGTTTTATTCCTTTGAATAGGCCTATTCAGCTGAAGAGAGGGTGGGGGGAAGACAATTTCTGAGTTCATTCTTTTGTTGGTAACTTGACTCCTGCCCCGAAGATTAAAATGTCTCCATTTTGCAAGAAGCGCTACGAAGGACAGATGTCACAAAGAACACATAAGCTATTTATTAATTAGTCAGTCAGAAAGTACTGGCTTGCACACAAGAAGCAGAAAGATTAATAAATTATATCTTAGAAAGAAAAGACAATGTTGAAACATCAGCAGACCACAACACTGTCGCATGCAAAGCCAGGCAATGCGTGGGGGGGGGGGACCTGTTGCTTGCTGCATTACAAAACCAGCAATCAGCAGCAAAGGTTGCATTGTATGTGGGGAGGGGGGCATTAAATAAGCATCTAGAAGAAACATTTTATAAGGCTTTCACATATTACACTGGCACTATTTTGCATCATTTTTATGCAGGAGTCATCAAGGTGTATTCTCATGATCTAATCTCCGAAAAACATTAACTAACTATTAAGAGACGCTTAATAGTATCACTCTTAAATGTTTTTAAATTAGCTGTTTTTAATTTTAAAATGCACGCAGTATATTTGCTAATCTGAGAAAACAAACCATATCTGAATTAAAATATGCTGTACTGTAATACAGTTTCTAAATTACCAGCAGCTAGTAGAGCTGCATTTTGCCTAAGTGTAAATTAAATTCCCACAAATAAGCATGTTCCCAAGGTTCAAATAAATTCTACTTTACATTACCTGCATTCATGCAGTACCATTTTTTAAAAAATCCTATTTTGACTTTCAAGATTCATACTGATTTTTTATGCAGAAAATTCTCAATTCTCATGATTTCTCTGTGTATCACTGTTTTCGGATGGGCTTCAAGTTCACTTACCTGCCTTACAGTATTTTTGGAGGTTAAAAAGCATCAAACATAATAATACTTCACATTCAGCATAGCTGCACCTCACGGTTTCTAATCTCACCGCCATACTTGTCTGATCTAATAATCACCTTTCTCCTCTTTCCTGCTTTCTGCACATTCTGGCTGCTGCAAGAACCCATGAGATTTCAAAGACCTGTTCCAAAAGCTCCATCACCATCTGATGGAACTACCGGCAGGTACCAACTGTGGACTGCTTTCACAGACATGGTAACATTTAACAGTCTGCACACAAACGAAAAGCATAAAGAGCTGGATTCATTCAGTGCGAGCTATTTCCTCGGTCACAAGAGGGGAGAAAAATATCAAGTACAGTATGTCTAACAGTTCGCTCACACAATACCCAGTTATCATCCCCAACTTTGACTACAGTGTGGCTTCAAAAGAACAAATAACAAAACTGCTTAAACGACTGTTTTGATATCAGGTGAAAGGAAACTGAGCGCCACTTTGCAATGTTTTTTCTTCTACTTAAAAAAAAGAAAAAAGGATACACAATCATATAGGGAATCTGCCTAAGTACCCACAAACTTTTTGCAGCAAAATAGATCCTTGCATTATGTTTTTTCTGCCTGTAATAGCATATACTCTCTCTCCCCCCCCAATCCTAGAACTGAGCCACTGCAGAATAAAGTCAAAAATATGTAATGCACAAATAATGGTGTGTATCTCTAAATAGCCAAATTTCAAATAGTCACACGATAATAACAGATAAAACCAAATTCAACATTATACAAGAGATTGTTAAAAGTCCACATAACTACAGGAGCCTGTCTCCTGATCTATTTCAGGAAATCTTCATCATGTCAGTTTACATGCAACTCATAACATGTGTGAACATTCCTTTAAAAAAAAACACAAAAAAACCCCAAAGCCATGAAAAATGTGGGCTGAGTTTAACAACTTCACAGCGACTTTTCTGAATTTCCCGAGGAATGTTTTTGGACCCCGGGAGTCATTATGAAAACTTTCCCCAAGAAATACTCTTCACAGATTCGCATGTCAACTACCAAGTGAGAGACAAGTGACAGATTTACTCAGCATTCTCAAATACTAACAATCCAGCTGCGACAAGCACCCTTTGAATATTGTTCAGCAATGTTTAGATTTTGTGCCCTCATCAAGAGTGCAAGTTAATTTCATCAGTGAAGTTCTCTAAAATTTGCATATTACATAATTCACTTTTCAAACATTTTTTTTAAAAAAAAAAAACTTTACTATCCTAATGGGCTCAATTGTTCCCTTTGTTAATTCATTTGAAATAGCCTCCTTTGATTAGGGCAGGCATAGGCAACCTTGGCTCTCCAGATGTTTTGGAACTACAACTCCCATGATCCCTAGCTAACAGGGCCAGTGGTCAGGGATCATGGGAGTTGTAGTTCCAAAACATCTGGAGAGCCAAGGTTGCCTATGCCTGGATTAGGGCAATGGTGGGGGACACAGGGGCCTCCAGATATTGTTGTTCTACAACTTCCATCATCTTTGACCACTGGTCATGCTTGGCTGCTGGAAATGGGAGCTGGAGTCCAACAACATCTGGAGGAAGGCTATAAATAGGCTCCCTACAAACTGATGTACGGGAACCAACATCATCGCTGCATAGGAAGAAGTCCTGAGAGAAAATGGCCAAAGATGGTGTCTTGTCAAAGGAGCTGAACATACAATTGTAAGTCTAAATCCCCGTCTGGGTGACAGAGCACCATTCCTTGCAAGGTACAGAAGAGACCTTGCCTTCTTCCTTCTGTGACATCAATAAAATAGGAAATAAAGTATTCCGTGCAAAAGGAAAAAACTGCACAGACTAGGCCTCTACAATACATGACTGATAAGACATTCTTATGGAATGCATCCGTTGTATATTTAGCATTATCTCTGTGGTGGAACTCTTCCAATATGTGGAACTGGAAAAGCTCCTTTAAACACCTGGTTCGGGTGCTATTAAGGCACACATCAAAAACCTTCCTTCCTTTTCCCATGAAGATCATAAGGAAGGAGAATAGGAATAGCAATGCGTGCATTAGCCCTCACTCACTCTTTTCAGACAGCACAACCACAACCCCCCATTACTAGAAATACTATGAAAATGCCTGTTTGGAATCTGCACCAAAGCCATGCACTATTCCAAGTTAAGTTCCCACCTCTTTCTCTTTTGCTGCAGTTCAAAATTTTGTGCACACAGCAGCAGGTTTCTTGAACAAAGACTAGCCCCAAACATCTCCCAAGACTTCCTCAGCACAAAAGAATTCGCAAAAACAAGAGAGCTCAGCAGCACAGTCTCTCGACTTTTATTTCATTTTTTACATACTGCTTAATACCAAATCAAGACAAAAAAGATAGCAAATACAATGCACATAACAAAAGAAACATATCAAGTGTCAGAATGCAGTAGTCTGGCCAACAAGTATCTGTAAGATAGGGGGGGCTATGGTCTGCAACCCTCCGACCTCCCCGCCCTTCACTCCCCATACTCTCTCCTACCCATAACCACCTGAATAAAAGCACCACCCCTTCCCTCTTCAACCTCCCTCTTGCCAAGGCACATTCTGACTTGCAAAACATGCAACACTCACCCCACTAACACATACACATATCACACCAGTTCTGTCTTACATCAGCTCCCAACCGATCTCCCTACCGCAATCATTCACACTGCATAAACACAAATCATGCAGTACCCACTACTTTTGGAAACACCTTTTCATTTTTGCACAAAGAGAGTCTTCAGGGATTCTAAAACTAAGCTGGGTATTTGGGGCGGTCTTCAACAAAGTAGTTCTGTTAGTGCAAAGACATTCACCTGTGTAATGGGATGCCTTGTCTCCTCTCCCCCTGCACTCCATAAATCTGTTATGGGGTTTCCCCCCAACCCTCTGAAGCAGATTCGGAGAGGGTGCAGGAAGCATGTGGGGAGGACAGATTCAATTTTGCAGACAGGAAGATCTTGCACTAACAAAACCACTTATTTGGATAATTACTCAGACTTGATCATGGGCTCTTCCTTGTTCATCTTGTGCTGCTTTGTATCACTAGAGTCATATAGGCCGAAATGTGCATATTTTGTGCCAGTAGGCATATAAGGTGCCAGCTCTTCCAAATACTGACCGACTTTTAAGCATCAGCCTTTCACTTCAGCATTTGGGTTCCAATTCTTTAAGCCAAGACTGTAAACCCGTGAGCCTCCAAGCCACATATAGTGGCATACAGGGAATTGGGCAGCTTTCTGGTTTGCTGCCTATGTTGGAATACAAAAACAGGCAAGAGTTGTTGTCAAGCATCCTGGTTTGCCACAACACGTGGCTGGTGGGCTCTCTGCAGCTTAGCAAATAGTGGTTTAAGGTGCCCAGCTCCTGCAGATGAAGAACCTTTGCAAAAATCAAGCAAACCATGACATCATCACCTTCGGTGCTCTAGCCTTAAGCAAGATCTATGGATAAGTAGTGCACAAGAAAATTCAGATAAAGATTACTCACCACATTATAATAGCTTTTGCTAATTGCAGATGTATCGAATCCCTTTGGTGGACTCTTCAGGCTTCCTGATTTTGGGGAGACAGGTTTTTCTGAAATAGGGAATATATTAGCAGTAGGGTGCAATTTCACAGCTCGGACACTAGAGGTCAAACAAAATGCTCTTCTTAAAACTTGTTGCGGCAAAGTTCAGGACCATTTACTTCAGCTATTTATTTACAAGCACAGAGCTCATTCATATGGATCCATCTCGGCTTAGTAAACAAAGATATGAATGAGTCTTTTTGCCTGAGTGTTTCATGTTCGCAGAGTCCGTTCCATCAGCACACTGATGGAAGTCTTCAATTAGAAACAGTTCCTTGTTCCACTTTTAGAACAAGCCAGGATCTTAAACCACAATTTGAAGATTTTAAAGTCTGCCTTCTTCCAAACCTGGTAACCATTGTTTCCCAGTTTGGACACTACAGGAAACTGTAATCAATTGAAAACTTATGGAGTTAAATTGCTGTGTGACAAGAAGGAAAAGCACTGAATCCGGGTCATTTGTTATAAATCTTAGCCTGGAGACTCTGGAACACATTATAGAAACTAACAGGTGTATTTTTTTAAAAAATGAAAGATAAGACCTGGGGCTTTACATTGCCTGCCACTGGTCACTGAACCATCTTCACTAGGACTAGGAATCCAAATGTGAAAGCTAGTAACTTGTAAACAGGTGTCAAAGCATACACCTGCTTAGCAGTCACCATCACATAATGTGTGGGGATCTTACTGAGGCTGCTAAACATGAAAGAAAATCTGTGTATCTGTATGCAATGCACCTAACCATGTTGTCAATACATGTACTGGAGTCTTCAGAACAAAATCTCTCATTCAGTACCCTGCCCTGATGTACAAAAGGTAGATTAAAGAATTTCACACTCATTTTTGTAGCTGGGATACATTGGCATGCATTGTCACAAATATATATGTTACATAAAGGTAAAGGTAAGGGGACCCCTGACCATTAGGTCCAGTCGTGACAGACTCTGGGGTTGCGGCGCTCATCTCACGTTATTGGCCGAGGGTGCCGGCGTACAACTTCCAGGTCATGTGGCCAGCATGACAAAGCCGCTTCTGGCGAACCAGAGGAGCACACGGAAACACTATTTACCTTCACGCTGGAGCGGTTTCTACCCTGTTTCTCCGAAAATAAGCCATAGCAGGATTGTTAAGCATTCAAGGAATATAAGCCATACCCCGAAAATAAGCCATAGTGATAGGCAGTTTAACCTTGTATGTTAAACTGTACCATACTTAATTAAAAAAATAAGACATCCCCGGAAAATAAGCCATAGTGTATTTTTTTTTAAGGAAAAATAAATATAAGATGGTGTCTTATTTTCAGAGAAACACGGTAATTATGTACTTGCACTTTTTGGCGTGCTTTTGAACTGCTAGGTTGACAGGAGCTGGGACCGAGCAACAGGAGCTCACCCCGTCGCAGGGATTCGAACCGCTGACCTTCTGATCAGCAAGCCCTAGGCTCTGTGGTTTAACCCACAGTGCCACCTGCGTCCCACATATGTTACATAGAAATCCACAAAGAAAATAAGTTTGGGCAGTTTATAAGCAGGCTCTTGAAACCCACCATTTGATTTTACTTCTCGTACGTAATTACTGGGAAACCAGCCTGTCTTGCCATTGTGAGTTCCTTCCCACCAGCCTCCTTCTTCCACTCTCGTAACATGAATAATATCTCCTTTTGTAAAAGAAAGTTCATCTTCATTGGTTTGTTGAAAATTAAACTTTGCCCTTACCACCAGCTGGTGGTTGCTGTTATCTGTCATATCCTAGAAGTGACAAGACAAGTGAAAACAAGAGTTTTAGGTACTTTTTCAAAATGTTAACAAAATTTAACTGAGATGTATGAAACGGCATCTGCAAATCCCCAGAGCAGGATAACAGGCTGAAGAATGAGAAAGGTCTCTGTGGTTGTACAATGGTCTAACCATTCCATTTCTATAACATTTGGGAGTCTAGGAACATGTAGTAAACAGTCATGGCCCCCAGGCATACAAGACAGGCAAAGGTCCTAGGATATTACGAAATCCATGATACTTTCCCAAACTTATACTGTGAAACTTGGCATGGATTGAAAACCTGTGTGGCTGTTTGTGTGAGCACCCAACCACCCACACATATTCGCTGCAACATTTTCCAAACTGAACCTGTAACTGCATACTGATGGAAAAGCTAAGTCAAAACAGATGCCTGCTTATCACTTTCCTAGGAGTGCCCTAAGTGCTCTTTCGTTTAATGTCCCAGCCTGTATGTGTGAATCAGTATAAGCTGACATCGGCGACTGATGCAAAACGAAGTGTATGAAAGGATACAAGCACTCCTTCACATCCATGGGTGGAGTCATTCAAAACAGACTGGAATAAAGCCAGCCACTGATTTTAGGATTTACGGCTGCCTTGACTAGTAGTGGAAAGTATGCAGTACTTTCAGCTGCTTAGAAACTTCAGGAGTAAAGAGTGCAAGACAGCCTTAAAAGAAGTGGTATGGCCGCTTACTCCATTCTAGAACATGGACGCCAACTCCTCCATCAGCTTGACACCAACCTCACCCTTTGCAAACAGTGTGAACAGTCATTGTTCGGCAGATTTGCCATTCCTGGAAATGCACGGGATACCTTGACCATACCAAGCTAACCTTCAAATCAAACACAGAGGCTATTTTTACATAGTTCTATAAAAGTTCCCACAGTAGGAAGAAAGTGAGCATGAAATGGCAAGGACTGGTCAGAAGACGTGGGCCTCATTTTGTTCATTTAATTTATATCAGAGGTGAGGCACTGCAATGTTGCTGGACAGGAATTCCCATCATTCCCTTGACCAACAGCCATGCAGGCTGGGGCTGATAGGATCTGGGAGTCCGACAGCATCTAGAGAACCACTGGTTCTCGGCACCTGATGCCTATCATTGGTTAGTTGCCTTTCAGCAAAAAAAAAAACTCTGAGATGACAAGCAGAGGAACAACATTTATATGAACTAATATTATTTACTCTCACAGATTTTACCATCACACTTCAAAAATTGGAAAAACCACAGACTCAGAAAATATCTGAACCAAGAAACAGGGTTGAATTCAACCACTCACTGGATAACCATGGGCCAGTCACTGCCTGATGACCTAATCTACCTGACAGGGTTGTTATGAAGATAAATGGGAGAGGGCGGGAAAATGGGCCACCATGTCCTCCTTCAAGAAAATATGGGATGTAAATATAAAAAACAAACTAGAACAAACCCTTATATTTCCCTGAAGCAGAACAGAACTTGAACCATTATCCAGAAGTCTTAGTCAAGTATGAAACAGAACAGAACCACCCCCTCCCTATACAAAAAAAATCAGGTTACCAGGTTCAGACAAAAAAGCATAGGTTGCTTCTTCACCTATGAACGTGCATGGTTGTACAATTAAAAAGTACAAATGAAAGAGGCCTTTGAGATTTATCTAGTACCTAGATAGTATACTTTTAAGGTAGGATTCATACCCCTTTAGCTGTAAAAGTTTTAGACCTATTACTTTGCTCTGAACTGCATTATCATGTGCCTTATTTTCTCATCACACATGTGCGAACTGAAACTGAATGAATTCATTTGACATTGGCAGACTTGGTTGCCGAGGGCAGTAACTACCGGTAGCACTAGCCCTCACTCAGAGCAGAACTATTAAAGTGAATGGGCATGGCCAATTTAAATACATTGGTTTGAATGGGTCATTTCTAAGTAGGACCCATGTTCGACACAACGCTGAAATTTAACTGGTTAAAACCTAAGCAGAAAATGAAACACAAATGTAATGCTTGGGCACCCATTGAGTAAAGAGGTCTATTCTTCATGTATTATGACTTAAGATAGTGCACAGAATAATAACAACAACAACAACAACAACAACTACCTGCCCATTTGACTGGGTTGCCCCAGTCACCCTGGGCAGCATCTGATAACAAACACGGAGGAACTAGATGGCTATGAACTGTTTACAAAAGCACCATTTCTAGGACTCTTTGGCCACAAGCCAATAGCTAAGCACACTTAAACCTCACTGGCGCACTAGTGGGTTTAAGCAACACCTGACTGCACTGAATTGTTGATCTCAACCCATGAATCTGCAGAATCCGAAAGCAGATTCCTCAAAACAGCACGAAACATATTTAAAGTCTCAAAGGCTTATGCTACGGATAGCTGAGAAGGCAAAGATCAAGTATCTTGTGAATCTGAGCCAAGCTTCTCACTTTGCAGCACTAATTAAGGAGAGTGAAAAGAAAAAGAAAGAGAATAGAAATAGGTCAACACTCACCAGACTTCGATACTGGCCCTGAAAAAGTTTTGAGGTTCTGCTATGTAAAGATTGGGATCCCAGGGAATCAAAAGATTTTATTCGATGAGATGATGGCCTTGCGCACACAGAATCACTTCCTAGCCCAATATCTGAAAAAAAAAAGATAACCATGGAACATTAGCATTTCAAGTTAAGCACACATATACAGTGTAAAATTTGTGCATTTATATTTGATTTCCTAAAACTGAAGTGTAGAATTCCCAGAAATGTACGTGTACACTTTAAAAGCAAATAATAATAATCACACCCCTCATCCCCCAAAATCAAATGGAATGCATGAGGGCATACTTCCATATCCACACCAGGAGGCACATTTGCATGCATGTCCAATTTAGACCGCCTGTCCCTGATCCCAAAAGTGATATCATTACTATGGAAATGAGGAGGAGGATGTGTCACTTTCCATGTATGGTGTCTCCTTAGTTGGATCAGGCAAGAAATCCATGAGGCGTGGGGTGGGAAGAAGAGGCCGGTAGGTAAAGTCCTCACTGTCTTATTTGGGAAAGGAAGGCACCATACCCCAACAAGAGTAGCAAGATAAAACAAATCATGAAACATTTTCAGGGTTCTAAACTTATTAAAATGTATATAGCCCACTCTTTCTACATTCAGGGAGGCACAACATCTATAATAGACACATTATATGGGAATGTAAGTGCCACTGAATTCAATGTGGCTCATACAATTAAGCACTTAAATGCATCTTTATAATCTACTAGCCCCCCCCCCCCCAAGCAGCTCCTTCTCTCTCTGGAAGAAATCCTACAACCATCCTAGACTATGACACCAACTATCAGGAACCAGAATAGCCTACCACAAAACCTATCTATCCGTAATTATATGGTATACTGTAGCTGTAAACTGGTTTGAGAGCCAGTTTTGAATAAAAAGTGAGGGATACATATAATAAAATAAACATTCAATTAGATTGCTTTTAAAGGGACATATCAGAACTTCTGCTAGATTATTCCTCAGCTCTACTGTTGTCCAGCTTCACTGATGTTCGCAAACACATCAGAGGAAGCCCGTTCTCATGTTGCCACCCTGCGGACCACACGTGGAATTAATGCAATAAAATAGGCTTTGACACACATACTAATATTATGAACTGTTAAGTGTATGTTTGTGCACACACGCACATGAGTGCTTTAAGAGACAGTGACATTTATGCCCCATAGTCATGGGGTATCAAAATCATTAGAGGTGATCCTATGATCAAAACAACAAATGTCTGGTACACACCACAGAATTATTACTAGAAAAATGGGACAATTGTCCATCTATCCTCTTAAAATGGAAAAAAGAGCACCAAAACAGACACAGTAGGTATATATTACTAAGAAAAGTAGAGGTGTTCTGTACCTGATGCCAAATATATTCCAAATAGCATCTAAGTATGGAAATGGGGCACTTGTGCAGGGAACACTGAAAACCAAGCAAATTCCAAGCTAATGACTTTGGCGCTATCATCAACAGAGCTATTCAGGTATAGTTCCTTTATTTAGTTAAGGAAGCAAATTCAGCTCATGGACAACTGGGGAGCTGTGAGCCAGAGTGTCGCCAGAGTGTCGCAAGAAATGAGTGGCATAAAAATCCTGCTGCTGAATGGTAAATACAGTGAACTTTTTTTAAAACAAAAACCCTGAAACATAGAAACTTTCAGCAAAACAAACAAACAAAATACAGAACAGCGAGAAAATGAAGTAGGTGGAAATGGATTTTACTTACCTGCTGTTACTTTGTTTAGAGCAACCAAGGAGCTGAGCACCTTGTTGAAGTTCTGTCCCTGATAGAGATCATTTGCATCAAACGTCTTTAAAAAGAAAAGAAACATGAATACATATTAAGTCATGCTAGAAAGAAAGCCACTGCAAGTTCAAAACGAAATTGTTCTGAAAGATCTCAGCCAGGTTTTGATCCGTTGTTTTTATTTTATACACACAAACGTGAGTTGCAAAGAGCGTACAACTTCTGTTTCTCTTGCGAGGACCCCCTACCTTATTAGCTTCCAGGCCCAATTCAAAGTGTTGACAATGGCTTTTTTATGCACTTTGCCTACCTGAGTGAACATCTCCTGCCACATGTGTCCCCCACACCCATAGACATGCCAAAGGGAATTGGTTGTGTGTGCCCTTTCACACAGAACTCCAAGGCCACAGGACCACGTCTTCTCTCTTGAACAACCTCCTTATGGAATCCATTTCCAAAAACACCCCTACCTGGCCTATTGTATGCCCATCTTCCATAGGCCACTTAAAGATTCTCCAGAAGTTATCCCTTTTACAGGCTGATGAGTCAACTGCAGTACAGAGGGGCAGCTATGCCAACCTGTTTCAGCAAACACAATAGCCCTCTTCAGGCATTAGATTTAGGGGTGGGGTGGGATGGGGGGAACCTTACCCTACTGTACACAGGATGTATTAGCCAATCCTGCAAAGTCACCCAGAAAGGACTATTTATTTTCCACATGTGGCCCTCTATCTCTGCCTGAACCAAATGAAGTTATCAGTTGTCTCTCTTTTTTAAAACAAAAATACAGAGTGGGAACTTGTCCTAAGCAGAGCCTGCATTCAGAACCAATATACTGTACATAAGGAAGCTTCACCCTACCCCCCCCCCGAGGTTGCACACACTTAGCATAAACAGGGGAAAAACCAAAGTGTTCTTTTCTAGGGTACACTGTACTTTGGAAAATGTTTTTGCACCCGCATGATTGCTGGTGGGCACGGCCCACAGTTCCCCACATTCCTGACATGAAGAGATAGGGAATTGGAAGCAGGCAGCACTGTGCCTGTGGTTGCAAGTCCCAAGTGCACTGAAGGAGCATGCCCGACACTCTAAAAAAGCGCTCTGCATGGAAGCTCTCCAACAGTGTGACCCTGCTGAAGCCCTGTGCACAGGCTTCTACTTGCACAACAGGGCTTACCACTTCTTCCCCCTGGACAACCCATGAAATCGGCTTTTGGGGAGGCAGGAGAATGCCCAGAACAACCCATGAGGGAGGAGGCATCGTTGTATCTTGCAAGCCAGAGTGCTTGTGTAGACAGAAGTAGACACTGCTCCATCCAGGAAAACAAGAACCATTGCCATGTAAGACACATTCCAGCCCAGCAAAAAAACTTGAGGATGCAGAATGGAGCCAGTGAAAGGAGAATCTAGGGAGAATCTTCATGGCCAGACAAGAGGCCTGGAGGGCTACATTTGGCCCCTGGACCTGAGGTTCCCTAGACCTCTTTTAAACCAAACATTCCCAAGAATATGCAATTATCAAAAGTCTTTAAAAAGCTAAAGGCATAAAATTTGTTTCCAGCAGGAAAAGGAAAATGCCACTCCCTACCCCTCACTCCATCGTCCACCCCGGAGTTACCGTAAGTATCAACCGGAAGAAATCCAGCCAGAGATACAGTATACCAGGACTATTTTTCAAAACAGCAAAGTCACAAAATAAAAATGGGTTAGGAAGCAAGAGAATCTATATAAACAGCAAACAAGAGAAGGATTTGGGCTCACCATTGTTAATTCTCTCTCAACAAAAGTAGACTGCTAAACGTGTATGTTCAAAGAAGTCAAGAAAAACAGGATGTGAAGAGGCTTATGTTTCCTGCCAGTCTGAGGCTATCTGGGATGGTGGGAGCGAGTCGATTGGCCAATCCAACAGCCAGTTCATCATCGGAATAACACACGCACCTAGGCGGCGTTACTCAACAGGAAGCCAAACAAGATGATGAAGGAAAGGTGATTGCAGAGAGTAGAGCATATGCATGTGTAATGGTTTCATGGAAGTGATTTCATGTCATCTGGGAATTCTCTTTAAACAGAATAGTAAGAATTGCCAACAATGTACCAAGGAGGTGGGGGGGGGGGTTCCAACCTGTTCTTGAACACTAAACATTTCTTTGCACCGCAGAAATTATGTGGGGATGCCAAATTTCATGATGGTATGCTCTGTAGCATGAAAACAAAAATAGGTGGGGGAAGAAGAGTAGTTGATTCTTGAGGACATGGCTCAAGGTTCAGCCCATGACAGCTCAGTTCAAAGCATCAAAGGAAGCATTGCTCGGGAAGGGAGCTTTCCATCAGAGACTCTGGAAAGCCACCTATGGCCAGTGCTGGAAATAACAACTGAGAGGCTTCCTAGAAGATGCTTCTGCCCATCTCCTCTGCTTAGCCAGTCAGAATAATCACTACTAGCAGGTCCCACGCAGTCCCCTGCAACTCCTGATCCCACAGAAATAGCTTCCTTAAGGCAGTGGATTATTTTGCTCATTCCCCTCCCCTTTTTTTTGTAAGAAGCCATTGATGGGTGTGAAAACCAAGCTGGTGGCAATCCTTTTGGCGGGCGTTCCATTCCTGACCCCCATGCATTTAAGCGGAGCTTACAAAAGCGCCCACACACCCCTTTTTCAGACCACTTCCATATTGGCAGCGATGAGCATGAGCATGATGTGCATAAAATGGTCACTGCCTGTAATGAGCTGAGGGGGGCAGACTCAGTTACCCCAACCAAAGTCAATCAGCCCACCCTAAGTCAATCAGAACCATGCATTCTTTCTGTGGGTGTTCGCCTTTCTGAGCCTGCAGAGAGGGATTTGAAGAAGAAGCAAGCTAGCCAGTAAGAATGTTTTATAAACTTAATTGTTCTGCTGGGTTCAGAAAGAGCTTTTAAGCTGTCTCCCTTGCTTGCCAGGCAAGGCTCACTCAGCACACCAACTCTGGAAGGGTAGGGATGCTCACAGGAGATCTCACAGGAACTGGACAGCCGTGTGAGATCTTGCACCAGTGCACCAAATCTGTGTGTGCCTTGCCCCCCCCCCAAGCAAAGCAGAGAGCTAAAAGTTATTTTCATGCAGGCAAAACGCAGTGCAGAAAGAGCTTTAAAGCGTTCTATCTTCCTTGCATTTAACTTGCAAAATTTCAGTCAACCAGCCTTCAACTGCCTATGGTTCGAATCGTGCAAGTTAAATGTTTGTAAAATGCAATTGTACTGAAGACTAGTTCACCCAAACACTTTTTTAAAAAGGCAAACGCTGGCACAAGTTGATGTTCTGAGATACTGATCAGTGATCAGTACCACATACTCTGCTGATCATGTACTTGGCGCCATTTGAATTTGTGACAGCTGTAAAACGGAAGGCAGCAACTTGCAGGCTACAGAAAATCAGTCTAAATGGCTCTGAGTCTCTTCTCACCATTATCTGGTATTTAAAGTACTATTGTTTTTCAAAGTAATAAACCATGTTCTCAAGAAACCAAGCCAAACATTTCTGATCTGCCTAGATGCAGAAAACTTTGTAACACACCTTTTTTTTCATCTACAGAAATAGGAATACAGTACAGACAGTTTTGACTCTCAAGCAAGCTTCTTTCCTTCCAGAAACCTGTGCACTGAATGGTTACACACATATCGCCCGACCGTCTCTTCTTTAGCACTGTAAAGGAATGCTTTCAAATCTCTACCAAAATGAGAGCTCAATACTTTTCCTGTCTTCTCTTCTTCCTCTGCTCCCCCTCTCCTGTCAAGAATTCCAACTTCTACCGGCCCAGAAATGCATAAGCAGATATAAAAGTATAAATGGGACAGAAAGCTACAGTGAGAGGGGGAAAGTATTTGATCCCCTGCTAAATTTGCCCATTTGCCCTCTGATGAAGAAATGACCAATCCATAATTTTAATGGTAGGTTTATTGTAGCTGTATCACTCACTATAATGCACATCAATCGCTGACTTTTGCCTTCTGGGTTTCTGGGGGTTTTCCTGTTGTTATTCTGCCTCTCACAGCTACAATAAACCTACCATTAAAATTATGGACTGGTCATTTCATCGTCAGAGGGCAAACGGGCAAATTTAGCAGGGGATCAAATACTTTTCCCCCTCACTGTATAGCCCAGTGGCAGCCTAATCCTATGCATGTTTATTTGGAAAACAAGTTCCACCCACTGCAGTTGAACTTCCAAACAAGGTAAAAGGTAAAGGGACCCCTGACCATTAGGTCCAGTCATGACAGACTCTGGGGTTGCACACTCATCTCGCATTATTGGCTGAGGGAGCTGGCGTATAGCTTCCAGGTCATATGGCCAGCATGACAAAGCCACTTCTGGCGAACCAGAGCAGCACACGGAAACGCCGTTTACCTTCCCGCTGTAGCGGTTCCTATTTATCTACTTGCATTTTGACGTGCTTTCGAACTGCTAGGTTGGCAGGAGCTGGGACCGAGCAACAAGAGCTCACCCCGTCACAGGGATTCGAACCGCTGACCTTCTGATCAGCAAGCCCTAGCCTCAGTGGTTTAACCCACAGTGCCACCTGGCTCACATTTGCCAACCAACCATTCCCCTAATTCTCTACAATAAACCATGAGATTTACAGAACAGTATGGCCAGGGATATCTGAAATGTGCTGAAGAGGTCAACAATATTATCTAGAATGGAAAATGACCCCCAAAAAACCTGCAGTTCAAGTACAATATATGATGCAATAGGATACAGCTGGGTTTTTTTCCTATCCAGGATTCTCTTAAACTATCTAGTTGTTATCTGGTTCACAACTTCACAATGACGCTTGCCTGAGTTCAAAATATTTCGAATTTCCCCCAAACCATGAAAATACAGAAGTCCCCCCCCAAAAAGTGACAGTCATATAGTCTTGAACTTTCCCACAATTTGTTCCTGTTATTAGGAACTCAACTAGAACCAGGGCCTTTTCAACACTGGCTCCAACCTGGTGGAACTCTCTGTCTCATGAGACCAGGGCCCTGTGGGACCCGATTTCTTTCTGCAGGGCCTGTAAGACAGAGTTGTTCTATCTTAATAAATTGTTTTATATCTAGTGTTAGCCATCCTACCGTGTTTCTCATATTATAAGTCATGTCTTATATTAATTTTTTTTTCCAAAAAACACGACATGGCTTATTTTTGAGGGATGTCTTATTTTTTAATAAAGTGCAAGCGGGCGCTGTTTGCCGGGCTTGTCAAGCCCAGCAAACAGCGCCCGCCGATCTTCGGTGACAGGCGGGGGTGGGGGGAGAGCGGAGAACGATCTCCGCTTCCCCCCCACCCCCGCCTGTCACACAGGACAGGTCCGAAGATCGGCGGGCGCTGTTTGCCGGGCTTGTCAAGCCCAGCAAACAGCGCCCGCCGATCTTCGGTGACAGGCGGGGGTGGGCGGAGAGCGGAGAACGATCTCCGCTTCCCCCCACCCCCGCCTGTCACACAGCACAGGTCGGCGGGCGCTGTTTGCCGGGCTTGTCAAGCCCAGCTAGGAGCGCCCGCCGATCTTCGGTGACAGGCGGGGATGGGGGGAGAGCGGAGAACGATCTCCGCTTCTCCCCCACCCCCGCCTGTCACACAGCACAGGTCGGCGGGCGCTGTTTGCCGGGCTTGTCAAGCCCAGCAAACAGCGCCCGCCGATCTTTGGTGACAGGCGGGGGTGGGGGGAGAGCGGAGCACGATCTCCGCTTCCCCCCCACCCCCGCCTGTCACACAGGACAGGGCCGAAGATCGGCGGGCGCTGTTTGCCGGGCTTGTCAAGCCCAGCAAACAGCGCCCGCCGATCTTTGGTGACAGGCGGGGGTGGGGGGAGAGCGGAGCACGATCTCCGCTTCCCCCCCACCCCCGCCTGTCACACAGGACAGGTCCGAAGATCGGCGGGCGCTGTTTGCCGGGCTTGTCATGCCCAGCAAACAGCGCCCGCCGATCTTCGGTGACAGGCGGGGGTGGGGGGAGAGCGGAGAACGATCTCCGCTTCCCCCCCACCCCCGCCTGTCACACAGCACAGGTCGGCGGGCGCTGTTTGCCGGGCTTGTCAAGCCCAGCTAGGAGCGCCCGCCGATCTTCGGTGACAGGCGGGGATGGGGGGAGAGCGGAGAACGATCTCCGCTTCTCCCCCACCCCCGCCTGTCACACAGCACAGGTCGGCGGGCGCTGTTTGCCGGGCTTGTCAAGCCCGGCAAACAGCGCCCGCCGATCTTGGGTGACAGGCGGGGGTGGGGGGGAGAGCGGAGCACGATCTCCGCTTCCCCCCCACCCCCGCCTGTCACACAGGACAGGTCCTAAGATCGGCGGGCGCTGTTTGCCGGGCTTGTCAAGCCCAGCAAACAGCGCCCGTTGATCTTTGGTGACAGGCGGGGGTGGGGGGAGAGCGGAGCACGATCTCCGCTTCCCCCCCACCCCCGCCTGTCACACAGGACAGGTCCGAAGATCGGCGGGCGCTGTTTGCCGGGCTTGTCAAGCCCAGCAAGGAGCGCCCGCCGATCTTTGGTGACAGGCGGGGGTGGGGGGAGAGCGGAGAACGATCTCCGCTTCTCCCCCACCCCCGCCTGTCACACAGCACAGGTCGGCGGGCGCTGTTTGCCGGGCTTGTCAAGCCCAGCAAACAGCGCCCGCCGATCTTTGGTGACAGGCGGGGGTGGGGGGGAGAGCGGAGCACGATCTCCGCTTCCCCCCACCCCCGCCTGTCACACAGGACAGGTCCGAAGATCGGCGGGCGCTGTTTGCCGGGCTTGTCAAGCCCAGCAAACAGCGCCCGTTGATCTTTGGTGACAGGCGGGGGTGGGGGGAGAGCGGAGCACGATCTCCGCTTCCCCCCCACCCCCGCCTGTCACACAGGACAGGTCCGAAGATCGGCGGGCGCTGTTTGCCGGGCTTGTCAAGCCCAGCAAGGAGCGCCCGCCGATCTTTGGTGACAGGCGGGGGTGGGGGGAGAGCGGAGAACGATCTCCGCTTCCCCCTCCCACCCCCGCCTGTCACACAGGACAGGTCCGAAGATCGGCGGGCGCTGTTTGCCGGGCTTGTCAAGCCCAGCAAGGAGCGCCCGCCGATCTTCGGTGACAGGCGGGGGTGGGGGGAGAGCGGAGAACGATCTCCGCTTCCCCCCCACCCCCGCCTGTCACACAGCACAGGTCGGCGGGCGCTGTTTGCCGGGCTTGTCAAGCCCAGCTAGGAGCGCCCGCCGATCTTCGGTGACAGGCGGGGGTGGGCGGAGAGCGGAGAACGATCTCCGCTTCTCCCCCACCCCCGCCTGTCACACAGCACAGGGCCGAAGATCGGCGGGCGCTGTTTGCCGGGCTTGTCAAGCCCAGCAAACAGCGCCCGCCGATCTTCGGTGACAGGCGGGGGTGGGGGGAGAGCGGAGAACGATCTCCGCTTCCCCCCCACCCCCGCCTGTCACACAGCACAGGTCGGCGGCCGCTGTTTGCCGGGCTTGTCAAGCCCAGCAAGGAGCGCCCGCCGATCTTCGGTGACAGGCGGGGATGGGGGGAGAGCGGAGAACGATCTCCGCTTCTCCCCCACCCCCGCCTGTCACACAGCACAGGTCGGCGGGCGCTGTTTGCCGGGCTTGTCAAGCCCAGCAAGGAGCGCCCGCCGATCTTTGGTGACAGGCGGGGGTGGGGGGAGAGCGGAGAACGATCTCCGCTTCTCCCCCACCCCCGCCTGTCACACAGCACAGGTCGGCGGGCGCTGTTTGCCGGGCTTGTCAAGCCCAGCAAACAGCGCCCGCCGATCTTTGGTGACAGGCGGGGGTGGGGGGGAGAGCGGAGCACGATCTCCGCTTCCCCCCACCCCCGCCTGTCACACAGGACAGGTCCGAAGATCGGCGGGCGCTGTTTGCCGGGCTTGTCAAGCCCAGCAAACAGCGCCCGTTGATCTTTGGTGACAGGCGGGGGTGGGGGGAGAGCGGAGCACGATCTCCGCTTCCCCCCCACCCCCGCCTGTCACACAGGACAGGTCCGAAGATCGGCGGGCGCTGTTTGCCGGGCTTGTCAAGCCCAGCAAGGAGCGCCCGCCGATCTTTGGTGACAGGCGGGGGTGGGGGGAGAGCGGAGAACGATCTCCGCTTCCCCCTCCCACCCCCGCCTGTCACACAGGACAGGTCCGAAGATCGGCGGGCGCTGTTTGCCGGGCTTGTCAAGCCCAGCAAGGAGCGCCCGCCGATCTTCGGTGACAGGCGGGGGTGGGGGGAGAGCGGAGAACGATCTCCGCTTCCCCCCCACCCCCGCCTGTCACACAGCACAGGTCGGCGGGCGCTGTTTGCCGGGCTTGTCAAGCCCAGCTAGGAGCGCCCGCCGATCTTCGGTGACAGGCGGGGGTGGGCGGAGAGCGGAGAACGATCTCCGCTTCTCCCCCACCCCCGCCTGTCACACAGCACAGGGCCGAAGATCGGCGGGCGCTGTTTGCCGGGCTTGTCAAGCCCAGCAAACAGCGCCCGCCGATCTTCGGTGACAGGCGGGGGTGGGGGTAGAGCGGAGAACGATCTCCGCTTCCCCCCCACCCCCGCCTGTCACACAGCACAGGTCGGCGGGCGCTGTTTGCCGGGCTTGTCAAGCCCAGCTAGGAGCGCCCGCCGATCTTCGGTGACAGGCGGGGATGGGGGGAGAGCGGAGAACGATCTCCGCTTCTCCCCCACCCCCGCCTGTCACACAGCACAGGTCGGCGGGCGCTGTTTGCCGGGCTTGTCAAGCCCAGCAAACAGCGCCCGCCGATCTTTGGTGACAGGCGGGGGTGGGGGGGAGAGCGGAGCACGATCTCCGCTTCCCCCCCACCCCCGCCTGTCACACAGGACAGGTCCGAAGATCGGCGGGCGCTGTTTGCCGGGCTTGTCAAGCCCAGCAAACAGCGCCCGTCGATCTTTGGTGACAGGCGGGGGTGGGGGGAGAGCGGAGCACGATCTCCGCTTCCCCCCCACCCCCGCCTGTCACACAGGACAGGTCCGAATATCGGCGGGCGCTGTTTGCCGGGCTTGTCAAGCCCAGCAAGGAGCGCCCGCCGATCTTTGGTGACAGGCGGGGGTGGGGGGAGAGCGGAGAACGATCTCCGCTTCCCCCCCCCACCCCCGCCTGTCACACAGGACAGGTCCGAAGATCGGCGGGCGCTGTTTGCCGGGCTTGTCAAGCCCAGCAAGGAGCGCCCGCCGATCTTCGGTGACAGGCGGGGGTGGGGGGAGAGCGGAGAACGATCTCCGCTTCCCCCCCACCCCCGCCTGTCACACAGCACAGGTCGGCGGGCGCTGTTTGCCGGGCTTGTCAAGCCCAGCTAGGAGCGCCCGCCGATCTTCGGTGACAGGCGGGGGTGGGCGGAGAGCGGAGAACGATCTCCGCTTCTCCCCCACCCCCGCCTGTCACACAGCACAGGGCCGAAGATCGGCGGGCGCTGTTTGCCGGGCTTGTCAAGCCCAGCAAACAGCGCCCGCCGATCTTCGGTGACAGGCGGGGGTGGGGGAGAGCGGAGAACGATCTCCGCTTCCCCCCCACCCCCGCCTGTCACACAGCACAGGGCCGAAGATCGGCGGGCGCTGTTTGCCGGGCTTGTCAAGCCCAGCAAGGAGCGCCCGCCGATCTTCGGTGACAGGCGGGGGTGGGGGGAGAGCGGAGAACGATCTCCGCTTCCCCCCCCACCCCCGCCTGTCACACAGCACAGGGCCGAAGATCGGCGGGCGCTGTTTGCCGGGCTTGTCAAGCCCAGCAAGGAGCGCCCGCCGATCTTCGGTGACAGGCGGGGGTGGGGGGAGAGCGGAGAACGATCTCCGCTTCCCCCCCACCCCCGCCTGTCACACAGCACAGGTCGGCGGGCGCTGTTTGCCGGGCTTGTCAAGCCCAGCTAGGAGCGCCCGCCGATCTTCGGTGACAGGCGGGGGTGGGCGGAGAGCGGAGAACGATCTCCGCTTCTCCCCCACCCCCGCCTGTCACACAGCACAGGGCCGAAGATCGGCGGGCGCTGTTTGCCGGGCTTGTCAAGCCCAGCAAACAGCGCCCGCCGATCTTCGGTGACAGGCGGGGGTGGGGGGAGAGCGGAGAACGATCTCTGCTTCCCCCCCCACCCCCGCCTGTCACACAGCACAGGTCGGCGGGCGCTGTTTGCCGGGCTTGTCAAGCCCAGCTAGGAGCGCCCGCCGATCTTCGGTGACAGTCGGGGATGGGGGGAGAGCGGAGAACGATCTCCGCTTCTCCCCCACCCCCGCCTGTCACACAGCACAGGGCCGAAGATCGGCGGGCGCTGTTTGCCGGGCTTGTCAAGCCCAGCAAACAGCGCCCGCCGATCTTCGGTGACAGGCGGGGGTGGGGGGAGAGCGGAGAACGATCTCCGCTTCCCCCCCACCCCCGCCTGTCACACAGGACAGGTCCGAAGATCGGCGGCCGCTGTTTGCCGGGCTTGTCAAGCCCAGCAAGGAGCGCCCGCCGATCTTTGGTGACAGGCGGGGGTGGGGGGAGAGCGGAGAACGATCTCCGCTTCCCCCCACCCCTGCCTGTCACACAGCACAGGTCCGAAGATCGGCGGGCGCTGTTTGCCGGGCTTGTCAAGCCCAGCAAGGAGCGCCCGCCGATCTTCGGCTCTGTCCCCCGATGCGCGACGGCTCGGGGAAGCAGGAAGGGAGCTCCTGCTGTGTCCCGCGCCTTCGCCTCTCGCTCGGTCGGGGCTACACGACATGGCTTATTTTCGGGGTATGTCTTATTTTTCACCAACCCTTAGAAATCCTGTCATGGCTTATTTTTTGGGGATGCCTTAAAATATGAGAAACACGGTAAGCCCGGTTTTGGCTGGGGAGGGTGGGGTATAAATAAAATTTATTATTTTTATTATTATTATTATTATTATTATTATTATTATTATACATAATGCCCATTCAAATTTTAAAATACGTTTTCAACTAACAATTTTTAAGTTCCATGTCTTAACAGAAAGGCAAGTGCAGGCAAGAGGACAAACAACTTTACAAATGAATGCAAACATCACTGACCACTTAATATAGTAAATTGCATATTGTTTATGACCAGTAATCAAGAAGTTTGAACTCAAGGTAGTCAATCACAACTGTTTCTCAGATGACCCTGTGAATTCCACCCCCTGCACCCCACCTAAATAAAGCTAAGTCCTTTTACAAAACTCTTATTCTTTCTGCCTTTCCCCTCCGAAAGATAAGAAACATGGGTGGGGCTTTACCTTGGGTAAACAAAGCCAGAAGTTCAATTGTCTCACATTTCTACTGAAATTCACAAGCTTGTTTCAACAAGTTTGCCCTAACAAAACTGTAGTCCCACACTGGGTTCACAGACAAAAATGAAGCAAGGTAGGTGTGATTGATCATGTGATCAAAATCTAGGTCTCTATGTTCTAATCAATTACTCATTAAAAGGAAAGATAATAAATTTGCTAGGTACTAAAGTTATCAAGTGTTAAATCTACAAGGCCCTTTAAAGTTAGATTCACTAACCCAAGGGAAAGTTAGCAAGCTTGGGGGGGGGGCTAATTTAAATAGCTGTGTAGAAAGGGGGGGGGAGTTCATCATTAACTAATTGACTCTGACTCAGCAATGTAGCAGCACTGCCAAAAGGAAGAAAACACCATACTTGGATGTAACAAGAGAATTATACACAGAAGACTCAGAAGATACTTGTCCTGTTCTAAATTGTACTCCTTATAACAAAGAAGTCATAAGGAAACCAAAACCAACCAAAACCAAGGCAATCAAGGGTTTGAATGAATGAGGAAAAAATGTAGAAACCAACTAGTTTCGTAGAGAAATCTGAGAAAGTGTCACCTACCAGTCAGAACTGAAGAAGTCTACTTTTTACAGAGCATTTAGATTTGATTATCACCTACACATTTCCTCTAGTTATCTCACTACGGAAAAGGACTGGAATCATAGAATCAGAGTTGGAAGGGATCCCGAGAGTCATCAACAAACAAAACGAAAAATTAAAGGAAAGAAAGGCCTGGAATAGGCGTCACTCCCCAGCCTCAGAATCTAATAGAAGTATTCAAATGCATTGAGATTAGTTATATTATTTGTCTACTATATACAAGACATAAAAAGATGGAACCTTGCTGTGCATCCTCTGTCAACAGAGGTCTTAAATATCAAGTTAGACCACCATTGATTAAGATTTGTTTAGGTGCAGTCCTTGAGGAAGAAGGGTTGACTTGATGATTTAGTGTTACTTCCAGCCACATATCCAGGGACTTCTTTAAGTAGAGAGGATGAATGCCTTTGACAGCAACAGCTTTGGGTAGGATTCCTGAAATGGTTGGACATGATCACCCATGATGTTCCTTCTACAAGTAGGGTAAATTTCTCATCATTCAAAGTGTTTGAGCAGGTAGAACCAGAACAAGCTGTTTCTCCTTGCTCCGTAGGCCAGGGATACGCAAGAAAACCCTCTTTCCACCTCCAGTGCTGGGTTTTTTCTTTCATGCTGAGCAGAAATCCACCACCTCTGAGGAAGCGTGAACACATCAGCTATCACCTTCATTTAAGTAGTATAACAATACAATAAACAGTCGTGGATTCCCCAAGGATTCCTGAGAACTGTAGTTTGTTAAGAAAGTTGGGAGTTGCTATGAGGCTCCTATTCCCTTCACACAGCTACAATTCCCAGAGTTCCCTGGGAAAAGGGACAACCAGTTAAACCACTCTGAGAATCGTATCTCTGGGGTGGGAATAGGGGTCTCCTAACAACTCACTGTAGGGGGACGCGGGTGGTGCTGTGGGTTAAACCACAGAGCCTAGGGCTTGCCGATCAGAAGGTTGGCGGTTCGAATCCCTGCGACGGGGTGAGCTCCCATTGCTCGGTCCCAGCTCCTGCCAACCTAGCAGTTCAAAAGCACGTCAAAGTGCAAGTAGATACCTTCCAAGCTGGAAGGTAAACGGCGTTTCCATGCGTTGCTCTGGTTCGCCAGAAGCAGCTTTGTTATGCTGGCCACAGGACCTGGAAGCTGTACGCCGGCTCCCTCGGCCAATAAAGTGAGATGAACGCCGCAACCCCAGAGTCGGTCACGACTGGACCTAATGGTCAGGGGTCCCTTTACCTTTAACAACTCACTGTACACTTAAACACAGTTTCCAAGGATTCTTTGGGTGAAAGCCAAGTTGCATAATAGTGCTTTCAATATGTCGTGCAGATGTGGCATTTAAAAATCTGATTCATAGATGATCTAGGGTTCATTCACTACAGAACAAAAAAACCTCAATATACAGCATTTGATGGGAGGGCATGGATTCAGTTTTATGAAACTAGAGAGTATATATTTTAATATGTTTGCATTACATAATGATATTTATCAGGCTATTTTAAAGGGATGGCTCTCTCTCATATATGTGTGTGTGTGTGTGTGTAAATAATTTGGGAGAATCCAAGTAAAATCAGTGTGAAGACAAACACAGCAGAAAACAATAAATCTCTTTGAAAAACAAGGTGAGATTTTGGCCTGATGAGACAAGAAACAAGAGGCGTGGAACTGAATCTCATGACATTTTCATTTTTACTTAACAGTAAAAAAAACAAAAACCTGAGTGAGTGTGTGTGTGCGGCGCGCTTGTGCTTTGACTATGATCAAAGCACCAACATTGGGGATGTGGAAGTTAACTGCCCCTACCCCTCCAAAAAAAATTAATACAGTACTCTCACAAACAGTTAATAACCTCCCAGCAGAAAACAGAGGTGTCTTCTACTTCAGGGCTAATAGCAGCTGGAAAGAGGTATTAAACAGTGAAAGAAGGGAAATGTAAAAGCCTCACTCCCCCTGCACCATGACTCCAATAAAATCCAGGCTTCTCCCTGACTGCTTTTAAGTAAAAATGCCAGGAGAGAGGACTCAAAATCCTCCTGGTTTCATTTGGTCTGGCCTTCAATGAGAGTTAACAGGAGGTGAGAAAGCTTTTTCAATATCTGGCTGTTAAAACAGCTACCTGTACAAAAGGATATATAGTGTTCACAAAGCAATATAAAAGGGGAGGCATGCAAAAAAAGGAAAGTGTGGCTGCACAGATACGAGTGTGTTAAATAGGTGCGTGGGTAAGAAGAACCACCACCGTGGCAATACGCTGGAGGAGAAGAAAGAAACGCCTGTGTGGAAGGAGAGAGAGAGAGAGGATGGAACAGGTAGGCGTTTGTTTGCTGCCAACCGTCCGGCACAGTCGCTCCCTTAACTTTTAATTCATTGGTTAGCACGGCTCCCTAGCCTCCTTAGCCCCCTCCACCCTCACCCCATATTACATGCTCATATATACACGTGTGTGTGCATATACACACACGCAAGCAAGCAAACACACACATTGCAAAACACATGCACACGTGTGTGTGTGTTTGCAATATGCACAATTCTTTCCCCCCCCCCACCTCACCTCCAGGCGGAGAGTGGCGCCGCAGGCGCGGAGGAACTCGCGGATATTGCTCAGGCACTCGCTCTCGGTGCGCGGCTCCGGATAAACCTGCAAGAGGAAGAGAAGGAGAAGCGGCTCAAGTCAGGTTTCGCGGTGGGGGGTTGCGGCCGTGGAGAGAAGCAGGAGCTGCGGAGTGACCCACCCGCTTCTAACTCGCCCTCCGTGGGCTCCGGGCTCTCGATTCCACCCGCCCGCCCACCGCACTTTCTCCCCTCCAGGCTTCACTTGGAAAGCAGTTTTTTTATTTGATTTGCCCGGAAGTAAACACGCCGACAGGAAATGGCGTGTGAACGGGTGGGGAACTCCGGGATGGTTTCCCCTTCTCTTCCCTCCCTCCCTCCAGCACCTCCCGCCCGCGCCACCCCCTCTGCTGGGTAGGAACTAGAGGGGTGGTGTCTTATTGGCTATGCAGCTACAGTAGACAATACAGAGAGCACCCCACCAATGCAGCAGCAGCAGCGATGTGTGCAGAACGGAGTTGCCAGGATCTTGCCATCATGCGTTTCTGGAAGGGCTCTCTAAGAAACTGCTCCGGCGGGCAGTTTTGCTAATGGGCACAGCTCTTGTCCTTAAGTCACCAGTTAATACAAGGGCCTGTCCACATAGTTCCAACACGCGTCTTCCCAGGGGGCGAATCTCCCCATCCACACAATGTCCTCCCCATCTCAGTTTTACCCTGGACCTTTCCACCTTGAAATGCAGAGGGCTTTGATGCTTGGAAAATCAGAAAAGGCCAGGATCAAAATGCCCCGCATTTAAATGAGGAAGGGTCCGAGACAACACTGGGATGGGGATCCACATTTTGCCCCATTGTGGGCAAACCCCAAGTCTGCTGTCACCCACAGTAGGACCATCTGCATTCCACAGTATCCAGCATGGCATTCGCTTAATGGTGTGCTACAAAGCACAGCACCGGTGCTTGCAGAACAAATAGGCTACAGGAGTCTAGAGAAATCAAGCCAAGCTCCATTGTACAGTCAGTATGGGAGGTGTGGAACCTACTTAGCTTTTAACTAATTCTTTCCACTTGTTTCCCTCATGTTTCCACTTGTTTCTCTCATGAGGAACCTGCTGAATTTGCATAATGGTGCAAAACACAGTGAAAGTGGGGAAATCTGCTGATGTCACATTTACAGAGTTTCTGCAAGCAAACCATTTCACAGCACTAGAAGCTGAACCAGAGAAACGGACCCCTCCTTAAAGCAGTGATTTCACTGCATTGATGCCACATACAGTGGTACCTCGGGTTACGAACTTAATTTGTTCTGGAGGTCCGTTCTTAACCCGAAACCGTTCTTAACCTGAGGTGCACTTTCGCTAATGGGACCTCCCGCAGCTACCACGCCGCCACCGCGCAATTTCTGTTCTCATCCTGGGGCAAAGTTTGCAACCCGAGGTACTACTTTTGGATTAGCGGAGTTTGTAACCCAAAGCGTTTGTAACCCGAGGTACTGTACACTGGTTTCCATACGTTGTCAGTGCAGATGCAGGAGGCTAGGTGAATGGTGCAGAAGTCTGTATTGTTGACTTCTATTACCATTAACTGTACTGTATTGCTATTTAAGACAGTTGTACTCCACCTTTCCAAATGTGTTCAAGACAGCTAACAATCCTTAAATAATGAAACACATGATAAACATCAACAGCAAAACCAAGTACTACATAGAGACAGCCTCCTTGAATCAACCCTTTTTATCTTCTTCGTCTAGTAACAGACACAGAAAATACAGCTTCAATTCCTTGATACAGAGAGCCCAGAGCAGTCACAGAATCATAGAATTGTAAAGTTGGAAGGGACTCTGAGCATGCAGAACTACTTATCTATGCACCCACTATAAGCATGCACCAGTTTCATGCTGCTGTAATTTCTGTGGCCTGTCCCCTTGATATAGTGGGGGTTATAGTTATAAATTGTTAGCCCCCAGCCCCTCACAGGACCACAATTCCCAGGGTTTCCTGTGAATAAAGGAATGACTGTTAAAACAGCTTAGGTTTGTAAAGTGGGTGTGCCCTTAATGTACTGTATGTATATCCCTATTGCTAAATGCATTCAGTGTTATTACCGTATTTTCAGTATGTTTGAACTTAGGCTACTAAACATCTCCACTACAATGCAAACAGATGGGCTCTCCAGGAAACTACAGTGGTACCTCGGTTTACAAACACAATTGGTTCCGGAAGTCTGTACTTTACCTGAAGCGAACTTTCCCATTGAAAGTTACAGGTAGGTAGCCGTGTTGGTCTGACATAGTCGAAACAAAAAAAAAAATCCTTTCAGTAGCACCTTAGAGACCAACTAAGTTTGTCATAGGTATGAGCTTTCGTGTGCATGCTCATGTCTTTTCCATGTCTTAAACCCAATCATGTGCATCTGAAGAAGGGTGCATGCACACGAAAGCCCATACCTATGACAAACTTAGTTGGTCTCTAAGGTGCTACTGGAAGGAATTTTTTTTACTTTGTGTTTCCCATTGAAAGTAATGGAAAGTGGATTAATCCGTTCCAGACGGTCCATGGAGTACTTAAACTGAAGCGTACTTAACCCGAGGTATCAGTGTAATTGGTTCCGGAAGTCCATACTTAACCTGAAGCGTACTAAAACTGAAGCAAACTTTCCCATTGAAAGTAATGGAAAGTGGATTAATCCGTTCCAGACGGGTCCACGGAGTACTTAAACTGAAAATACTCAAACTGAGGCGTACTTAAACCGAGGTATGACTGTACTGAATACATGTCGTCTGAAAATCAAATTTCCAATGAGTGTGGGAAATAAGAATCTGAATGTACGTGCATGTACAAACTACTTTCTTCTGACAGAAACAGGAGAAGTAAGGTGGGAGCATACTTTTGTTTGTCCCCCAAACCCCTTCCATATTTTATTTTATTTTTAATGGAGCTATGAGGACTCCCTCATGGGCAGTTTTACATGCCCTAAAGCAGTGGCAATGAGTACTCAGGCAGGTAGGTAGGTAGGTAGGTAGGTAGGTAGGTAGGTAGTAAGTAGCTGGCAGGCTCTGCTAGCACAAAATAGCCTGCTCTGTGTATCTGCACAAAATCTCAAGCGCGTAAACACCTCACTTTTGTGGGGAAATTTGCAGTTTGGCTTGTGACGCTCACAGAGTTGGCTCCAAGTGAATGAATATAAAACCAACTATCCCAGTGTTCAAGGGAAAAATGGTTTTCTTACTTCTACTATGGAAACATAGGTATGAGCTTTCAGCTGCCTTAAAATAAAAGAGTTAGGACTAAAACCTGTGCGATAAATTAAGCATTACATAAGCAACCTTTATAAGGCAGGAGGAAACTTGAGAGCCTGTAACACTTCAGCCGTGAGAAGTCTTTTCATTGGTTATTTAAAACATAGGTACAAAAGAACAGAAATAAATAGCCAGCATTCATCATGAAAAGAGGTCAAAGAGGACTACCCTACATGTTTCTGAGGTAAAATTAATCCGTTAGAAGAGAGTCCATACAATCCTTTGACATTTTATTACATACTAGCTGGCCTTGCACGCGTTGCTGTGCGTTAGTCTGTGAAATGGAGGGGAATAGCCCCCCTTCAGATCCTCCTGAGCCTCAGAGTCCCCCTGAGTCGAGGCGAGACACTGTGGAGAGGGCAGGTTTCATCCCTGTGTCTCCCCCCACCCTGTTCTGACCCATTACGTATCCCTGCCCTCTATTGCCCCCCCACCTCCACTTGGCCTAGTCTGGAAAGCAGCCTAGTCTGTCTGATAATGGCCGCCTTGGTGGTTTCAGTTGTTTGGTTGATGATGATGTCATTTGGTTTGTGGGTGTGGCTTAGATTTCACAGGAAGGGAGGGGGTGTACTGTGGGAGGAATTCCACTTGAGGGCGCTGTTTGAGTTGGTGGAAAACCAGGTCTGTACCTGCGCAGGTGTGCGATTTGAGGGATTTTTGCCCCCAACAACGCGCGGGGAGTGGCCTGGATCGTTGTGTCAAAATTTCAGGACAATCGGTCAAGCGGTTACGGAGAAAAGTGGAACCTAGATTTTCACGATTTTTACATTTTTATATATATAGATTTTTGCCTGATGTGTCGCGCCATGTTCTGTATCACTTGGCAAGACACCCAGGCTAAGAGGGTGAGAAATAGGGCATTGCAGGGCAGGGCTCTATATCTGAAAGACTTAATAGCGCATGGATTCAAAATTAACTTCGTAATGGCAAAAACAGCTTATCACACTTACTTGTGAATCCTCCCACAGGGATCAGTGGGGTCGGTTTACAAGTGACTCAGTCATTAAAAGCATACTCCAATATAGTAGGTCAAAGATCTCTATGACTATATTATTATTATTATTTATTTATTTTAAAAAAAACCTTTTGCCCCACAGTTGTGGGCAAAAGCCTCAAAACTGAGAAGTTTCTGCTTCAACAACTTGATTTTGAGTGCTACCTCACATAGCACATTAGCTGTGGCACAAAATCATCATCGTTTGTCATTTTTGGGTGTCCTCACCCGTCCTTTGACTGTTTGCTTCATACTTAAGTTTTCTCCTATCCAAATTAATTGCACGTGGTAAGCAACAGCCTTTACACATATTGGCGCGTTCACAGAACCAGTCACTTAAGTGTCCCCCTATAAAAAGAATCCACACACATACTGACTTTGCTTGGTCATTGTCATATAAACATGGTCATCCAAACACTGTCCTGAGTCTTCGAGTCTGGAGAAGGTTCTATAAGTCACAGTCTACGCCTGTTTCACACCACACAATAAACAATATTTCTGGGTTCCAACTTAACAACCCCTTTACACAAAAAAGGAACTTTGCATTAGCGTGCATGAATTATTCGTAACCCAACTTCCTGCCAAACAACTCTGAGCAAGAACCAGCAGGAGACAAGATTGGCTCCACTGGCGCACTTGCACCGTGCTGACCTGGCCCCGCCACCCCACTCCCACTGTGCAGCACCCTCTGCTGCAGTGGCTCAGTTGGGCAGAGGTCAGGTGTGGGGCCCAGCCCCACAGCGCTGTCTGCCGCTGAGCAAGCTCAAGCCTTGGTGAGACCGAGAGACGGCAACTTGCTTAAGACCACCCACCAAACTTCACAACTGTCTGGAGAGCTGAACCTGAGTTTTCCATGTCTTAAACCCAATCCAGGCTTGAGCAACGTGGCACGCACTAACGTAAGTGCAGCCCACCGGCCGTGACACCCCATCAGGTGGTGGGTTAACCCCTTTTTGCCATTATCTGGGTCTAACATAAAAAGAGAGTGTCGTTGAGCCTCTTGCAATACATTGTTCATGGGCTTGGTGAGTCATGAGTTGCACAGATTTGCTGTAGCCTCCTACACCGGCTGAGACTCCAGATGCAATACTGTGCTGACACAAGAGATTCCCAAGCGCTCTACAGTAGAAGTCAATTAGCACATGGAATCTGGAGCCATCAGCCCCGTAGTGGAGCTCTAGACCTTCAGGAGCAAATGTCAGTCCCCCACTCCCTGAGCCACCAGGACAGCTGGTGTCAAAATTAATTTGATGCACATTCAGGGAATGTTTGCACAGCCAGTTTTCAGAGAATTGACATTCTAAAGGAATAGTTAATGTGCAGTGTTATTCCTCAAACAGACCAAACACAGCTGCCCTGTACAGATTATTCCTGTCAGGGGCATATATAAATCTCCACAGGAGGCTGCACATAGTGAGTATTGTCAGGGAAGGAGGCCATATGTGTGTAAATATGCAGGCCATGCCTCGGGGCCCCGTGTAAAGACCTAAAATGCCTCTGAAAAATTGTCACAATCGCACACTGGTGTCTTTAGGATTGCCAGGGAAGGAAAAGAGCTGCAGTTTACACCATGAAGCCCCCTGCTTGCGATGCCTTGGTGCTCAGCTCAGCAGTTCAAGGCAACCTGGTCCCACAGTCAGTGCCTCATTATCAGTTCTCAATTATCTCCTCAGAAAAAGGCATCCATATTTCTTAACACACTGGTCCCCCACTCCTCCCTTCCCCCAAAGCACTTTCGTCTGATTCTTGTCCTATTTATGGTTCCTCTCCAACATCTATAGAACACCAGGTTCCATCTCCAAAGCTGAAAAGCAAGGCAAGCACATGAGATGACCTCACATCCAGAGCCAGTTTATGCAAGCGATAAGTAGTGGCAGTGATGAGGTCTGCAACAGCTTGAATGCTCTCCCATGAGAGAGGACATCTTTGGATGGTGACAGCCTGAAGACACGTGAAACCACCACATACTGTGGCTGAAGCTAAATACGTCTGGGTCTCATCCATGCCTAGATGAGAGAACCTTCTATGCCACCTTGCAGTTTATGATGGAAGAAATATGCGGTATAAATGTAAGTGGGAAATTAAAAGTAAAAATGGACAATTTGTTTGTTTTAAAACTTATATTCCACCTTTTGCCTTTATACGGCTTGCATTAAAAAAAAACACCAGCTCAAATGCAAATCAAATCTCCCCCAAAACAAATAAATGTGCCACCAGATTGTGACTGCTTTGCGAGTGAGATTCAAGTGCATATCAGAATTTTAAGTTTTACATAGTTAAGAGTGGAATATACGGCTCTGTTGCCCCAGCACAATAAACATACATTTTTATACGCCTTTCCACAGTTTGGAAAATGATAGGGAAATGCTTTGAAAAGTGTGGGATGAAAAATAAAGACTAATAGAAATAGATATCAACAACCCACAAGCAAAACAAGACGAATGCTCATTGTTATATAGCAGCCCTACGAACAAATAATGAATGCTTAATAAAGACTGCATATAATTAACTTCCATGTAAGCTTTGTGCAAGCAAAACTGGATTAATGCTCAATAAACAGGTCACCAGGGAGATGGGACCCTAGTGCACAATAATATATCTGGAGTACAAGGTATCTGTAAGCTCTTGAACCTCCTGGTAGTTCATCATAACCTACAACTGGATTGTGCCCAGACTTACACCACTGGCATTTTCTTTTTGTGCAAGTTTTTAAGAGGAGAGGAGAAAGAGAAGAGAAGGAGAGGCGGGAAGACAAAGACAAAGGCATAGGTTGAAAAAGGATGAACTTCCATGTGAAAACTGAAACAGGCATGCTTCTAAAACTGAAATGCACAGGCAAGAGTTCAATGCCTCTTGTCCTCTAACATGTGTGGTGTGGATCCTTATCACATCCCCTGCTTCTCATGCCCTATTTCTCAGCAACAACTAAAGTGTGTGGAGGGGGCAGTTAAGAAAATGCATAATATGGTATCGCAGCATGTGGGTGGCACATTATGTCAACAGTAACATAAACACAGAGAGATGTGGTCGATAATTAAAGTGTGAGCCCTGCATGCCATGTTCAGCACATGCAGTGCAAGAGTTGGACCAGGAAGGATCCTCCTTGTCGGCCTATGAGCTGTTTTTGTTTTTTAATAGTGTGGTGGTGAAATAAAACTGTAAATGGCTACTAGTCATGATAATTATGTACTACCCTTAGTAGCAGAGGCTAAATGCCTCTGAATACTAGTTGCTGCAGATCACAAGTGCAGAGAGTAATTGCTCTGTTCATAAGCTTCTCACATCTGGTGGGCCAATACGAAAAGGAAATGCAGGACTAGATGGCTCCTCTGGTTCTGACCCTGCACAAGGTCTTCTTACGTTCTCAATATAAATGTAAGCAGTCATTCCCAGAATGATCCTAATAATTGTGCACCCAGATGTAATTATTGCCTTTGGCTGCAAACCAGTTACCTTGGGAGGAAGCCCCATTATGCCCAATGAGTCTTACTTTTGAGTTAACATCACGGGACTGTGATGCTAACCCCCCCCCCCCAATTCCAAATAAATGTCTTCTCCAAAAGAAACCCAAATAAAACATGTTGTGCACAATACAGCATTGTAAAAAATTAACATGTGGAAAATCTTGCATGTTGTTCATATTAAATGTTACTTTTTTGTGTATACTTCACATGAAATCACTATTTCTCATCAGGTTCTAATTACTGCCTCCATTAGTGCTGAAACATTCCTGTGTAAGGGTAGCTTGCTGGGTACAGTGGTACCTCGACTTACGAATTTAATCCGTCCCGAACAGACCTTCGTAAGTTGAAAAATTCGCAAGTTGATGCCAACGGGGGGGGGGGGTTAAAAAAATTGCAAGTCGAAAAAACCCTATCTAAAAATCCGTAAGTCGAAAAAATCCTATCTAAACCGCATCCAAAATGGCGGACGGAACTCTGTTCATAGCTCGAAACATTTGTACGTCAAGTCATTCATAAGTCGAGGTACCACTGTATTTACTTCATAGTAATTAATGAGCTGGTCAGCTGTAAACAAAGGGGGCTTCCAGATGTTTATTGTGGAATCACAGCTGCTCATGTGTGCAAGTTCCTTCCTTCCTTTTTTATGATATTTTCTTCTTTTTTCCATACAGTTACATTTGTTACTCAACAATTACGTATCTTCCAATTCAACAAAACTAGTGACTTCCTGCTCACACTCATCATCAATGTTTATAACCCAAAACACATACAACTGTATTTTAAGGTTCCCCTCTTATCTAAATCCATCCTCTCTCTAACATGTTTCTTCATACATTATGCAGTTTTCTTACACTTCGAACCCCACTGTGGTCTTCGCATATGGGAAATAACTTTTTTTATATAAACTAGAAAGGGTTTCCAGTCTCCTTTAAAAGATTCTCAATTTGTGTCTTTCATCAGTGCCGTCAATTTTGCCATCTCTGCATATTCCGAGATTTTCCTCAACCGTTCTTGTGTGCACAAGTCTCTTTCCGTTGTCCATATCACATGAAAATGCCGGTTTGTACTCTTTCCATCCATTTTAATCCAACTTTGCTCTTATCGCAGGAATTCTGTTAAGTAAAAATAACCCATTATTCATCTGCAGTCACAGCTTGTGTGGAAGCTCATTAGCAACTGTTTTGGGGTGGGTTCTGTGTGTGTGTGGCGACATTTCAGCAAGAGGTCTCTATCACCACACTCCTAATTCTATTCGCTCCTCACTCAAGCACAACCTAGCCTTTTTGTTTTTGGTGGTCCAAATGATAAAAGAATGGCTACTTTCACCAGTTGCCATGCACTCTGGGCATAGTGAAATCTCAACAACCCAGTTTGGATGGTGCTTGATACTTTGACGTCAAAGACTCAGGTCTCTTTCTATGCCAGGTTCTCTGCAACGTGCATACAGATACACACCCAGAAGGGCCATCTCAGTGAAAGCTGCTTTTCAATGGCGCGGCATCACTCATCATATTGCAAAGGACTCTGTGCCAGCAGAAATCATACATCCAAAAAATGCAGACCTTGTCATGGTACCTGAATGTGTAAATTACATCTAAATTTGCTTATTGTAGCATGAGCTTTCATAGGCAGTATCAAGTAGTGAATGAAAGTTAGAAAGCCTGAGAAAAACCATAGTTTACCATTTCATTCAAACCAGGAAACCATGGGTTGGTCCACATTACCATCTCAGAGCACAGTAAAGTTGTTTTTTTCTCAGTGCATTTCACAGCTCTTTCCCCGCCAGCTGTTCACTTCTGCACAGCTTTAATTAATTTCAGTCTGTAAAAACATCAGGGACTGTTGATGACAGGGGTGTCTTACCCTATGCAAAGGTGTTCATACCTTGGCTAGAGACAAAGTAAGGTCCACTTAAGGACTCCAATTGGTGTGAAGTGACACCACTGGCTGGAGAAACAACACATCAAACATTGGTATATCACAGCAAAGTACAGGATACACATGCACTTTGGATAATGTTGTGTGGACACGGATTAAAAACGCAACACTGAAACTCAGTGAGTACACAGTAAAAGGGAGTATAAATGCAACATATGGTTCCCAAGTTCAAAACAAGCCAAAACATTCAACCACGATCTGAAGCCAGCTTAACATTGTGACTTGCTGGTAACTCTAGTCTCCCAGTTTGGATGAAATGGTAAACTACGGTTAATTCCCTTCCTGGTTCAACTATGGATCAATCAAGGGGGTTGTGTGTGCAGGCAAAACACTTGTTCATTTCTCAGCTTATTAGGCTGGGAGTGGATTGTCCAAATGCAGCCAATGTTAAGTTGGCTTTTCGGTGCCATACATAAAGAACTATAAACGCACAACAACAAAGCCCACTCCAAACTCTCTGGCTGCAATCCTGAGAAAACTTGCTGGGCTTAGGCTTGTTGACTGGCAATGGCAAATGAGCCAGCTGAGCAGCCCTCTTTGCTGACTTAAATCCCGCAAGCAGCTTGTGTATCCTTCTAGCTTGATCTCCATCCCTGGTGAGCCATCTTTGTTCTGGCCACAATTGGAAAGATACTTTTTCCTGATTTGGAAAGGTTTTCTACCATATACCTTCAAACAGTAGAGGGGATGCGGTGGCGGCGAGGTCCAGAGGTCCAGGCACCATACCCAAACAAGCTGCTATGAGGGTTTACATTGGCAGTTCAGCCTTAAGCCATGTTTCTCAAAGCACAAGGCAGTACGATGCTCTCTGGGAATTGCAAGATTCTCCATTGCCTCCAATCAAACCAACGGTTGCTTGAGCTCCCACCAACAATTCCCTATTCAGTAGGATCCACACAGCACATTTTCCATTCACACTGTTTCAGGGCAGCAGCAGATAGTAGCTCATGTCCAATTCATCTGGTTTATAGCACCTCCCTGCAACTCCCAATTCCTTCTCTTCCCCCCCCCCCCGCCCTCCGGCCTCACACACACAGTCTAAGCTTTCTTCTCGTGTGCCACTGCTTGCCCTCCAAAATCCTCCCACATGCCAAAAGAGCTTCTTCTTCCTCCCCACCAGCTATCTTGCCAACCCAAACAGCCCTGTCATCTAAGATGCACTCTCCCCAGGATGCCCCCACAACCCCTTCAAAACTCCCTTCTCCCTTGGATGCAAATGCAAGCAAACAGCACATTCCATACTCTGCCCCACCCTGCCCCAAGGACTCCTCTCCACATCCCTTCGCCCAAGGAATGGTGGTGCTGGGGTTAAACCAGGGCTGGGCTATCACGGTTGGCTTTTGAATCCATGCACACACAGGACGTTGCCCCTCATTGCAGAGCTATCCTGTAATTTCTTGAGAGGCCCTGTTGTTTGATTTGTTTTCTGTCAATCTGAAAGGAAAACTTAAGCCTCATCCACATTACTGTTAAGCTGAGGTGTGAACGGGTAACAGCCGCTGTATATGCACAGTTTGACAGCTTCCTGAATAGGTTGCAAGGCTGGAGAAGACACCCCAGACACACCGGGTGAAGACACCCCCCCCCCCCCGTACGCAGCAATGTGCAAATGCAACTTGATACGCAGCATGGAGAAATGACATTGCTGTGTTTTAAGCTTAGAAGTAGGTGAAAGGGAGACTGGGATCTACTGGTAGATCTCTGTGTAATTTGAAGCAGATGAGCAAGGAAAGCTGGCTTCCTTTTTTTTTAACCAGGACAACCTCAAAAGTACTTGTTACAGGTAGGTAGCCGTGTGGTGTTGGTCTGGTATAGTTGAAACAAAATTAAAAAATTCCTTCCAGTAGCACCTTAGAGACCAACTAAGTTTGTCATTGGTATGAGCTTTCGTGTGCATGCACACTTCTTCAGATACACTGAAACAGAAGTCATCAGATCCCCACAAATAGTGAGAGGCTGGGGAGGGGCCGGACTGTTTATGGCTCTGTATATCGGACAAACAGGCCAAACCCTACGCCAAAGGATAAATGGACATAAATCTGACATCAGGAATCACAAGACAGAGAAACCAGTAGGAGAACACTTCAGTCTCCCAGGACATTCTATATACAAGATCTCAAAGTAGCTGTCTTATTACAAAAGAATTTCAGAAATAGACTGGAAAGAGAAGTTGCTGAACTGCAATTTATCACCAAACTTAAAACGATGGAGAAACCTGATCTAAATAAAGACATTGGATTCTTATCTCATTATACATGATAAAGTTATCTTTAACCATCTCACCCCTTGCTTTTCCTGTGGGTCCAATCGTAAACAGTTGTAAATTCTTCCTGTAAGACCAAATGCAGCCATAAACAGTCCGGCCCCTCGCCACCCTCTCACTATATGTGGGGATCTGGTGACTTCTGTTTCAGTGAATCCGAAGTGTGCATGCACACGAAAGCTCATCCCAATGACAAACTTAGTTGGTTTCCAAGGTGCTACTGGAAGGATTTTTTTTTAATTTTGTTTCAAAAGTACTTGTCTCCCCCAAACTATACTGCTAAGACTGCTCAGGGAGAAGGGGCAATGAGGAGTGGGTTTTTTGTGTGTGGAAGGGCAGGTTCCAGTACTCGGCCATTTCTTGGGGTCAGAATTATTTCATTCTAGGTGTATGTCTTTTGCACCAGTGTCCACTTGATGGATCTTGCAAGGTTCTAATATATATATATTAAAAAAATAAATCAAAGGTGATTCTGCCAACCAGGTCTAAGTCACACTGCCCAGCGGACAAGATATGCTTAAAGCTATAGTTTTGGATTACCCAGTAGCAAGATCCATGCTGCCAATTTCTCCAAGGGTAGAAGAAAGGAGGGTGGGAATTCAAATTCCACATGTTCTGCAAATGCAGCTGGGAGTCGGAGCTCCAACACTAACAACCACTACACCCTCTAGAGGCCACCACTGTACAAATAATATTCTGAATGCACAAACCTATGTAGAATAGTGCCAAAACTTATGGCAAAAAAAAAACCTACAGCCAGAGAAATATTGTTTTTCTTGTTGCGTCAACACAGGTCCGTGCATTATGATGATGCATCCCTTTCTCCCTCTACCCACACATAAACTAGACAACTAGTATGAACACGAAACTTAGCCAATATGTAGGTCAAAGTTGACATTAATTTACAAGGGTGGAGTGGGATCAGCAAACAGGCTGATCCCAAGTTTGGAAAAGTCTACAGTCAAAACTATACCCAGAGATAAGAAAATACAATAAGCCAATCTGAATACATTGTTTATAGACATTGAAATAAAGCAGCCGTCCTTTTTTTGTCTGCAAAATACACCGGGGGTGGGGGGGGCTTTCTCTGGATTTGAATCAATGTTTGAAAAACAGGTACTGTATTCATTTTTTTTAACACACAACAGAAAATGTTAAGGTTCTTCGTTTTCAACTAAAATGCTGTTTCATCCACCGTGGGTCAAGCAGTAAAACACTAAACTTAAGACTTCAAAATAACACTCACAATAAATCACCAACACTCCTTTGAAAACTAGGTCAGCATACTGCAATGTGAGCAAGCAGAGATATCTCTTAGTATAAGGGAAATTTTAAGTACTGTAATAGCAACAGCGGTGCTATAGTAGTTTGAATTATGTGATCTGCACCTCACCCATGCTAGAACTGTAAGTCTAGACGCAGGAATTCATGCAAAATTATCTATCTTTCTATCTATCTAATCAGTCATATTTTGTGAAATTTGTATGTTCCATTGCAAGACTGTCGCCTGAGAATACAGTATGTCCTTTCTGTCACACCCATTCTCCCATCCAACAGGCCCAAAATGGGCCTTTGAATCTGTGAAGGCCTCAGCAGATCATTAGCATCCATGCAAAATTATAAACTGCACTGATCCATAAATTCCGGAGCAGATTCTTAATTTCAGCTGTAACCTTCTGCCTGCATGCCTATCAGATCACAGCTGCTATAGTAATATTACTTCTCAGTAAGAACAATGAATAGCAGTGCTTGTGCAAAAAAGGGGGATTCAGATTGCTAATGTCTTAAATAAATAAAAAGAAGGAAAACTAATTTTCTCTTATACATTATCTGATTTTTTGAAAAACGTTTTATTCTCCCCATGCTAAATCACTGCGGGTCTTGTAGGGCGATTAGAAACGTTTTACCCTTAATTTTCGTTCGGGCAAGTTCTGCAAACGTTCAACGATTCCTGCCCCTTTAAGAGGAAATCGAAAAGTACAGCCGCTTAGCCCTGCTCCAAACTGCTCCTATATTTACTCCCCACCCATTTCCCACCCCCTTCCTCTTTGACAATGGCGCCTTTCGCTTGCTAGATGGGATGTCCGCGCCGTCGGCTGAAGGAAGGCAACTGCATTCCGCAGGAAAAGGCCGCACGTTTCCTGCGTTTGCGAGGGTGGGGAGACTCCTTGGACAAAGGAAAAGCGCTTAGATGCGATCGGCTCACTTCCTTGCATGTCCAGATCGACTGAGATGGAAGGAGCCTCTTCGGGTTGCGCCCATGCGCGCCTCTTTTATCTGGCAAGGGCGGCGGAGCCTCTGGCTACCTGGTTGACTGTTGTGCCCTGTGCCAAAGAGGATCGGAAAACCAGCCGGGGCCGCTGCATTATTCAGCACCCAGCCCGGGCGTTTTTATTTGTCTGCTGCACTCGTGGGTTATCAGATCCGCTGTGCACTCAAGAAGAGGGCAGCATGGTGTGCTGCTGCATGCGCTGTGCGAGCACTCTGGTGGTGAAACCCAAGTATAAAATCCGCTTGCCTTACCCGTGTGATTGGGGGGGGGAGGGAAGGAGGGCGGTGGAGAGAGAAGAGGAGGCTTAAAGGGGAAATATAGGGACATTATAAATGGCACTTACTTTATCGATGGTCCCCGGCAGCAGGCGATCCAGCAGCCGGCACAGCACCACCCCGTCTTTCAGAGACGCCTGCAAAAATCCCTCCGGATCCGAGATGCTCTTTTTGGGCGATTCCAGCACCCCCAGAGTAATCAGCCATGTAACGGTTTGCTCAGCTGAATTCATGGCTGCTGCTCTTGCCAAGAGGCGGTTTTTAATCCCAGCGAAGAGCCAGCGCGAGAAAGCAATTGCGACGAAGGAGGACTGGATCTGTTGGATTTTTTTTTTTTAAATATCAATGATCTCCTCCTCCCTTAATTTTCCCCCAACCACCCCACCCTCCCCCTTCTTCCCCGCTTTATTTTTGCTTGTGGTTTCACATGGAGGCAGCCGAGTCTGGAATCGCTGCTTCTGCCGCCGCCGCCGCTGCCACTGCTCCCCCCTCCTCCTTCCCCATGTAGTTGCAGATGATGACGATTCGCTTTACGAAATCCAGTAGGTCCAGTTTCTCCCTCCCGTGCGTTTTGGCAGATTGTCAAATGCCTTTTCATTATATACACATGAACCTGCAGTGTCTCCTCCTTTTTCCTCTCTGCCTCCCCCTCCCTCCTTCGCCTGCTGCCTCTCCATGACATCATTGAAGCGGGAGGAGGGGGAGAAGAAGAGACGGGCCCCCTCTCGGCAAACAGACCTTGCACAAATTCAGCACCCCTCCGCGCCTGGGCGTTTTGCATGAAAGGCACATGGGTGGCGCGCGCGCGCGCGCATACACGCGCTCCGCTTCCCGTTAGAAATTCTGTAGGCAAACTGCTTGCAGATTGGTTTTTTTTAGACGGCGCTCCAAAACCTGTCCTGTTGCAAATGCAGACGTTCGATCCGGAGTGAAACCTGCACGGATAAGAAAAGCATTCGCACGCGCGCATGATTGCATGCGACTACTCTGGGACATACGATCCTAATCTTTTGTGACCCTATGCGTACCACGCACACAATAGATGATAAAATTGCAGGCGTGAATAATTATTCTGAAGAGCAATATCTGGATCATAATTCTAAACTCCCTGTGAGAAATACCGTCTCCTGTATGCGAAGGGCTGCTTTAAAAGCAAAACAAAAAACACCCAGTTGAAAATCATATGCATGCCTACTCAGAAGTAAACGCTGCTTAGTTGAATGGGACTTACGCCCAGAAAAGTGGTTATTACCAGAGCTCCTCCTTTAAATGTGTAGTCCAAAACGGTTGCAACAGGATCTCTCAGAATAGGTTTCTAAAAACTGAATCACTTGACAAAGAAGGGGGCAAGCCAACAACCGGGGAAAAAGGAGATGCTACTGCAGCTGTCGAGCCTTCTTTTACGCGCGCGCGCGCTACAAATGCGTGCCAAGGTGCGCAACGAGAGGGAGGGCAGGTGAGGCGACCTAAGCCGGGCAGCTTCCGGGCTGGGTTGGGGGGAGATGCCGTTCTGACACTGATGGAGGGGCGGGGCTTTGCACTTCTCCAGGAACAGCTTCAGATGTCTGTAAAATACCGAATTAGAAGAGCGACGCGCTGCCCTTTCGGGCCGTTTGAATGAAGTGTCGCAGCGTTGCGCGCCCCCCGGCGGAGGGTCGGTTTGTTCACACCAAAGGATGAGATCATCAAATCAAAATAGCAGGACTACGTTAACGGTTTTATGGTGCAATGAATTAAAAGGGAGGGATTTTTTCTTTGTGACAAGGGAATGCAGAATCTTAACAGCCAAAAGGAATATTTATCTGGGTCACAGATCTAGGAATAGAAGTTATTGAAAATAGGATGTGATGGCTCAAAAAAAGTGGGAGAGACTAAAAAAATCCTCATTGCATATTTTTAATATTGATCACGGATTCTTAAATCTGCCACAAATCTCTCTCACCTAACACCATTTGGATCATATTGTTCAAGGCTAAAAAATACATTAGAAAAGCATATGGCTGGTTAAAATCAATAAAAATGTGGACACTTCCCTTTATTCAAATGAGGCACTCCTTTTTTATGTGCGGTGGAGTCCAGTGCAGAAACCCTTCTAGTAAAGACCTTGATTAGCTGTTTTTGAAATCAGAATATATTTGTTCTTTGCATTTAGCTTCTGTGGCAATATAACCCAAGATGACCGCATTTCTATTTGCTTCACCTGCTGATTTGTCATAGCTGTTGGATAAATTAGATTGTACCATACACTTTTCACAAGTTCTTTCGTATGCTGTTATTGGCGGTTCAAATCCCCGCGACGGGGTGAGCTCCCGTTGCTCAGTCCCAGCTCCTGCCAACCTAGCAGTTCAAAAGCACGTCAAAGTGCAAGTAGATAAATAGGTAGCGCTCCGGCGGGAAAGTAAATGGGGTTTCCGTGTGCTGCTCTGGTTCGCCAGAAGCGGCTTAGTCATGCTGGCCACATGACCTGGAAGCTGTACGCTGGCTCCCTCGACCAATAAAGCGAGATGAGCACCACAACCCCAAAATTATCCGCGAGTGGACCTAATGGTCAGGGGTCCCTTTACCTTTACCTAAAGGTAAAGGTAAAGGGACCCCTGACCATTAGGTCCAGTCGTGACCGACTCTGGGGTTGCGCGCTCATCTCGCATTATTGGCCGAGGGAGCCGGCGTATAGCTTCCAGGACATGTGGCCAGCATGACAAAGCCGCTTCTGGCAAACCAGAGCAGCACATGGAAACGCCGTTTACCTTCCCGCTGTAGCGGTTTCCTATTTATCTACTTGCATTTTGACGTGCTTTCGAACTGCTAGGTTGGCAGGAGCTGGGACCAAGCAACGGGAGCTCACTCCGTCACAGGGATTCGAACCGCCGACCTTCTGATCAGCAAGCCCTAGGCTCAGTGGTTTAACCACAGCGCAGAAGCTATATTCTTTCTTTCCCCACCACCCCTTTTCTGTTGCATTTTGGCATTCTGCCAGCAATGCTTTTAGCAAGACACAAGTTTGGCAAGAAGAAGTGGGGGAAATGTGAAGCTATGGCAACCCAGGACCCTTCACCTATATTTGTGCCAGATGTGGGGAACCACTGACTCGCCAGATGTTGCTGGACTACAACTCCCATCAGCCCCTGAAAGCATGGTCAATGGCCAGGGATGAAGGGAAGACCAAGGATTGCCAAACCTGCTTAATACCAAAAGGTTGTTAAAAGGTGAACAGGTTCCCCCTCCACAATTAAAAGCTAGTGTATCTAACACTGAAATCTTTAATAGATGCAGTTTTCTCCTTCAACTGTTTTGATTCAAGATGTCCACTGCAACAAATTTGTTAAGTTAAGAACTGGTGGTGAGCTTGTTTTCCTCCTTTTTTCCTTTCATGTCATGTCTTTCAGACATGGATGGTATTATTATTTTTTATGTATAGATTGGTCATGTGCATACTGATTTTTATGTGCACCTGTCAAATGGTTTTAATAGGCACATAAAAGCATGGCATATAACATGAGAGAGAATGTGAAAAAGTAGAGAGATGCATATGATAAGGAGTAACCAGGGCAAAGAGAGAATAGTTTTATGTATGGTTAACCTTTTTTAAAAGAAGCAGGGAATTGGCTTTGGGCATTTTTCTTTTCTGTGTTCATATTTTGATATAATGTGGAATGCTATGTTGCTGGAAATTGCTTTTGATGAAGTGGCACATATTCTGTAACAGCACAGTTGCACCTATTTTAACTATGTGAACTACTTGTGGCCCATAACCATTGAGGCATTGATATAATAGATTCTGCCTGTATCTTCTGTTCCTTTGATGACACCATTTGACTTTTAAATGCTAGTTAATCTTTGGAAATAGGGATTACCAGCCTACTAAAGTTAAATTAGTTGTGCTGTTGCCTGAAATAAGTCTGCTGTAGTGTCAAATGTTGGCATCATTATTATCATTACTGTATCTATAAAGCACCTACAATTTACTAAGTGCTATATAAAGGGGGCGGGGAGAGAATCCCTGCCTGCAGGTTTACAAATGCAGTAGACACAATGCAACAAGAACAACAAGGGTGGGAAGAGAAGAGGAAAATAAGCAAACTCAGACACCACTTATTAATTACACATAGCAGTTCTTATGCTGGCCATATAGGAGGAGTTACAGGTAGGTAGCCGTATTGGTCTGACGTAGTCGAAACAAAATAAAAAAAATTCCTTCCAGCAGCACCTTAGAGACCAACTAAGTTTGTCATTGGTATGAGCTTTCGTGTGCATGCAGTTTAACTGAAGAAGTGTGCATGCACACGAAAGCTCATACAATGGCAAACTTAATTGGTCTCTAAGGTGCTGCTGGAAGGATTTTTTTTGTCTGTTTTTTTTTTTTTAATTTTATAAAATACCTTTATTTTTTTTGTCTGTTTGTTTCATATAGGAGGAGAAAAGTTCAGGGGGTAAAGGAGCCAAATTCCAGTTTATTCCAGCTGAGCTGGTGGAGTGGGTTCTGCTTGTAGGTACCAAAAGAATAAAATGTCATGTATCTAGCAGAATATATTGCACAAAGCCTAGTTCCCCTGATTAACTTGCTGAGGAACATTAATTTTAGCAACATTCTTTCGCCAAGCACTGATAAAAAGCCCGCACACGATGACTCAAGTCCAGCTCAACTTCGGCACCATTTTTTTATAAAAAAAATAATTTTTATTGAGGGTTTTCTTGGTTTACAAGGATGTGTGCAATGTCTCTCTTGGCATTCTTACATATCAGTTTCATTTGTTGAGACATTGGTGAGGAGAGGGGAAGGAAAGTAGATGGGGGAGGGTGGGGTGGGGTGGGGTGACAATGTTTCTGTTTTGCTTAATAGGTGGGGGGGTTCTGTCAGCGTCGCGCGTGTAGGTTCTCTACTGTTCACTTGTTTTCTTTTGATAGTGAGAGATATTGGGGTTGGCCTAGGATATGGTTGTTCCTTTGTGGTTGGCTGTGGTGGTCTTTGTTTTGTGGGTGAGTGGGGTGGGTGAGTGTTTTGGGTCAAGTTAACCATATTGATTCGTATGCTGTTGGTGGATTACTTCGGCAACATTTTTAAAGTGGAAAAAAAATGCAAAATATAATGTGTGACATCTCCTTCAGCACTGACAGACTGCAATATAATTTTCTATCTATAAATATAATTTAGAAAACAATTCCCTTTTTGAATTTCACTCACCAACATGAGTTCAGCACCTGTTTTACCAGGGTGGAGTGGGAGGAAAAATACAAAATACACTGAATACGATTTCTGCAGCTAGCCCTTTCAGATGCTGGTGCTGTCTTTCAGGTAATAATCTTTTTGCATTAGATTTCTCTCTAAATTCTTCTAAATTCGCCCTCCCTTCAGATGTATATACTGTATGCTTGCCCGTTCAAGTTTACACTTCCCGTGTGGACGGTAGTCCACAAATGTTTATGCCATACTTAAATTTGTTAGTTTTTAACATGTTCCAAAACACTGTTGGTTTTGCTAAAACAGATTAAGACAGTTACCCTTCCCAGGAACTTGTGCTCTGTTAATTTATTTATGTTTACTATGTTGCCTTTTATTTATTTTCTACTTGAATTAAAGGAGGACATTATTTTCTTTGCATCCATTTTCCACACTATGCATGCAGATTATTGTATCCCTGTTTGCACAATTATGAAACTGGGCCCAGTGAGTGACAGTCTATATCTGCCATTGAGGCTTTCACTTCATTGCCCAACATAATTGCACACAGATGCCTAATTGCTACTTAGCTTGAGTGTACCTGTGTACAATATCACAGTAAAGAGTAGGCAATACTCCATAACTTAATTAAATTAAGCAGCCTGTGCACAAGTATGCTTGTGATCAAGCACATCACCTTCAAGTATTGAGACATATTCTAATCGGGAACACTTCTTGTGAAGTTTATGCATTCTTTTTACGTTTGCCTGAATTCATGCATCTTCTGTATCGTATGTGGTTCAGCTTCATCACAAGGTAATAAACTGATAAATATATACTGTATGTCTCCAGTTCAAGCACTTTGTGTGAACAAACTTGTACACTGATTGAGCAGGCACTTAAATCAACTGCTTGGCAGACACGGTTGTTGAATGATGGCGGCACTTATCTCCCAACAGAATTCTAACCATGTTGACTGAGGTACACCTGATACTTCCAGGTTGGTAAGCACAAGGGATGCCCCAAAATCTATTTCCTTCCACTCATAAGCAAAGACATACAAAGAATCTGATCATCCCCACCAATCCACAGTCAAGGTTCATATGAGATCCAATTGATTTGCCTCTCAAGGCCATACCCAAGACCTATTCATCTTGCTCATGCAATACCAAGGATTTGGGACTGCTTTTGTGCTAAGATATAGGAATATGCTGTGACTTTACTGCATGTGCTGACGACTTCTTTCACTTCAGTTTTCCAAAGACTAGGTAATTGCGAAGTTGCCAGCAGGTGGTGTGCTGAGAGCTCAAGTGTGCCCATTGTTCCTTTCAGGAACAATGAAAAGATGAGTTGGTGAGAGTGGAATGGCTCCTACACTACATCATTTCATTCTGTGTTAAACGTATATTCAGGTATTGGTCTACCAAAAGGTCTGTGGGTGAATGTGGACAAACATCAGCAAATGTGCACATTTAGCTGAAGAGAATGTGCACATATTAACAGTGTTCACGGGCAACTGTGCATGATGCCTGTGAAATATGCTTAACCACAGAGCAACGCTGGAGAATGGGAGACATTTTAAAAACTGGCTAGGTGAAATGCATATCATAGAATCACCACAAGGGCCATCCAGTCCAACCCCCTGCCAAGCAGGAAACATCATCAAATATGGCTTGACATATGGCTGTCAAGCCTGTTTGAATTTCATACATTGAATGCGCAATATATATGACTTCTCCACATGAAGACTCAGGTCCAAATTAGCATTTAGCCCAATGAGGTTAACAGAATTCAAACTATAAATGCATCAAGCTTCCTTACATAACAGCAATTTATCATAATCTACCTGGTTATAAGGGATGCGGGTGGCACTGTGGGTTAAACCACAGAGCCTAGGGCTTGCCGATCAGAAGGTCTGCAGTTCGAATCTCCGTGACGGGGTAAGCTCCCAATGCTCGGTCCCAGCTCCTGCCAACCTAGCAGTTCAAAAACACGGCAAAGTACAAGTAGATACTGTAAATAGGTAAACAGCATTTCCATGTGCTGCTCTGGTTCGCCAGAAGTGGCTTTGTCATGCTGGCCACATGATCCAGAAGCTGTACGCCGGCTCCCTCGGCCAATAAAGTGAGATGAGCGCTGCAACCCCAGAGTCGGTCATGACTGGACCTAATGGTCTGGGGTCCCTTTACCTTTACCTGATTATATGTCGGTGAATAGATTTAATCAACAACTAGGAACTTGAAATCCTTATAATCATCAGAATAAAGTTCTGGATGCACCATTGGTTAAGTGTTCCATGGGATTACTCTCATGACTATAATGATTTCCAGTTATGTTATGCAATGGTAAATGGGTTAAATGCTATTTGAAGTCACATTATCTGGTGTGTATTTTGGGTGACAGTCACCTGCCTAGGACACTATAAAAACATAGCTGCCAAGTTATCCCTTTTTTAAGGGATTTTCCCTTATGCTGAATAGACTTCCTCGCGAGAAAAGGGAAAACTTGGCAGCTATGCTATAAAAAGCATTAAGTCTGTAGGAGCCGCACCTGCCTATAATTTGGGATGCTTGCAGTGGTATTATCCCCTTGGAAATCAATGTTGTTTGGAATGGGTTTTTTTACCATTAAACTCCCTATTTTCTAATGTAGAATAAATTAATTATTTTTGTTTGTTTTTTGTTTAATAACTTCTTTTCTGAAGTTCTCCCAGTTGTAGAAAAAGTAATCAGGGTCTTGAAACATTTTTGAGGTGGTGAGTTTTTTGTTGAGAAGTTGATACCTCCCCCCCCCCCCTAGCAATTAATTGCATTGGTTGTATGAATGTTTGAATTTTTTATGGGGAATATTTTTGGAAGATACATCTGAGGAACAGGACCTTATCCAGAAGCCTGTCTGCTGCCAGCTGAGCATTCTTCAATACAAATTATAATAATTATTTTTGTGTTGCATGGTTCTTTGCAAGCCTCTCTGAAATATACACTTTGCAACGGCAATAATATTTTACCTACAGTACTTTATTGTAAATAAATTCTCATTAATATATACAATATAATATATAGTATAAAACCGGCAAACTTTTCAGAATGGGTGTTCCTTTGTTTCCCTCCTTTCACCATTCCTATTACAGTCCTGTGGCCTTCAGCACTTTTTGCGGCTGTTCTATAGAACTGTGCTCTTGCATGTGATTTTGTATTCTAACCTTAGTACTATTACTCTCCATACTGTTCTCAGGATCCATTAAATTATAGGGATACAGAAGCCCAGTAACACTGCCAGCATCTGTAAAGGATTTAAAACATCTGGACAAAATGGACTGAAGACCATATTCTCTTGATTTAAAACGCATACACACACACACACACACACACACACACACACACACACACACAATTAGCATACTTAGAATTCTCAGCAGTTGTAAACTGAAGAGTATTTTCTGTAATGTACACTCTTAATTGAAGCCATTCCATTCGCACAGGATGTACTCAACGGAAATTAACCCAATCCCCCTCCCTCAGGCAGTCTGTCATACTCCCAAAATACTCCAGGATGTGCTTGTCAACAAAACTGTGGGCCTACATTATTTACTGGGAACAGAAATGTTGGCACTTCTTTGCCTTGCTGAATGATCAGACATTACTTGATATACAATGCTGATAATTAAGCAATAACCTCTTCATTTTTCTTTAAAGGTTCTTCCCTGTTATTTAGGCTTTCAAGCATATATATCTGATTACTATAAAAGGGCAGGAGGAAAAAAACCTGAGGGGGTGGGGGGGTGGGGAATAAGCCAAAACTAGATAGGAAGCAAGATTTCAGCTTGATATTATGCCCTTAAATGAAATTACACAGAAAAATTAAAACAGGCAAAAACTGTTCTCACACAGAATTGTAGCATTGGAAGGGACCACAAGGGTCATCTAGTCCAACACCCTGCAATGCAGGTATCTTTTGCCCAATGTGGGGCTTGAACCTCCTACCCTGAGATTAAGTCTCGTGTTCTACCAACTGAGCTATCCGCAGTGTAGAAGGAAAATTTTATAAGAGACAAAAAAACTGCTCTCACATGTGAATAAGCATTCATAAGAATTATGTATATGGTGTCCAGTGCAATCCTAATCACACTTACACAAAAGTAAGTCTCACTGGGTTCAATGGGACTTACTTTCTAATAGTTTTGTTTAGGGTGGCAGCCTTAAGCATCAATTAATGCTCCCAGGGACATTGGTTCAAATAACCTTGGGGGGGGGTATGTTATACATAGCCCATTCTGAGATACTGACTGAAAAACGTTCTCAACGTTCTAATAAGGAGAAGCCAGAACCACACCTGGGCCACAAATCTGATTGGCATCATCATCCAGGAACTTATCAAGAGAGTAAAGGTGCGTTTGCAGCAGCTGGGAAGGGAACAGAGGGAGCTGGCCATGGGCTAAGATGAGTGGGTGGGTTGGTGAGTCCATGGCATGCTGGCCAAGCACATGTGCCTAGGGGCGTGGGCATCAGGAGAATGGAGGAGCAGCGCCTCCTGGCACCAGGTATGTTGCAACTGGTTACGCTAAAGGCAATGTCATCATCATTATGAGGGTTAGCTGCTGTGAAAATTTTAAGCCAGAGATGAATATTGCATGTCAGTGCCCAGGCCATTGTGAGCACATTCCTGATGTGCTGATGGCTACCGTGCACCTCATCAACCATGCCATGGCAGACACCTCCTGACCATGTTATCACCCCAAACAGCCCCAGAGCATGCTGGGCCATAGCAGAACAGAAGGTCACCTGGAGCAGCATGATGCATCTGATGCCACAGCCTCACTCCTTATTTCTCAGTCTTCCTCTTTCTATACTGGCCATCTAGTAGTTAGGGAACCTTAGGGAACCCATCCCTTGGTGAGAGCTGGACCATAAAGAAGGCTGATCGCCAAATAATTGATGCTTTTGAATTATGGTGCTGGAGGAGACTCTTGAGAGTCCCATGGACTGCAAGAAGATCAAACCTCTCCATTCTTAAGGAAATCAGCCCTGAGTGCTCACTGGAAGGACAGATCCTGAAGCTGAGGCTCCAATACTTTGGCCACCTGATGAGAAGAGAAGACTCCCTGGAAAAGACCCTGATGCTGGGAAAGATTGAGGGCACAAGGAGAAGGGGACAACAGGGAACAAGATGGCTGGACAGTGTTCTCGAAGCTACCAACATGAGTTTGACCAAACTGTGGGAGGCAGTGGAAGACAGGAGTGCCTGGCATGCTGTGGTCCATGGGGTCACGAAGAGTCGGACATGACTAAACAACTAAACAGCAACAACAACAACATCCCTTGGTAGCTACCCCTGCAGAGAGAGAGAGAGAGAGAGAGAGAGAGAGAGAGAGAGAGAGAGAGAGAGAGAGAGAGAGAGAGAGAGAGAGAGAAGGAATGTATAAGCAAGATTTTTTCTGAACTGTATTCAATAAACATGTTCTTTATCTTTTCCCCCATGCAAGTCACATTGTTTTGTTATGGTGGGCTTTATGGACAACCTTCCACCAATTGCATGTTTCACCTATGTATATAGTGTGTCGAGATATCCCCCATGGAGGTGGCATATCTAGCACTCTGTCAGCACAGGAGAACCTATGCCAAAGCCTCTCAACCCACAGTCTTCAGTACAGCAGAAGGAGAGTTGGGAAGCATGGTATTTCCATCAGGTTGGCTGTGAAACCAGCTCCATCTGGTCTTCCCTTCTGCAACTACTGTATCACCTACCGTAATAGCAGCCATTCCATCAATTTATAGCACAGACAGAGAGACAAAGACAGAGGTCTGAAGCAGGGTCATGCTTCTCCACGGAGTCCCGCTCTCAGTGGTCACTGGGCAACAGCCATTTCATCAGCTGAGGGAGAGATGGGGAGGAAAAATATAGCTCCATCAAGCTCCTCCTCTCCCTGAACTGTTTCCATTCCTGGTCATTATAAGAACCTGAAAAACCGGCAAACTTCAAGGCAGCAACTGTCTAATTTTCATCGCTTGTGTTTTAACTGTTCTGGAAGGCTTTTGAGCTGAAGAGCATGGCAAAGTAAAAAATAAATAAAAATCATTATATAAACCACACTTCAGCGTGAATATGGCAATGAGTAAGTCTTTTAGCTTGTCTTTTAGCTCTGCAATCTGTTATAGTTTTAGCTTGCTTTTATTTTGAATACAGTCATACCTCGGGTTTAAGTACGCTTCGGCTTGAGAACTTTCTGTTTAAGTACTCCGCGGACCCGTCTGGAACAGATTAATCCACTTTCTATTACTTTCAATGGGGAAGTTCGCTTCAGGTTAAGTACGCTTCAGGTTAAGTACAGACTTCCGGAACCAATTGTGTACTTAAACCAAGGTACCACTGTAGTTTTTTATATAAGCAATGTAACACAGGACTGTACACAGTATCTCAGAAAAGCTCCATGGCTTAAACTGTCAACTGAAAATGATGACAGTAGTATACCAAAAAAAAAGAGGGCATAATGGCTACACTGAATCTGAGTCATAGGTCTAACAGTTAATTTAAAAATGAGAGCAGACAAAAAGGTTAGCAACAATGGGTTCCTGAATGAAGAGGAAGAATACCCATACCAATTTGAGCTGGGCAACTAGAACAAGGAAGAGCCAGAGGAGAAAGAGAAGATGTGAATAATGTTGCACCTGACTTGAGCCACAGATTATATTTACGGCTATCAAAGCAGAGTACACACACCAGCCATGCCCACAACTTGTTGTTCACCAAGCTAAATGCAGCCATCAGCTAAACGTGCTTCATAGGAACACAATAAGCCTCTATTATAGCCGCCTGTCTGGCTTGGAAAAAAGCAGGGAGAAGTACGTCAAGATATTGGCTTGCTGCATTGGCTTGTTTTAGTTGGAGGGTCACAAACTGTACAAGCCTGCCCATGCTGAATCATAGTCTGGAACTTCAGTCCCCTCTCACTCATATGCCATGCTTTTCTATTATTTGCCTGACCTGTATTTGTCAAAACACTTTTGAAATTTGCCACAGTTGCTTGCATATGTAGTGTATTTAGGGAAAAAAAAGGTTAATCCAGTGTCTAGTGCAGCAGAACTATTTCCAATAGGAGCCATGATCCCACAAAGAACATTGGTGTAAACCCCCAAAGCATGCCTCCCACACTGAAGTGTTAGTTGGTCCTTAGGTTACTGTAACACTTCTGAATTACAGTTTTACCGATTTACTCTCAATATTTAGCCCCCCCTTTCTGTTAAAAATAAAATTGTTAAGTTAAGATACAGTACCTATTATCTTCTCCCTGGGTTTCCTTACCAGTTCTGGGAATATTTTAATGAGATTCTTTCTGTGATCAGCCAGCCTTTGGCTATGACATTTATCACAGAGGGTTGGATTCCTATGTGCCTGCTCAGTGGTGCCGGATTTTCATATAAGCTAAGCAAGCTATAGCTTAGGGCCCCACTCTCTTGGGTGCCCCCCCCCAAAGTTCACTATTCATATAGCCTACTTCTTAATTGTATTTCAGTTCAACAATTACTTTGATAAAATACATATTTTGTTATGAGCAAATGGCTTTAGATACCTGTTAGGTCCATAAATTACCATATATCATATATATTCAACACAAAAAACCAGCGAGAATTTGTTGTTGACAAAGGACAGCTGGACCTATAAAGGGTCCTATTACCTTCAGTATCTTAGGGCCTCATCAAACCTAAATCCGGCCCTGCTGCTCAGTATGCCATCAAGGTGCTAACTACTGATCAGCAACTTCAAGGATCCTGTTTTTCCATGGGAAAAAAAATTGTTCAGGTGAACAATGGGTGAAAAGTTCTAGTTCCTTCTCTTAGGCTGTGTGCACTCTATACCTTTAAAGCACATTCTTTCCCTCAAAGTATTCTGGGCACTGTAGTTTGTTAAGGCTTGTTGTGAATTTTAAATGAGTAAACCGAGGGCCAGCCCACCCATGAGGCAAGATTACTGTAGGTGAATGCCTCAGGTGGCAGAATCAGCAGGGGCAGCAGATCCTGACATCATTATTAATTCCCTCCCTTGTTTCTGATGTAGATCTTCATTCACCCCTTTCTGTGGTTCGCCTCAGGTGCCCAAATGTCTTGTGCCATCTCTGAAGAAACTAGAGTGCCCAGAATAATGTGAAGGAAATAATGTGCTTCAAATGTGTTTTAAATGTATAGTGTGTACACAGCTTTATGTACATGACCTTGATAAATCCAGCCAGGTACCAAGAAACCGCTTGGCTCCTTTCTAGACATTTAATGTTCATATCTAGATACATGTTCTAAGATATGCACCATGTCCATAGATGGCATCTTGGCTTTCTGTACCCTCTGACCATCTGTCCAGAAGTATCACACCCACTTATTGGTTAGTCAAAACAGTCAAAATGACAGGCAAAGGAGAGGTGATGTGTGTCTGCCAGTCTCTGTGAGCAACATGACTTATTTGGGGGAGGGGGATTCTGTCTCACCTTTAAGAGTATTTTCCAATTATAAATTTAATTTTACTTGCTGAGGAAAACTCATGACCTCTATCTGACTAACACATGAAGATGGCTTAACATTCAAAAACAAGTAGAAAGATGGGTCCACTCTGTTTTTAAGTTATCTCATTCCTGGCACACAGCTGTATACAAGGGTAAGATGAATCACAAAGGACTGACTAGCTGACCTACAAGACAACAGCTGAAGTGACATAAGAGAAGGATTATTAACAGAATCACCCCCTCTAATAGTGAACTCAGATGTTGAGCGCGGGCAGATATGTATCCAAAAGAAGAGCCAATGACAGACCAAAATTAAGTTCTCAGCATGTTCAAGGAACCCCAAGGATTGCAGGAATACAAAATAACAGCAACAATGGATAAACTTGAGGACCACACAAACACCCTCTGGTATTTCAGCGACCCCAGAAAGCTGAGTGTCATTTGGGGAAGCATACGGTAATTTTCCACACTGGTTGGAAAATTAGGGAGAGGGACAAAATACTGGAGGAGGGCCTGACTAGAACTCTGAAAAAGTGTGTGTCCCTGTTAAAAGGGGCAGATACACAGCAGCTTTTGGTTCCAAGCCCCATTTACAATAATGCTTTTTTTCCAGATGTGGCAGAGGACTGAGTCATTCAGAGCTCCCTGGTTTCATAAACTACAAGGAATCAACTTAATTATCACATAAGATTAATCATTGCAGTGCACTTTTCAGCAGACAAAATACATTACAATGCCCTGAATCGTTAACAAAAAGACAAGAAACTATTGTGCTTCAGTATTCCAAATATTTATTTTGGCACGACAATGAGACTGTTTTAATCCAGCTGTATCCTTTGCTGGGCCTCAAGGAAACACTAACATCAAGTAGCAAGGATAAATTACTGCAAGAGGTCCAGAAAGGCAGGAAAAATGAAAAGGGATGCTTGGGAAACACTGTGAAGCAGTAGACATATTAATTATTCTAACAACACAGTAAGATCCTTTCCCTAGCTCTCCCCTAAGCAGTACTGCAATAAAACTTACTAAATTAGACTTCAGGGCTCACAGTTATATTCAGAAAGAGAGCCAGAAGTGAAGTCAATTGGCAAAAGGAGAGTGCAGAGGCAGCATAAATTGGATAACTATTCTACAATAAACAAACATAATATGAGCATTAAAACTTTTAAAGTCATGTCCAGTGAATAGTTCCATTCTGTAATGAAAAGGCAAACTACAATACTGAATTACAAAAAGAAATGCTATGGAAAATATTTAATATAAACTAAACTTAAGCACCCTGTCCTGGAAGATCCCATGAAGACCATCAGCAGCTGGAGCAAGCTGGGCAATGTGGTCTCTTGGGAATAAAAGCATAAAGGTTGGGCTTGCTGAAGGAAGTGGTTACCTAAGATCAGAGAATGATGCTTACGGAGCCAAGGGACATGCCTGGGATGTTAGCAAGGTGATGCACCTCAGTTAACAGTATGCAAGTTCACTCTAAAAAAACAACTTTGGTGGCTATAGTGACATGATGCTAGAGGCAGGGTGGGTTCACTCATCCTATTTTTATTCCCCTTTTCCTCCAAGAATTGGGAGCAGTACACATGGTACCTGGTAGCAGTGGTGGGGTGAATAATTTTATTTCTTGGCTCTATGAGGACAGAAGTAACTGTGTTGATAAGTAGATTTCTGAAGTTCTTTTCTTAAAAATAATACAGGCAACCCTCCATTTACGTGCATTCAGTATGTGTGCGAGCGTGCAGAAATGCATCACGTTGAACTCTGAAGTGACATGAAAAAGTCAGAGAAAACAGGGGTCAGCAACCTTTTTTAGCCGTGGGCCGGTCCACCGTCCCTCAGACCATATGGTGGGCCGGACTATTATGGGGGGGGGGGAATTAACGAATTTTTATGCCCCACAAATAACCCAGAGATGCATTTTAAATAAAAGCACACATTCTACTCATGTAAAAACACGCTGAATCCTGGACTGTCTGCGGGCTGGATTGCCTACCCCTGACTTAAATGTACGGTGCCTCGGAACATAACCCTGGGTAAATGGGAGTTGCCTGTAATCATCATCATCATCATCCAAGTATATGCATTTAACACTGAAGAATAAGAACCTGGTCACAGTCCTTGACTCCATGACTGAGTTTAGGTTACCAGCACCCTGCATTCAGATTTCTCCTGAATTGAAAGGGGATTAATAATACTACAGATTAACATTTGAACACCTACTCATAATAAACCCTGTCCCACATTGACACCTGTGAAAAGTGTACTTACAGCCCACAACCCACTGCCTGCCAATACCAAGTTGCATCTGCTCAGCAGCAGTGATTCAGCTAAGGTTGGACCTTGAGGCTGAGGTCATAAACATAACTGGCTAACCCACCCACCCCTGCCACATAAGACCATTAAGTCTAGGGTCTAAAATTACTTAGGTGCCCCACTGGTCAACACTATTTTATTATTAGCCCAACAGAATGCTGGCATGAGCCTTAAGAGCTGTGCTGGATCAGGCCAGTCCAGCACTCTGTTCCCAGTGGCCAACCAGTTGCTTCTAGGAAGCCCACAAGTCAAATGTGAGCCCCACAGTACTATTCCCCTCATCCTCCCTGCTGTGCCCAGAAATTGGTATTCAAGGGCGTACTACCCTCTAATGCTTCAGGTAGCATAAGCCCACTGGTAGCGATTGATCATCACATAATGTGTGAATCTCTCTAATCCCATTTTAAAACTGCTATTAACGGTAGCCACCACCACATATTGCGGTAGCAAATTCCAAGTTTTAACAATGTGCTATATGAAGACGTTTGCCTTGAACCTCTCACCATTCAGCTTCATTGAGTGACCTCAGGTATTAGTATTGTGTGAGAGGCCTATCCACTTTCTACACACCATACATATAATTCTATATCATATCCCTTCCCCTTGTTTGCCTTTTTTTCTTCCTAAGCTAAAAAGCTGCAAATGCTACATGCCAGTCAACTTTTCCTCATAAACCCCTAGTAATTTCCCCACACCTTCCTGCTTCTCTAGCTATCAACTGGACAAAAAGCCACAACCCTTCAGGCCCAGCTTGTAAGTGAAATGACTGGTCATAACCAGTTGAGCCGGTCTGCATGCACATCTCTGGAAGACCCACCCTTACCCAGAACAGATAAAAATCAAGCCCTTCTAAGAAGAAGAAAAACATCTGATGATGTTAAATCTTTTCTTTCAACTAAATGTTCTAGTCACTTCACTTCAAAAAGAATATTGTATAGCTAGAAAGGGTTGTTGTTTAGTCGTTTAGTCATGTCCTACTCTTCGTGACCCCATGGACCAGAGCAGGCCAGGCACTCCTGTCTTCCACTGCCTCCCGCAGTTTGGTCAAACTCATGTTCGTGGCTTTGAGAACACTGTCCAACCATCTTGTCCTCTGTCGTCCCCTTCTCCTAGTGCCCTCAATCTTTCCCAACATCAGGGTCTTTTCCAGGGAGTCTTCTCTTCTCATGAGGTGGCCAAAGTATTGGAGCCTCAGCTTCAGGATCTGTCCTTCCAGTGAGCACTCGGGGCTGATTTCCTTAAGAATGGAGAGGTTTGATCTTCTTGCAGTCCATGGGACTCTCAAGTGTCTCCTCCAGCACCATAATTCAAAAGCATCAATTATTTGGCGATCAGCTTTCTTTATTGGTCCAGCTCTCACTTCCATACAACACTACTGGGAAAACCATAGCTTTAACTATATGGAAAGGGTTGGGGAAAGGCTAATCAAGGGGATGGAGCCACTTCCCTACAAGGAAAAGTTACAACATTTGGGGCTTTTTGTTTAGAAAAAAAGGCAGGAAAGAGGAAACACAATGGAGGCACATACAATTAAAATTTTTGTAAACCACTTTGAGATTTTCGTACAATCAGTGTACAGTATACATTTTATGAAATAATAAATAAATTATTCATGGTGTGCAGAAAATGGATAAATAAAAAGTTTTCTTTCTCTCTTTTAACTCTAGAGCTCAATATGACATCCAATGAAACTAAATGGTGAAAAATTCAAGTCAGGTAAGAGATTCCCATTTGCTTGGAAATGAGTATCTTCTCTTCACATTTTATGGTGTGTAGCACTACAGACACCAATGTGCACACATGAAATATGCCTATATTGCTGCATAAGTAAATCGTTTGTCTTCTAAGTTGTTTTATTCTGCTATAGTATATGGACTAACACAATACATGCTATTCTAATTCTGAATCATGTGTGACTGGGACAAAGGCTGAGAAACTGTTACGGTATTTGCTATATTTCTACACTAGAAAAGCCCAGGATATGAATTTTCATTCTGCCAACACCTAGAACTCCTAACTCACCATGCTTTAGTTTATGAACTTGTTGAAGTTGCTTAATGGCACTTTTCACGTGTTCCAAACCAGACTCGGCACTGACCCCAGGATCCCTTACTGTTGTGCTGTACAAAGGGTTGGGGCTAGTTTTTCTTCTTTTTCTTCCTCTCCTCCTCATCTCTCTCTCTTTTAAACAAGTGTTAATTTATAAGCAAGACTAAACATTTAAGCCAATCCAGCTTTTGGAATTTCCCAATGGAAAATTGCAGTCTTTGAGGTCAGTGTAATCTTAGCACTAGGACTATCAGTCACTTGAAACTTTTCCATTATAGAGGAACAGTAACTTCTACAAGCTTGCCAGCTGAACCAATTTTATCTGGAGTGTTTTGATGGAAGGACCCAGCTGGTGAAACCATGAGAATCTTGGCTTTCCCCCAAGCAGATGCAGACTTTAAGACTTGTGCATACATAAAAACAAGACACATTGTAAAATCCCAGAATGAGCCAAACAATTTTTAATATTAAGTACACCAATTTACTTGTTCAGTTGGAGGGTTTGGGGCTAAGCAGCAACTCAAATTAGACCATTAGATTTTTTTAATACTCTGTGTTCAATTGTAAAAATACCTAAGACAGCATTGGCCCTGCATTTATTGAACAGCAGCCCTCCATGTTCCATAGAAATAAGCTGCCTTTATAACTGAAAAATATTTCAAAAGCAGCTTGTGATTTGGCATGGGGCTCTGCTGTTCTAAGGGGAGAAAGGTTTTCCAAAATCTCACTAGCATACCCCAGCTCTTTCAATGAACCTAAAGTAACTCTTTTGAATAGCCATTCTGTTATGATTGGGGCTCTCATCCTGTGAGCTCATAACATTTACAGAAATGAGGCCAAGGTAGGGTTGCTGTACTTTATGAAAAGCCTCCTTATGTGAACACTTGCTTTACTCCTACTCCACCTATTCTGCAAATATTTTGAGGGGGTAAAAGAAACTACAAGAGTCACCAACAGGAGAACAAAGACCTTTACCTTTAACATGCATGCATATGGTGCAATAGCAGAAAATAATGGCTGCAATTTATTTTTTCAACCTATGATGTGATAGCAGAAAGGGAAAAAGAAACACTAAGAAGTAGATATAGCCCCTTCTGCTGTCCGTATGAATTATTCCTAAGGACAGGATTTTGGAAACAGTTGGAAATCTGCCAGGATGCTTCCAGATAAGAGTGTTCACAGTGCTACCACTGCTTTTCTGCTGTAAGCTAAAAGCAGAATGGAAAGCAGCCATTATCCATGCTTCTGGAGTCTTGCACTGTTTGGTGTGTGCATCTCACTATATTACATACCTATGGTGGGCATGGCATAGCTATGTGAGCAGTGTTGCCCTCTTCCCCACCCCTCAATCATACTTCTGACATTTTGAAGCATGTGCTTTTCAGAACGATTTTAGCACAATTTAGCACCTGGATTTGTGTCTATAGAGTGCCTACACTACGGGTCAAGATGATTGCAACTCATCTTACTTCCAAGTAAGCATGGTTACACAACTGGGCTCTAATTCCTGTAGATTTCACCTGAGGATGCCAGATTTCTAATGTAGCCAATTCCACAATTGGATCTAAAACAACACAATTTCCCCTGCTTGTTAGTTGTACTATCTAAAGGTAAAGGGTAAAGGGACCCCTGACCATTAGGTCCAGTCGTGACCGACCCTGGGGTTGCGCGCTCATCTTGCATTATTGGCTGAGGGAGCCAGCGTACAGCTTCCAGGTCATGTGGCCAGCATGACAAAGCCGCTTCCGGCAAACCAAAGCAGCACATGGAAACGCTGTTTACCTTCCCACTGTAGCGGTTCCTATTTATCTACTTGCATTTTGACGTGCTTTCAAACTGCTAGGTTGGCAGGAGCTGGGACCAAGCAACGGGAGCTCCCCCCGTCACAGGGATTCGAACAGCTGACCTTCTGATCAGCAAGCCCTAGGCTGATCAGTGGTTTAACCCACAACGCCACCTGGGTTCCCTAGTTGTACTATCTACTACAGCACAATTCTGGGTTGTATTCAAACAAATCTAACTCAGAGTAGACTACTGAAATGAATAAACCTAAATTACTCATGTCAGTTAAATCTGATGGGTTTATCTGACTAGGACTAGTGTTGTGCACTACTTTTCTTTTCTTTTTTACATAGTGTCTTTAGTACAGGGCTGACAGATGCCTGCCTTCCAGGATTATAGGTGGAACCTACATAGATTTTCTAATAAAGCAAGTACATGGCTAGAGGTTTATAACGTTACAGGATTACAGAAAATTTTTTACATGTCTGTACTTGGAAGCAAGCACTGCTGTTTATGGTGTGATCAGCTAATTAAATAGCTTAAATTGAAATGTGTGGGTTGAGGAAATCTCATTCCAGGAAACAATTAATTGGTTGATCAAGAGAAAGGATTTGTGGTGCATGGCATGAAATGGCTCCAAAACCAGAAAAGCATAGCAAGCAGTGGAGAAAGGAGGAACATACCTAACGTGTAATTACCTTATCCAAGGACAACCCATTCCATTGTCCTATCACCATCTGTAAAGAGCTGGCAATATTTACCTCCTTAACAGATTTTGAATAGTAAGGAAAAATATAGAGGAATCATAGACTCATAGAATTGTAGAGTTGGAAGGGACCATGAGGATCATCTACCGTAGTCCAACCCCCTGCAATGTAGGAATTATTTGCCCAATGTGGGGCTCAAACCTCAAACCCTGAAATCAAGAGTCTCGGTTATATAAAAACATAGGACAATATCAGTTACAATGCCAATCTGGACTACCCTCCCTCTGATAAAATTGCATTAAGGAGGCATAGCAATTGTACATTAGACACCTCATCTGGAAGCATTCCAGGCTTGAAAGTATGAAGCACATCCTCCCAAAGTATTTTTGATGGTCAAAAACATATGAAAAACTGCAAAAAAAGTTCTTACAGCATCTGAAAAGTGCCTTTACTCTTTAAGAATGTGAAAAATGTTATCTAGCAGCTCACAAACCTAAGATGATATTTCTCAGTCTTAGGTATGATGATTACTCAAAAGTTAAGCTCTATGTTTACTCAAAATTAAATATGCATTATTTATCCAACTAACCCAGGTGGCGCTGTGGTTAAACCACAGAGTCTAGGACTTGCTGATCAGAAGGTTGGTGGTTCGAATCCCTGCAATGGGGTGAGCTCCCGTTGCTCGGTCCCAGCTCCTGCCCACCTAGCAGTTCGAAAGCACATCAAAATGCAAGTACTGTAGATAAATAGGGACCGCTCCGGCGGGAAGGTAAACGGCATTTCCGTGCACTGCTCTGGTTCACCAGAAGCAGCTTTGTCATGCTGGCTACATGACCCGGAAGCTGTCTGTGGACAAACGCTGGCTCCCTCGGCTTATGGTGCAAGATGAGCGCCGCAACCCCAGAGTCGGACACGACTGGACCTGATGGTCAGGGGCCCCTTTACCTTTAAATATGCATAGGCAAACTAAGCATGTCTAAGATTGCAGTTATACACATCTATATATATATAAAATGTAGAAGCTTTGTCAGAGATCAAAGTGGCCTCCTCCAGTGGGGATTTTACAAGTGTTCTGAAGTTGGGTCAACCTGTGTTCAAAGTGCTTCATGTACTTTATTTCAGTAATCCTTCCAGCAGTTCTACAAGGTCACTATTAATATACTCATATTGCAGACTGGGGAAAGGGGTGAGGAAATAATGGTTTGATTGTTTACAATACTGCACCAGCTGTTTCCCATTCCAGTTAAATATAATTTTTGCCTTCTTAATAACGTGGTATCCTTTGACTGTGCAACAGCAAGTTGTTGTTTAAGAGCAACTGTCTGCCTCCTCCAATTTCATCATTTAGAAGCAAGACAATGAATCAATTAAGACTTCAATCTTAAGCAAATTTATGAGAGAGTATGTCCTATTTAACTATGAGATACTTCTGAGAAAACATGGTGTTATGTACTGAGCTAAATCCTAGAACAATAGGATTCAGAATCAGCGGGAGCTACCCAATCCAACTCCAGGTGGAAGTGAATCCGCAACCTGATTGGCCTGCTGGAGCAGCCAATCAGGCGGCTGGCAGAAGTGAATCTGCTACCTGATTGGCCTGTAGGAGCAGCCAATCAGGCTGCAGGCAGAAGTCAATCCACAATATAATTGGCCCACAGGTGTAGCCCTGAAGTAGCCAATCACGCAAGGCCCATTGTGTAAATAATGTATATAAGCAGATGGTTTTGGGAAAAGAGCCATTCGTCTTCTCCTTGATGAATATGAGCTGAATAAAGAGCATGAAATTCACTCTCGACTCAGAGTATATTTCACTGGCGACGAAGGTGGGATCCTGCTGAGCTGACCGCCACCACGCACTGCACCGCAGCACCGCCACCTGCTGCACCGCTGCATCGCACCGTGCATCCAGGCTTCAGCTCCAGGACCCAAGGAACCCAGAATGGCAACCGACAGCAGCTTCTTGCCATTCAAACCAGCATCAGGAGACTGGGAAGGGTACGCCGCCCGTTTCAACTTCCTCCTGCAAGCGAAAGAAGTCACCAACGATGCCATGAAGAGGGCGACATTCTTCAGCGTCTGTGGAGAGGAGACGTTTGAAATCGCCCGGGCTCTCCTTGCACCTAGAGATGTCGCTACCGTCTCTTACAAAACAATAATGGAACGGCTGAAGGAGCACTTTTCACCACAGCCCTCGGTGGTAGCTTGCCGAAATGCCTTCTACGCAAAGCGGCAAGCCCCGGGGGAAACCATAACTGGGTTTGTGACCTCCCTCCGCCAAGCCGCCCGGTTATGCAACTTCTCAGAGTTGGAGAACATGCTTCGTGACCGCCTCGTCGGTGGCCTGAGGGACGAGATGTTGCAACGACGCCTCTACGCCAAAAAAGACCTCACGTTCCAGATTGCTCTGGAGGAAGCCCTGGCAACCGAAGCCGCCGAGAGGTCAACGCAAGAGGCACGACCGGCCCCGCCATCCCAACCGAGGGTCTACCACGAAGACCTCACCGACGAATCCGAATCTGACAGGGAGGAAGTACACCGAGTACAGCGGCGCACTCAAGCAGCACACACACCACAGCAGCCTCGACGAGAAGGAGGGAACTGTGCAAGCTGCGGGGAGAACCACGAGAGGAGGACCTGTCGTTTCCGCAACGCAGAGTGCAGGCAGTGCAGAAAATTGGGACACATCGCCCGGGTGTGTCGGGCTCGACTCACCCGTCGACAACCATCAGATGACCGACCCAGGAGCCCCAGGTCACACGGCACCATGCACCAAGGCAACTCGACGGAGATCACGGACTACCAGGTATTCCAGTTGCCCCATCCCAGCACAGAGAAAATTTATATAGAGGTACAGATAGAGGGAGCCCCATGCCGCATGGAGCTGGACACGGGTTCAACTCTATCCATAATCTCGGCCCGAACATTAAGGGAACTGTGCCCTAATGGGGGTCCCAAACTAAGGCCGGCCCCATTCACCCTCCGGGACTTCCAGAAACGTAAGGTCCCTACAATGGGGGTGGGGACCTTCAGGGTGCAATATCGAGGGCGAAAGCAACAATTGGACTTGCTGGTAGTTAAGGGCCCCTACGTTAGCTTACTGGGACTGGCATGGTTTGGACCTCTGGGGCTAGCCGTTACCGGGGTGAACCGCACTAGCTTACAAGTGGACGTGGACGCCATATGCAAAGAGTTTCCAGGGGTTTTCGATGGGGCATTGGGACGATATACAGGACCCCCCATTGCCCTACAGCTAGACCCCGCTGTACGACCCATCAGGCACAAGGCCCGCCGGGTCCCGTTCGCCCTGAAACCCCGCATAGACGAGGAATTGGACCGGCTCGTGGAGCAAGGAGTGCTGGAGCCGGTGCCCAACGCCCCCTGGGAAACTCCAATTGTCACACCCGTCAAGCCTAACGGTTCGGTCCGCATCTGTGCAGACTACAAATGCACCATAAACAAGGCTCTCACGGCCCATGCATACCCAGTGCCAGTGGTCAGCCATGTCCTCGCCACCCTGGCTGGGTCAAAAATCTTTGGCAAACTGGACTTGGCCCAAGCGTATCAACAGTTGCCTGTGGACGAAGCCACAGCAGAGGCTCAGACGATTGTGACGCACAGAGGGGCATTCAGAGTAAAGCGGCTGCAATTTGGCGTTAGCGTGGCACCAGGCATATTCCAGAATCTAATGGACTCTCTCCTTAAAGGGATTCCTGGCGTCACCCCCTTCTTCGATGATGTACTGATCGCCGGGCCCACACCAGAGGAATTTGAGGACCGCCTCCGCTCCGTCCTGCACCGTTTCCAGACGGCGGGCCTCAAGGTGAAGCGGGAAAAGTGTTTACTGGGAGTGCCGCAGGTGGACTTTCTGGGATTTAAGGTGGACGCAGAAGGGGTCCATCCAACCGGTGACAAGGTACGGGCCATTTGTGAGGCCCCAGCGCCCAAGAGCAAGCCCGAACTTCAGTCATTCTTGGGACTATTGAACTTTTACCATGCCTTCCTTCCCCATAAGGCAGCGGTAGCGGAGCCCCTACACAGACTCCTAGATAAAAGGGCCCCTTGGGTGTGGGGCCAGCGACAAAGGGCCGCATTCCAGGCAGTCAAGGACTTGCTCGTCTCAAACTCGGTCTTGGCACACTTCGACGAGAGGCTGCCAGTGGTGCTGGCATGCGACGCCTCTCCCTATGGCATCGGCGCTGTCCTGGGACACCAACTCCCGGATGGAAGAGAGGTGCCGGTGGCATACTTCTCCCAGACGCTTGCTGCAGCCGAACGAAACTACTCACAGATTGACAAGGAGGGTCTGGCAATCGTGAAGGGCGTAAAAAAATTCCATGATTTCTTGTACGGGCGGCCCTTTACCATAGTGACTGACCACAAGCCGTTGCTTGGCCTGTTTGCCCCCGAGAAGCAGACCCCCCAAGTGTTGTCTCCACGTGTCCTCAGGTGGTCAATTTTCCTTGCCGGCTACCAGTATGCACTAATCCACCGCCCTGGGAAGGCGATGGGCCACGCAGACGCACTCAGCAGGCTACCACTACCAGAAACAGGCCCCGACCCAGCGCCTGCGCAAGAGGTTATGACCCTGGAGCTGCTTCCCGACCGACCCATTCAGGCACAAGAAGTTGCGCACCATTCCACAAAAGATAGGGTCATCTCCCGGGTCCTGGACTGGGTGTGGCGAGGATGGCCCAGCAGCAGCCCCGGGCCAGAATTCGCTGGCTACACAAACCGCAAACATGAACTGTCGGCCCACAAGGGGTGCCTGTTATGGGGAAGCAGGGTTGTTGTTCCCCAGCCCCTCCGCAAAAGGGTCCTCACAGCCCTACACGAGACACACCCAGGGGTAGTGAGGATGAAGGCCCTTGCCAGGAGTTATGTGTGGTGGCCGGGGATTGACAGAGAGATAGAGGCCTGGGTCCAACACTGCCAGACCTGCCAAGAATCCCGCCCGGATCCCCCAAGGGCCCCAGTCCAGCCCTGGGAGTCCGCCCGACATCCATGGTCACGCTTGCACGTGGACTTCGCTGGCCCCTTCCAGGGAAAAACATTCTTCATAGTGGTGGATTCCTACACCAAATGGCTGGAGGTCGCACTGGTACCGTCCACTTCTACGGCGGCAGCCATCCGGGTACTACGTAAGCTGTTTGCAACCCACGGGCTCCCTGACACCCTCGTCTCGGACAATGGAACCGCATTCACGTCAGAGGAGTTCCAGACCTTCACAGCGCAGAACGCCATCCGCCACATTCGCTCAGCACCATTCCACCCTGCCACCAATGGCCAAGCGGAGCGCATGGTGCGGACCACCAAGGACAGCCTCCGCCGCATAACACAAGGGGACTGGGAATACCGCCTTGCCGCATTTCTTCTAGCACAGCACAGCACCCCAAGCACAACGACGGGCCGGAGCCCAGCTGAACTACTCATGGGCCGGCGCCTTGCAACTAGACTGGACCGACTTCACCCCGACAGAGCTCAGGATGAGGTAGTGGTGGGGAAAGGCAGGAACCCCCGGACATTTGTGGCCCAGGACCCAGTGTATGCAAAGAATTTTGGGGCAGGCCCAGCATGGGTACCCGCCACAGTCACCAAGGTGACCGGTCCCGTGTCGTACGAGGTACTAACGGAAGGGGGGCAATGTTGGCGCCGCCACTGCGACCAGCTACGGCGACGATTCCCAGGAGGAACCCGGGAGGAGAGCGGGACAGAGGGGTCCCAAGGGGACAGCAGGGCAGTGAGGCCTGTAGAGCGAGAGGGGTGGGCAGGGGAAGCAGAAGCAGTAGGCACAGAGGGGCGCCCCGAGGCTGGAAGGACACCGGAACCAGAGTCACAACCTAGTGGTTCAGTGGCGCCAGACCAGACAGCCCCGGCACAGCCAGCAGCCTCGGAACACGAGCCAGAACCAGAACCCCTGACCAAGGAACACCCCAGGCCACAACGCACACGGAGGCGGCCAGCAGACCTTGGGGACTACGAATGCAACTTCCCGGGCAGGACTGGAACTTAGAGGGGAGGGGTGTTATGTACTGAGCTAAATCCTAGAACAATAGGATTCAGAATCAGCGGGAGCTACCCAATCCAACTCCAGGTGGAAGTGAATCCGCAACCTGATTGGCCTGCTGGAGCAGCCAATCAGGCGGCTGGCAGAAGTGAATCTGCTACCTGATTGGCCTGTAGGAGCAGCCAATCAGGCTGCAGGCAGAAGTCAATCCACAATATAATTGGCCCACAGGTGTAGCCCTGAAGTAGCCAATCACGCAAGGCCCATTGTGTAAATAATGTATATAAGCAGATGGTTTTGGGAAAAGAGCCATTCGTCTTCTCTTCTTCTCCTTGATGAATATGAGCTGAATAAAGAGCATGAAATTCACTCTCGACTCCGAGTATATTTCACATACATTATTTTCTGCCTTGTTAACTTTATAGATGCACTTACCTGGGAAAAAGAACCAATGAAGTCTGTAGGCATACATTGGACTGGTATGTATAAATGATGCTGTGCAGCCAATCATTTGTATGTATACTCAGATATGAATCCTGATGTGTTCAGTGTGGACTTACTTTTGAGTAGATGTGCAGAGGGTTCTGATGATGAAGATTATAGTCCAGGAAAGCTTATGCCACAATAAATTTATTATTGTTAACAGCCTCCTTCACTCTTCTGTCCCAATAGATCAGCACTGTGACTCCTCTGGAATTCCTAAGCAGCAATCTAAACACACCAGGAAGAGTCATGTACAGGCTCTGTACATGATGCACAGATATGAAAGGTTCCAGGTTCAACCCCGCCCATCTTCAAGTAGGGCTGAAGAGCTGCTGCCAGTCAGTGTATAGTCAACCCCAAGACAGGAGACTAAACTAATGAGGAAGACATTTCTGATGGTAAAGAGCTGTTTGAAAGTGGAACAGTCTCCCTCGGGAGGTGGTGGACTATCCTTCCTTGCAAGGTTTTTAAGAAGAGATTGGATGGCCATCTGCCATGTATGATCTAGTAGAGATTCCTGCATTGAAGGGGGGGGGGTGTTGGCTAATTATCCCCTTGTAGTCCCTTCCAATGCTACGCAGACCCTCCAAGGATCCCTATTTTACAGGAACAGTCCCAGATTTACAGCAGCCACCTCTGTTTCTTATTTGATACCGGAATGTCCCGCTTTTTCTTAGGATGTCCCTATTTTCATCAGAGAAATGTTGGAGGGTATGGAGTTTTGAGAGCCCCGAGCCAAGGAGCCTTTAGGAGACATCTGATGGGAGCCCTTTATAGGGAAGTTTTTATTATGTTTTTATTTATGCTGGAAGCTGCCCAGACTGACTCCCTGCCACTTCCCCATGTTAACAGTACAATCCCCAATGGCCAGGCATAGGCAACTCCGGCCCTGCAGATGTTTGGGACTACAATTCCAATAATAATAATAACAATATATTATTTGTACCCCGCCCATCCGGCTGGGCTTCCCCAGCCACTCTGGGCATCTTCCCTAGCTAACAAGGTCAGGGATGATGGGAAATGCAGCCCCAAACATCTGGAGGGTCAGAGTTTGCCTATGTCTGCCCAATGGCGTTTAGGGAAACTCAGCAAGATGCATAAATAGTAAAATATAGTAATAATAATAATAATAATAATAATAATAATAATAATAATAATAACTCAGAAGTGAGTCCAGCTAAACTTAACGGTGGTTCCCCTCTGGTAAACTCAAATGGAGGACAACGGGGCGAGGGGATGGAAGGAGCGAATCAGACGAATCGTACACAGAACCGAGGCGGCTGATATTAACAGCGCTTCTCCCGACGCCGCTCAGGCTTCCTCCCCTCAGCGTGCAGAAGGCCCACTAGCGCCACGCCGTCGGGGCCTGCCCAAAACGCCCGCCTCTCGTAGGGGGCGGAGCCCCTTCAGGCCCGCCTCGCTTCCTTTGTGTTCGCGGCTTCCACACAGCAGCGGCAGTCGGCGGGGCTGGAGCTGCGCTGTTTGCACGGCGGCTTCTACCTCGCCACCACCCGCCAGCTTTTGCCGGGCGCCTTCGGTTCTTCCGTGGCTCGAGCGCCGCCGCCGCCATGTCGCTGGGATCCGGACCGGAGGCGGGTTTCTCCAGCGAGGAGCTGCTGACCCTGCGCTTCCCTCTGCACCGCGCCTGCCGCGACGGGGACCTGCCGGCTTTGTGCTCCCTCTTGCAGAGCGCGCCCCGAGAGAACCTGGCAGCCGAGGACTCCTTCTACGGGTGGACGCCCATCCACTGGGCCGCGCATTTTGGAAAGGTATGGCGGGGGAGACACACACAGAGAGAGACCAGAGACAGGGGGACCGTTTCCTCAGGCGGCGCCAGGCCGTCGCGCGCGCGGGGCTGGAGTTCTACGGCTCGAGCTGCTGGCGAGGAGCAACGGCCGGTGGGCGCGCGCCGGCGCCATCTTAGAGCGCTTCTCCCGCCTTGTTCGCACCGGAGGGCGGGGAAGAGGAGGCGGTTGCCGCCATTCCGCCCGCGCGCGTGTCTTTGTTTAAGAATAATAAAATTATAATAAATTTAAACAAAAACCCTCGCATGCCGTTAACTTCCTCTCGGGGTGGTATTGCAGAGGAATAAGAAGGTGCCTTGGAAACGTTGGGAAGGGGGGAGTGGCGCGCGGCACTTGCTCGCGTTCAGTCAGCGCAGGCGAGGCGGCGCCGTTAGCCGGCCTGTGTGGGTTCTCCTCCCCCTTTTTTATTTTTAAATAATGAGCCGAGAGCGATGAATTAGCAGATCCCGGCGGCGAGCAGCATTAGCCCCGTTACTCGGCGACCTCTGAGCGGCCTCGCACAAACCTCGTAGGCGGCAGCCTCGGCAGTGTGAAGCGTTATCCCCGGCCTTTTGCCTCAGCCGGCGCTTTGCGAAACTGGCTCTCCAGCCGTATATTTAACCTTGGGGGGGGGGGTCCGTAGGATCGTGGAGTTGGAAGAGAACCCCCCCAAACACGGTCATCTAGTCCAACCCCCTCCCTGCAATGCAGGAGCCTCAGCTGTGGCTTCGAATACAGTACTTATTATTTATTGAATGTATATACCGCCCTACACTCGGAGGTGGGCGGTTCACAGAACAAAATCAAAATATAAAACCACAACATACATATAGTCAAAATAAAAATAACAAACCAACAACCCCGCCCCCCAAACCCCCACATTTTAAAAGAGAATATGAAGCATTGAGAGATTTAGTAAGGCATGAACTCTCTGTACCTAAGGGAACGCCTAAGAACAACACTCTTAAGTCCATTGCTACATAATGGACTTCACCTTATCTTGCTGTCAAGGGGACACAGATGCCTCTCCCCCCCCCCCGCAGGCATTCCCATCAGCATTGTAAGTTACTAGTGAAAACCTACAACGGATGGGGAGTATTCCTGTTTAGGATGGTCTCTCTGTGAATCTTGCATCTTCACATTTGGTTGCTTCAGCCACTTTCCTCCCATCTTGATTCCGATAATGTAAGTAAGCCAGGAAAGCATAAAAGTATTTGTGGTTCTTTGATTATTGATATACAACTTCCGGTTTTTATTGTCGCAAGTCTTCCCTTGATGCTGCTGTACTACAGTTCCCATCATTTCTAACCTTGGCCTTGCTGGCTGAAGCTGATAGGAGTTGGAATCCAGCATCATCTGAAGGGCCACAGGTGGTTCCCCACCTATATGTCATACTTGTCCAGTATTTATTTGTGCATGGTCTTTGGCTGCTATGCAGAGCTGTGGTGTTTGCCCTACTACAACAGAGTAATAGTGGCAACCTTCTTTCCATATTCTTCCCCTTTCCATCAAATGTTGGGTTGCAAATTCCTCCCCTGTTGAATCAAATTCAGAAGAGGAGAGGGCTCCTGCGTCTTGGGATAATTGTGTAGAAGAGATCTCAGCAAGTTCTACATAACTATTAAAGGAGCACTGCCATCGTCCACATCTGGCCACCCGAATTCTGAATCACAGTTGACCTCCTTCCTCTCTTAGCTACCCTGTTTCTCCTATTTTAAGACGTAGTCATAAAATAAGCCATAGCAGGATTTTTAAGCATTCAGTAATAATAATATAATAATAATAATAATTTATTATTTATACCCCGCCCATCTGGCCGGGTTCCCCCAGCCACTCTGGGCGGCTCCATATAAGCCATACCCCGAAAATAAGACATAGTGATAGGCACAGCAGCAATGCCGGCCACGGCAGGAGGAGGAAAAATATAAGACATCCCCTGAAAATAAGACATAGTGTGTTTTGTTGAGGAAAAATAAATATAAGACGGTGTCTTATTTTCGGAGAAACACAGTAGAGAAAACAGAACTACACCCACTGCTAGATTCCACTTCTGCCTGCTTTCCATTGGTTATCCTTTGTGCTACACATGGGATTGGGTAGATGTGTTCTTGAGTTCATTGTAAAAACCTAATCTCACCTTTCCGCTTTGGTTTGCCACTTGTTATTAAAAACTCTGTCAGCCACCTGTTTGTGATGTTCAAGCTCTTGAACACCTACGCAGTTTGCTCTGACACTGATGTATTTGTTATAGCATCAAAGTTGTTCAGTCCTAGAAGAAAGGGAGTGTTCTGACTGCAACCAGTCCTCTGCCTATGTTTGGCAACAATAAATCTTACAGAGAAATGATCCTCTGATAGTGGACGAAGATTAAAGTAATCAGGACTCTTTGATATGTTGTACACTGGTTTTCTTAGCAGTATCAGCTTTTTCTATGGTTCTGATACATTTTTCTGTAGATCCCTACTGTTAGTAGAATTTAGTTGGATGCAACCAGAAGAATAGGCAATGGTTAAAAATAAAATTCCTTTGTGAGTGTAAGCAAGTACAAACAACTTTATAAACTGACACAGCATGCCAAGTTCCTGCTCCTAAATTATTGCAGCTTCTGTTTCCTTTCTCCCACTCTTGTAATGTTTCTTTTTCCTCATCTCTCATTTTGTCATCCTCTAGTGTTTGCCAAGAAGATGAAACCCTAGGATATTATTAGGCGCCAGGCAAAAACATTCATCTTCTCCTAGGCCATATTGAAATAATGTATGGTCTTTTAAACTGGGGTGGGGGAGAGAGAGAGAGAGAGAGTTTTTGTTTGTTGCTGTTACATATTTTTGTGTTTTTGTATTGTAAACTGCCCTATCATCCTCAGATAAAGGATAGTATAAGAAGTAATAGCAAATAAATAAATAAGAGGAAATAAACAGTATGTAGTGCTTTTAGCCTAATTACTCCCTGTGTAAGACATTTCTTTGTGATCTTATTGGAAACATGTTAACAGCACTAACTGGCAACAATTATCAGTTTGTGTTCCAAAGCAAAGTATGTGTTTACTAAATTACTTTCTCCCAAAGTAGGGTGGGTGAAAATAGATTTTAATAGGGCTTATTATAATACTGCAATTGAAACCCCTTCTGCACCAGGCAGGGATGGGTTGGACTGGGTAGTGGAGTCCCTCAGCCAGGCCTTCCAGCCTCTGCCTGTGAAGTGACACTGCCATCATTCTAGTGGCATGGAGTTCCCATTTCTGCCTGTAGAACACGAAGGCAGGTGGAAGTGCCACCAGTGGAATATCCAATATCTGTTGGATCTGAAGCCAGCCCCCACTACCATCACATTATAGCATGGGTCAGCAAATTAAGGCCCAGGGGCCGGATCCGGCCTACGGACAGTCTGGGAATCGCCGTGGGAATTCTGATCATTCGGACTGTGCCATCCCCCACACACACACCGTGGCAGTGCCTCCTCCCTCCCTCCTCCTGGCTTCTCCCCGCCCTGCCTAGAGGAAGAAGGGGGTTGGCCTTTGTTTTTTTTTTTTTAAACATACTTTTTATTAATTTTACAAACTGCAAAAAAAAAAAAACGGTACATACATAAACATCTTTTCCACCTCCTTCCCACCCACCCACATGGATCCTCCCCTGCCACAGAAGTATCCCATGTAGGTGAACAGTCAGAGATGGTCCATTTTATGCTTGGATTTCTGTCCTCCTCCCCCTCCCCTGACCCCAAAGCCCCCCCCTGCCACCAGGGAGCTCCAGCAAACCAGGGCAGTACGCAGGAGGACATCCATCCAACCATCTATTGTCATACCAAAAAAAGAAAAAAATTGAAATAGGAAAAAAGAGAAAAAAGAAAGAGCAAAAAAAGAGAAAAAGAACAGTACAAAACAGAAAAAATATTTCTTACATTCATAATTGTAAAACCATATTTTGTGGGCTTCCCCCCCCCTTCCCCGGTTTTCATCCCCTTTTTATCATCTTTAACAGTTTCTTACTTTATAAAAATACACCTTTAAATCTTATACAACTTATAAATCAATTGTTATCATTTTCACCTAATGTTCAAATCACTGAAAAATTAAACTCCCATTTTATCTTCCCGTGCCTAATTTTTACTCCCTCTATAAGCCTCCATATTTTCACATTTTTCCAAAATCCATTCACTTTTAAAACTATAACTATTCTCAATTTAACCTTACATCCCCGATTACCGGCTCCACCCCCCCAATCCAGCAAATTCCATAATCAGCAGACCAGTTATAAACCTGTTAATCCATCCTTATAATCACAACATCACTTTCCCTTCACCCCACCCCCTGTTTACAGTCTTTTGCCATCCAGGCCACCATACAAGACCCCTGAATTTCTTCTCTTCTCTGCATATTTTTTCCTTCTTCCCTGTGGGTGTTCTGGAGTTCCAATAATACCAATCGTGCCCCCCTCAAATGCAGGGCACTCCATCCAACTTTTTGTAGAGTAAAGTCATCATTTTTTTCGTGGTGTGCTTCATTTTGTGTTGAATCATCACAGTCCTCATCTTCATCTTTTTCTTCCAAATCACAGTCACCATCATTGTCATTCTCACATTCATCTTTTTCAGTTTCAAAAGCTTCATCTTCTAGAAAATCATATTCTGCCATCACCATCTGAAATTGTTGCTGTAACTCTTGCCGTTTTTTCTCCTCTTGACATAGTTCTATTCTTGTTTCCTACATTAAGGTCAAAACAGACCGCTGGAACTCAGGGGAACACTTTTTTGTTGACATACCGGTAGTTCAATCCTGCCAAGGTCAAAACTTGTCACGTGGGGTGGAATATGATCACAGTTTATTTTCTCGACTCCATTTTAACAAGCTGGCTGCATTCTTCAAGTCTTATTGACAATAAAGTTCGAACTCACATTTCACAAACATTTAAACCAAAAAAGAATTTCCACAAAGTTCAGAAATACAATGAAATAAAAATTGACTTATAAATCCTGATCAACTCACTGGGTTGTCTGGGCTGCCGGCTCCCGAGGAAAAGAAAGGTTTTTCTTAGTCTTTACCTCTTGCTGCAGGGCACTCACAATCACAGTCTCTCTCCCCTTTCACCCTGCATTTAGGGGAGATTCTCTTTGATGCCTTTGAGGGATCCTTTTAAGTTAAGATCTTCTGTTTACGGCTTCGGGTTTCTGTTTACTGTCTCTTATGTTACCATGGGGGGGGTGGCTTCCTCTTTTCCCCCTCTCTCCCAAATCCAAATTGCCTTAATTTAAATTCCAAACAATCCAAATTACTCACAGTCTATTCATTTGCTAATTATTCTTGGAAGAATTGGCCGCCTCCACTTCCCAGACTCACAGCTTCGCGCTCTCAGAGCAGCAGTGTCAGCCTGTCCGCCGCGGTTCACCTCCTCGCTCTCGGGGGCTTAAACAAAGCCGATCCGGGGAGGAGAGAGCCCGCTTTTGGCGCCGCCAGGCAAAATCCGTCCCCAAAAAGCTCGATTTGGGGCTTTTAAGGAGGTTTTGCTTCGCTGGAGCAATTCCCTCCACCTCTGAAGCGCCGAGGTCCGCTCCGCTGATCGGACCCCCGTCTGAGCAAAGATGGCGCGGTCAACCGGAAGCCTCGGGGGTTGGCCTTTGTTGAGCCGCAATTGGCTGAGCGCCACTTTAGGGCCAGCCTTTTCACGTCACTCATCGTCCCAGCCCCTGCCGCTCGCAAGGCACAGGTAAGCAGCCACCAGGGCTCGTCTGGTGCTGTGGAGAAGGGAGGGGAGAGTCAGTGGGGGATATAGTCAGGCCCCCTGCAAGGTCTGAGGGACAGTGGACCGGCCCCCTGCCGAAAAAGTTTGCTGACTCCTGCATTATAGCATTGAGCCCAATGCAGGCCCAATTGCTGTGTCAGCTGTAGGCTATCGGGAGGTGCAGTGGCATTTTGTTGCAGGTTCTACTTCTAAATACTGTATATTTATATATATATAAATGAAAACTAGTGGCCATGTCTGTTAGTATCCACATTTCACTGAAACCGCTTGACCGATTGTGTACCGGTATATTTTGTACCAGAGACTCAGTGGCGGAGCTTCATGCTCCGTCACCGGGGACGGAGAGCAAGCGGGGGCAGTGCTGGCACGCGTTCTGGGGGAGTGGCGTGTGTTCGGGGGTGAAGCGCCCAGCGCGGGCGGTGGTCAGCTGCAATGGCGCCCTCGGGATCGCGCTGCCCGGGACGGGGCGCCCCCATCGCCCCTCCCTTCCTAGAATTGGCCAGCTCAAATTATTGTTTAGAATGTCTTTTATTACCCCATAACACACCTGATGTCATATGTGGTGTTGGATGAGGGGCAGGTGCAAATGTGGCTCCCAGTGCACAAGTGAGAGACTTAAAGTGTGTTCCTGATTGGCAGTGACAGCAAGGCTCCCTTGCCAAAGTGTAGCCACCTCATTGGCAGTGAGAGCAACCCAGCTGGAATCAGCTGTGCTATTGAGTCTCTCACCTAAGCACATACCAGCTGGCAGATGCTCACTTCTAGCTTCCTGGAATCTGCTGCACTGCTAACTTCCACATGATGAATTCAATAATACAGCCAAGTGGAGCTGGAACTGAGCACTGGCAGTTGGTAGGTGCTCAGTTCAAGTTCAATTTTTCTGCAGAAGTCAGCTGCAGATAGCCCTGCTCAGCTCTTTGAAGTGCTGCCATCACCTGATGATGTGCTGTTCAGTGTGTCGCCCCCCCCCAAAAAAAACCCTGTCACATTTGGCCCACAAGGGGTATGGGGAATAAGGATCTGTCTTACCAGACAGATCTAGCTCCCCACCCCTGGCCCTAGGGGAATTTCAACAGCATTAAAACTAACATACAAATCATAATCAAACACACAAACAATATATGGTAAATTTCATAAATATGTACAATAGTCTGATTTCACATGCAAAGTTATAGTAAGTTATATATTTTGTTATGTTCTTGTAATGACAAACCATGGCTTATTTTTATATCTGAGAAGCTTTATGGTGAACAGGAATTGGCCACAGATTCTTTTAACTGTTTGTGTGATATCAGGTTAATACAATGAGCTGTTTATATGACACAAGGTTAATAAAGTGATGTGTATAATTAAACGTGCTTTTTCTGTTCTTTGTTTCTTTCTAAAGCTGGACTGTTTAATGCAGTTAGTGAGAGCGGGAGCTACTGTTAATGCCTGTACAACGCGTTTTGCCCAAACACCAGCCCATATTGCTGCTTTTGGAGGACATCCTCAGTGCCTCATCTGGTTAATTCAATCAGGAGCCAACATAAACAAACAGGTATCGATTTGGGGGGTTTTCTCTAATCTTATGCTGTAATTGTCAAACTACTGTACACTCATAAGATTTTCTGGTTTGTGACTCATGTTATTTGAATATATCCTTGAGAGTGGTACAGTGGAACCTTGGTTTATGAACACCTTGGTTTATGAATTTTTGGTTTACGAACGCTGCGAACCCATCTGGAACAAATTAATTCACTTTCCATTACTTTCAATGGGAAAGTTTGCTTCAGTTTATGAACAGACTTCCGGAACCAATTACACCCATGCTTCGGGTTAAGTACGCTTCAGGTTGAGTACTCTGCGGACCCGTCTGGAACGGATTAATCCACTTTCCATTATTTTCAATGGGAAAATTCGCTTCAGTTTATGAACGCTTCAGTTTAAGTACTCCGCGGACCGTCTGGAACAGATTAATCCACTTTCCATTACTTTCAGTGGGAAAGTTCGCTTCAGTTTATGAACAGACTTCCGGAACCAATTACACTCATAAACCGAGGTACCACTGTATTTCAGTATTCTGGATAGGCTGTCTCTGTAGATTTGCTCCTGCTTGAATGACCTTTTCAGAAGGTGATGCTGGGGATCATTGCGGCACTGGCCCATGGTTGTCATTTCCTGTGCCATTCAGTACCGGCATCAAATGGTTAGGACATGTTATCTGGTGAGGGCTGAGGTTTCATCAATCTGCAGATGACACCAAGCTACCGTGTTTCTCATATTATAAGACATGTCTTATATTTATTTTTTCCTCAAAAAAACACACTATGGCTTATTTTCAAGGGATGTCTTATTTTTTTCTTCCTTCTCCTGCTGTGGCCGGCATTGCTGCTGCACCTATCACTATGTCTTATTTTCGGGGTATGTCTTATATTCCTTGAATGCTTAAAAATCCTGCTATGGCTTATTTTATGCGTATGTCTTAAAATATGAGAAACAGGGTATACACACCCTTTTACATCATATCCATGTGACACAGTGGTGTTGTAAACTACTATAGTCCATGGTTATGGACTGGATGAGGGCTGAAATGGAGACTCCGTTTAGACAAGATAACAATATTGTGAATGGGCAATATTCACATGATCTTCAACTTGTTTCGGATGGGGTTTCACTTCCTCTAAAGCAGTGATGGCCAAACTTGGCCCTCCAGCTGTTTTGGGATACAACTCCCACCATCCCACCCAGTGGTCAGGGATGATGGGAATTGTAGTCCCAAAACAGCTGGTGGGCCAAGTTTGGCCATCACTGCTCTAAAGGATCAGGTTTGTAGCTTGGGGGTGCTCCAGCTTCCTCACTTTTGAGGTACAAGGTATAGGTGACCCCAGTGAGTTGAAGTGTTTTTTATCCTCTTCATTTGACGTACCAACTGTGGTGCTGTCAAGACAAGAGATAGATGGAAATTTTAGCTTGTCCAAAATAAGTGGTCAGAAGTTGATGCTTCAAGACACCTGGAACTCTTTGAGCAGTAGTTTTATTGTTTCAAATATATACTGCTTTTCAGGTATAAAAAATAGTCACCATAGGCTGTATCAGCTGTGGTATGATGATACGTAGCTGGAAGTCTACATGACTCATGTTCTACCTGCCTCTGGTCAAATATTTGCACATCTGTCCTATAGTACAGTCCAAGTTGCTTTGCTAATCTGTCATTACCCATTTTTTGTCTTCGGTCCAAGAATTCTTATTTTAACCTATACATATTTGGTATTAATCTGCTATATATTTTCCCCCAGGATTATGTTGGTGAAACTCCTATTCACAAAGCAGCCCGGTCTGGTAGTATGGAGTCCATAAGTGCCCTTGTGGCTCACGGAGCTCAAATAGAGTAAGTAAGGTTTGGAGATATTTTGAGTAGTTGTGTGTCTAGTTAACTAACATAGAGCAGTAAACTCAGGTATTAACTGAGAAAAGCAGAACAACAGGCAACTAATCGAGATGATTTCAATTAGACATGTTGAATTATGCTAAGTATTGTACCTTTAACATGTCTTGTAACTTTATACATTTTACAGTGCAATCCTATACACATTTACTCAGAAGTAAGTTCCACTGTGTTCAGTGGCCTTTTACTCCCATGCAGGTGTGCATAGCATTGCAGCCAAAAATGAAATCAATGTCTGTCATCTATGAAAGAGTGCATTTTTAAGTTAACACTATTAATTGCACTTTGTAGAATAAGCTATTAAGTATTTAAGAGTCTATAGCTATATTTAAAAATGACAGACCAATTAGTTATTTGTTAGAATAGAATTTTAGGTACTGTATGCACATTAGTAGGATTGGTAGTGTTTCGTAGTAAGTTCTGTTCTTGCACTTTTAACTTTTTCTTTAAAGGTACTGTGTTCTTCAAAACATTCAGAAAATCTCACAAACAATGGCAACATACCGCATGGACAAATTGGATGCACTATTCCCTAGAACTGTTGAGTATAAGCTGTATGGCTTATAATATAAATGACATTAGCTTTTTCTCTTACAGCTAGTTTTAGTATTTAAATAGTACTTTGTATCTTAATCTGAAGTATAAACTTTCCTTTGAGTTTAGTGCAATAAAAGTTCACTGCTTGTTTAACCCTTTGGTTTCCATTTAATAAATCGGCTAATACTGAAACTCAGTAGAGAGATACCTTAAATCCTCTTACACATTTTATAAAGTTATTCAACACAATGGTCTTGCTCAAAAAGTGTATATATCTCATAGGTCTTCCATTGAATTATTCTAATAAAATCTTTAGACCTGTCCAAAATCTTTGGTCTTACCTGAAACTTGGTAAGTTTTCTCTCCCCACCCCCCACCCTGTGTATACCCTTTATAAAGACATGAAATATTATACTGAAGTTTTCAAATGCGGATGCCTGAATAGAGCCACATCTCAATTGGAGGACAAAATTTTATCTTAAATAGCAAATCTGACAATAAAAAATGGAAATATCAGAAAGATATAGAACTTGCTGTGCAAGATAAGTTGTTTGAAGTAATGATTGGGGAAAGTAAAATAAGACTTTGTGTCCTATATAAAGCAAAATTATTGTATTTTGTAAGAACTGTGTTTCAGAATATAGTTGCTGTTAAATAGTTATATTTGCTGTACTTTCAGACATTACATATCAAGCAGAGCACTTACTAGCACTCATTGTTCATGCCAACTTAATACGTTTAGCTTTTCTCTGGCTTTTTCCTGTTAGTTTCTCCATTAGGCCCACAATCTTGACCCCATAGAATTATAGAATTGTAGAGGTGGAAGGGACCCCAAGGGTCACCTAGTCCAACCCTCTGCAATGCAGGAATTTCAACACTCGGTCCCCAGTCATCAAATCATCAGTGATTTGTGATAAAGTGCAATAGGCAAGTAACTTTTGAGTATGCGCAAAGTGTCTGTTCTTACCAATGATTGATTTAAAAAGTAGATTTCTAACACAAGCTTAGTTTCCCTTCTTCCTTTCTGTGCTATTTTAGTTTCGGAACACGATAAATCCTCAACAGATAAGTCATCAGACTCAACTGCTGTAAGGTTACTCAGATTAATTTTAAAAAATTATTCCAGGCTCCATAATTCTATCCCCTTTTGTCACAAAATAGATGTTAATTTTGTCTGGGTTTTGACCATTAGAAACCCCTTAATACAAAGCACCTTGAGTTTCCTACATGCTGGGTTATATATGTATACACCTGCTCATCTCAGGGAACAGTTCTTTAGAACAATGGTGTTTGGTAACAACCAGTTTTGTGTTAGGCAAGCATGGAAACAGATGGAATTAAATTGTTTCAATAATGTGATATCTGAAAGTACTAAAACTTCCAAATATGCAAAGCAACCATTTTTTAATCAAACATTTATTTCATGCCTACTGTCATAATAATAAATTTACTGATCTACCCGCGAACATTTCAATTTGCTTTTGATGTAGCAGTAGTAATGCAAACTATTTGTATAGTATCATAAATATGCCAGGCATTACGTAACCAAGGCATATAAGGGGCTATACATAGGCGGGTGGTTGGAAAAACTGATGAGCACTACTAGAACGATATGAGAGTTTCAGTTCTCGGTTCTAGTTTTCAGATCTTGATGTTGAAAATAAAGATGTTCTCATTAGTTACTGCAAGGTAATTGGCAATATAGGTATCCGCTTTGAAAACTGAAGTTTAAGAGGTGGTCACATTGCACAGGATAATAAGTGAGTTTTTTTAAAATATAAATATAACACTTTAAATGTGTTAAGATTTAATCTCCATACTTTTTTGTCTTGCCTAACTTTGTTCTGATCACAAATATTCAGTAATGCTATTGAAAATAGCTTTTGCAATGTGTAAATCGTATTATGATACTGTATATCAGTAGAATCCCTCCACTGAATTTGACCTTGGTTTTCTCTGGAGCTTAGTTTTAACCATATCTAAAATATTGACATTTTAAGAAAAGATTGGACAAAATGCATTTCTAGTATTTTCATATAACTTAGTTTGCATAGGCAGATATATTAATCTGTCATTTTGGAAACATGGATTAAAAAAATAGAATACAGTAATGCACATCCACCCTTAGGTGTGAAATGAACACATACCCAAGGCTTCATTGTGTTTTTCATGGTGAGAAATCTTGTAATGTTAAATTCACATTACAGTAACATTTCATCATTGAAATACTGTTTTAAAGCATGAATATTTTGCTTGCTTTAGCATTTTTATGTTTTACTAATAACATTTTTGCCAGTTTAATTGGGAATGGAAAGCTCTTAGTCTGAAATTTTTAATCAATTCCTATTTTAAAAAAAATAAAAACCGCCTAGCAATTCTGAAATAAGGGGATTAAAATAAGAAAGTGTTGCTTTCCATAATGCTGAAGTTAGATCCCTTGAGTTGTGTATATTTAATAGACAGCAATGTTAAATGTACCCCAGTGGAAAATATTTTGATGTGTTTGTTGGATTTTACCTTCTCATTTTAGCTGGAGCATATTCTGTGCACTCTATACCCAACAGATATAAACATGGTTGCTCCTTTAACTTTGGTTCAGTGTGCAGGGACACGAGAAGAAGGGACGCAGGTGGTCCTAATGTCCTCATATCAGTAAAAGGTTTGAGGTGTAACTTTTTAATGTGGATACATAATAGTGACTTGATTTGAGAACTGCATAATGACAAATATTTGTGCATTTTACATATTTAATCTTGTACCAGCACATGTACAATTTTGGTGCCATGTTTTCTTTTGCCTTTCTAGTGTAACATTCAGTGAAAGTCAATAAAAATAGTTTTTTAAATCTACATTTTTATAAGATAGCTGAAGTATGTATCTAGGTAAATGAGTGTGTGTAGTATTAAACAGAAGAACTCTTATCACTTTCCTGCAGTCTCTGTCAAGGTTCTTACATCTTGTATTTCTTCTAGAAATGAAAGATGGTATATAAATTCTTTTAGTTATAACTACAATATATCTTCTGTTCATCACATCTTCAAGTACTTCAAGGTAATTGAATGATTGTTTCATCTATATAGACTACTTCAGAGCTACAGCAGTTCAGTTGAGCTGGATTATAAATTTCTGATGAAGGACTATTGGAATTACAAGTTTTCCTTTGTGAACAGCTCTTTAGGTTTTAGCACAAAGATGCTAGAGATGAGACAGGATGAATTGGCTCGACTCTTGGGTATCCCAGGGAGGAAGAAGAAGCACCCTAACCTGCGTGCATATATATATGACAACAGGTTCCCATAGTCTCACAGGGGAATCCAAAGGGGTCTCGCAGAACAGGAATCCAAGGGGAGAGTACCCCAACCCACAATTTCTACCTAATGCCAAAGCACACCTGTACTCATGAAAAGCAACCAACTTGCATCTATATATAAAACCTGCAGATACGTAATTGTAACAGTATAAATTGTGTTATACAAATAAGATTTAAGATTTTTTTTTCTACACAGAATTCTAGAGTCATGAATGTAGTACCTTTCATTGAAAAGTTCATGTGTTCACAACTAGTTGGAGTGGGCTTTGCCAACCACAAGATTGAGTCCAAGACTAAATAGGAATCGCTGTGGTCTGCAAAATACTGCTGGCTCATTACAGTTCTTTTGCTATAAAGCTGACTAACAAGTTTCATTTATATAGAGCTATTAAATAGAAGGCAGAAATGTGCACTATTTTTCCATTACAAGTGAAGATTTAGGACCATAAATAGATTCAGGGTCCCCAAAAGAGGAGAGGTAATGGAATATGTTTGCACAAGGTAGACATACCCAAAATAATTTTTGGGCATTCTGTTCTACTAGCTTACCTGATTTGCTTCTATGACCTTAGCAGGATTAAACCAGCTTCAATTTACATCTTTTTAATCTACATTTATAAACTGAACTCAGTTTTTGTGACAAATTCAAGAAACATTGTTAGGCCTAGTGTTAGCAAAGTAATTAGCACAAAAGTTACACTTCCCCTTTTTGGTGGATGTGAATTACATCAGCTGTCAGGAGTGAGCCCGAAACAAGGTCTACTCAGAGGAGCCATGCCTAATGAGCACAGCAGCTCTTCTCAGTAGGTGAAGCAGTTGTGCCCCCCCCTTCCCAAACTGTCTAAGGCTCCTCTACCAGGTCCATCCCAAACAATCTGAGACTGCGGGCACACTCTTTTCTTCTTCATACCTTTCCTGATCTTGGGAGACCGGGGGAAGGGCTGGCACAGCAGGAGGGAGAGGCACTCTGGCTTCTTCACCAGCCCAACTCATCTATGGTTCTTGGCTTCCCTCCTCCCCTGCTTCTGATTCTGAGCTTCTCTGCAACAAACTTTCTCTGGTCACTAAACCCTGTTAGCTTTTCAGCTTCTGACACCACCACCTCCCAGTCTTCTCCCTCTGAACACTCATCATCATCCCACCACCAATCCCTGGACTTAAGTCTTCTTCACTTGGGGGTTCCCTAGCTGGTGCATTCCACCATTCCTCTGTGTTCACCCATAGAATCCATGATTTCAATTCTCTTCCTCAATGTATCAGCTTTTGTATTGGTTTGTAGGGAAGATAAGCATATGCAGCCAGTTTTCATCATTCTGCTTATCAGAGGCTGGTTCTGTAAGCACCCACAATATATATTTTCTTGGGGCTTCTGTGGAATCCAAGCCATTCTTTATTTTCCCAATTATATCTTCACTTTACATATGATTTTATGAAGTCTCAAGGTTGTCTTCTGTCTCTACATGCAAAGCACGAATACACTATACCTGCAAGTTGTAATAATATTTTGGTAGGAAGATTAGAAATGTTTGTAATTTTTCCTCTTGTTTGGTATGTAAAAGTAGACGTGAGCAGTGTTGTTACTTAACCTCCAGTTCCATAGACAACATTTAATGCAGAAAGGCAGTGTCTTATTAATTTTTTTTTTCAAAGTACACATTCCAGCGCAGTGTAAAAGGCAACCTGTTAAATTTTTGCCTGGATATTAGGGTTTTTTTTAATAGAAATTGCATTTTAGCTACTACAGAGCCTAGGGCTTGCCGATCAGAAGGTCGCCGGTTCAAATCCCCATGAGGGGGTGAGCTCCCATTGCTTGGTCCCTGCTCCTGCCAACCTAGCAGTTCGAAAGCACGTCAAACTGCAAGTAGATAAATAGGTACCTCTCCGGCGGGAAGGTAAACGGCGTTTCTGTGTGCTGCTCTGGTTTGCCAGAAGTGGCTTTGTCATGCTGGCCACATGACCTGGAAGCTGTACACCGGCTCCCTCAGCCAATAAAGCGAGATGAGCGCCGCAACCCCAGAGTCGTCCATGACTGGACCCTAATGGTCAGGGGTACCTTTACCTTTACCTAACTTGGTTATTTAAAGCTTGCTAGCTAGTAAGAGAAGGATAGCTCTTGGATCCAAAATGCACAGTAGCTTTTAAAAAGAGTAAATGCAACATTCAGGGTCATCTTCCGTATTTTCATTTCAGACTATTTGTAAATGACGTTTTACAAATCCAGAATGCTTCAAAATAATTCCCAATTAAGGGGACTGGATTGAACAGCATCTTGCTTTACATAATGTAAGGCTTCTTGTTTCTGTAGTCACTTTGTCAAGATTTAACAGTGCTTGTGTTTTGGCTATGTTTGATATTGCCACCTGAAAAAACTATTGATTTGTCTCATTTAATACACTCCTTGGATGTTTCTTCATCATATCGAAGTACTGTAAGTACTTGTAAAATCCCACAAGAAAGGGTAACACTTAGGTTACACAGAAAGTGCAAACTTGCAAAATATTAAATTATAGCTGATTCAGGGTAACATACCAGTGGGCCAAAAGGCCATCTTTTTTACTTTGTGGGAACCTGAGCATGTCAATTCTTGTCAGCTCCGTGATTTCCGTTATATTATAGGAGAGTGGCAGACTAAAAGAATTGGGAATCTCTTTCCCCTTTTGTACAGGAGTAGTTAAAAACGCATATACAACGGGTTCAGGAATATTGGAATTGGAGGAAAATACATTTATTAGGACTAGTCAATGTTACTTTACACAGCTTTGTGCTCCCTTTCTCACTGAATGTTTTTTTAAAGTGGGGAAATGCTTTTCTTAAGAAAACAGTTTAAAATTCTGCCTGCAGTCTTATTTCAGCTTTATGGCGACAGTGTAGGAAACTTCTGAAGGCTCTTAGACTACGATATGTTAGAAGAAGGAAGCAGGGAGAATATAGTGGTGAGCAGTTCACCATATCTGCGTATTCGATATCAAAACTTGAAGATCTTTGTAAAGCAAAGTACGGAAGCAAAGAAGAAATATAATAATCCTCATGCTGACAAAATGTAGATAAGTTTTTTAATGTGAAATGAAAGCATGGCACCATAATTATGTATGTATGCAGTACATTTCTGCAGCAACTCTTTAGTGAAGTTTTCCCCAATTGGTCTCATGTTATCCGTTCGCCACAATTTCAAGATCATTTTGTTGTACTTTCTATTTTTGGATGCCAAAGGGTTAAAACTTTCAGTTTAGCTTCTTTATCTTATTATTATTATTATTTATTTAATGCTTTAACGGTCTTAGGCTGGGGTCTGAGGAGCCTGTGGAAAAAAAAAACTTGTTCACTTCTGCAGTGCTGTAGCAAGAGTTTTATTCTTTAATCCCATGTATTAGCTACCTTTTTTGTGTAGGCATAGTTGGTAATTCTCTTTACATGCAATTTACCAAAATTTAAAGTAACGGAAGCCATGAATTGACAATTTGTTTCTAGTACATATCATGTTTACATTTCAGAGAACTGACAGAATTACAATGGGCTTCAGGATGAAAATCCGTGCTTGAGAGTCCGTGCTTGAGTCAGGCGCACTGTCTCATTGTTAAGGTGGTCACATGATGATGGCTTAATAATTATGTGCTACTGCACTTTATGTATGTTAATATAACTTTTAATCTTAATGTTGCCTGCAAATATGTGATCCCTTATGATGTAAGTTTCCTGTTTTATGCACCATTGCCCGTTTTTTTTTAAATCAAAGAGAAGATTCTGAAACTATAAAAACTACACATGTCAATGTTTTACAGCTACGTAATTCGAATTGAATTGATTTTTTCAAGTAATCCTAGAAAGGGGGAGCATTCCATATAGAAACTGCTGAAACTGCCACAGGTGCTTCTCCGAAAACCTTACAGTTGTGGCATTGAATGTTCAGTATCGCTTCCTTTCTGCACACAAGGCATACTGTTGAGGTATTTGTTGCGGTGATTGGTTTTAATGCTAATCTAGGAATTCAGATATAGCATATATAGATTTGCATGCTTTTGCTTACCCTAATTACAGTTTTATATATAAAAAAATGCAAACTAACAATATATTAAGTTTGACTATTTTTAAATGGGCATATTACATTAAGAATTGAGGTTTTATTTTCTTAAGATTGTCTCATGGCATTAATGAAGAAACATTTTAAGCTACAGATAAAGTGGCAATCACCTCAACTTAGGGTTTTTTAAATTTAGACCTTTTTAACCCCCCTTTTTAGAGTTTTAAGTAGACCTATGTTTTGTTCAAAGTATGTGACATTATAAGTGGATGATACATTCAGGATGCGAGCGGTATTCAACTCCCCTTTCCCTCCCCTCCACCCAATCGGCCAGATGCAAAATTGCAAGGAAGAAAAGACTAGGGGCAAGTTTCCTTTTGTCAACTCAGAAAATTAACTCAGTAGACCCCCTATCACATTTGTATGTTTATAAGCCTCCTAGGGATACTTTTTGGAAATTTGAATCATCCCTCAATTATTGTAATTAGCAAGGTGATTAAAAAATTTAGGTTGATGCTCTTAAGTGTTTGCTCTCTGTATTCCCCCCCCCCCCATTAAATCAGTTCATCCTGTTGGAATTATCTTGAAAAATCGATTATCTGACCACATGTATAGGATGGACTACCCTTTTCCTTAGGTCACATTATTGAAAAGAAGCAGTAGTTATATATATCTGACAGAGAGCAATCTCCTGGCACTTTAGATTCCTGCAGTGAAAGTTAACTTTGCATTTAGGATAAGGTTGAAATTCCTATTGTAGTCAATGAATATCTACTTGATGACTGATCAATTGGAGTCTGATATGCCCATGAATCTTTATGGCAAGATTGCAATATATTTATACTAAAAGATTGTATGCTGCATCACTGCCATCCTTTAATAGTTGGTTTATAATATTACAACAGTCTCAAATGAATCATGGCCCTAGAATGGATGTCATGGTGACATAGCTAAATGGAAACTCAAAACAAGAAGAGTGAAATCCACAGATGAGAAGACTCCTTGTCAAGACTAATCAGTAGTAATGAAGATTCTGGAAGCAGCACATTGCCCAAGAGGAAAATGGATGAGACAAAGGGGGAGAAATCTACTATGAATGTTACCCTTAGTACTACAAACAAAGGTATACATGTACATCACTGTTAAAGGTCAGAAGATAAAGAATTTAACTCAGATGAAGTTTAATCATGTATGATATAAATGTACATTCAGATACTTCACGCCAAAAGCATTTGGATTACTAATTTTGTTCACACTGACCCTTTGCATTTGGAAGGACACAGTTCTTGCCCCTCCCCCCACCTCTGAACTTTAGTATTGCTGTTTTTATCTCAGTAAACTCTGAAATATGTCCTATGCAGCCCTAGATTAAAGAGATCTTCTATTCCCACCATCTAAGATTATAGGTTACAGGTCTGGTGGTGGTGTTTTTTGTTTTTGTTTTTTTAAAGCATATAACCATCTCTGATTGCAGCAGCAGCAACGGAAGTTAACATCAGCAGGACAAGTCTTAACTTCTGTGCTTGTTTGCAATCTAACTTGTCACTCTTTGTATATTGTCTTTGCAGACTTGCACTATTTCATGAGGGGTAGAAGGGCCATCTAGGTGCAACATTTCAATAGGGCTTGATTTCTGTTTTTCTGACTTCAATTCTATTTCACGAATTATTCTTGATGAATAAAACCTTTGTGCTCTTGCTCAAGTATCTTCCTTTCCGGTTTAAAGCTCAAATTAGTTCCAGAGTTATGTATTACTACCAGTTACGATTTGTTTCACGTAAAAAAACATATTGAGGGAAGCTAACCAGGTGTATCATAGCATTGAAATGAGGATGATAGCAAAAAGGGAATCATTTTGCAGGACCATTTTTCAAAAATGAACAGGAAGACTCTGGACCTTGACTTTTTTTCTGTAACACAAAGTTATGTATTTTAGTAGGTCTCAAGGCCTGCTACAAGTTAATGAATGATCTAGATTTTTTGCACTAGCAGGCTAATCTGTATACTAGTGATCAAGTTCACAATACAGTGTGGGCGTCTTTGCTTTTTTGTTAAGGGCCAAGATTTTAGATCAAACCAATCACTCTTTTAACATGCAGAATTCCCTTATATTCATATTCCTATTTTCTTTGGGTAGGTTTGAAATAATAAAAACTGCCTTAATTCTTGGTAGAGGGGCAAATAAACTTCTGTGCTATTCTGTTCTTGAATATCCTCTTGCTGATTCTTGCAGCTGCCTTTCTCAGAATTCCCAAATACCAGTACTATTAAGCTTATTGCTTTCATCAGATACCGTACTACTTCCTTAATAGAAAACATGAAAGTCTCTAGGTGTTTATAAGAAAAGGAAGCTTTGAGAAAGTCTTAATTAGATCTCACACATATCCCCCTTTAAATTTAGTGGCTTTGGTGAATAGAAAAATAGAACAGCTTTCTTTTGAAAAACATACGCAATTCTCTTCTTTTTCCTTTGTTCCTGTTATTCCAAGCTTTAGCATGTGCTAGTGCGGGCCCTGGGTTAGCTTTTATTTGCCACTCTGAATGGGTGACATTTTGCTTTATAAAATGTCCTTCACAAAATTGTACACTCCTCTTCTTTTTTTGCAGGGAAATTCCCTAAGGTTGAATCATTAAGATTTAATATCCTTATTAATCTTCTCTCTTAAAAACTATGAGTTTCCACTTTATTGATTCTATCTTCCCGCCATTTATTTGCTTCATATTTGGAGCTTTTAATACAGCTTTAAAAGATGCATGGAGGCTTGGGGACTGAAGTAGAAAGTCAGACCCAAGGCTATGTCTTGTTGCCATTTTGGCAGTTTGCTGCCTCCTGGTTATCCGTAATGTGGTGACAATAATCTAACACTGCCCCTCCATTCACAGTTTTGTGTGTAATAGGTGATTGGGACTCTGAGCCCTCTTTCTTCCACCCAGTGGCCCAAGTAACTCTCAGGCCTAGGAAGGAGTGGAGCTGCCAAGTGCTTTTAGGGGAGGTGTGCCCAAGCAGTTCCATTGGAAGTCAGGACTGGAGAGAGCAAGTGGAGTGAGGAAAGTAGATTCTATTGAACCCTATGCCAACCCTCATCTATGTTCAGATAGCTTGCCCCATTTGTTAAAAAAACTTTTTTGTTATTCAGTCGCACACTAGATTGTTTAGCGTCGAAATACATGCTATATGCTGAATTAACTTCATCTAGCAGATAAGCTACATTCTTACACTGAAATCTTGTTTCATTGGTCCATCTACCTATTCACAGATAATTAGCTACATAGCTAAAAAGAAGCTCATGCATCATTACAATTATTCTTCCAGGACTTCCTAGTGAATATTTCATTGCTAGTCTTTTGTGCTATTTTGTACGTTACTACTTGATTGTCCTTTAGAGTATGTGTGTGACAGACAGAAACTATGTAAATATTTTTATCGTCAAGGCAAATCATGAATTCCTCAACTTAAACTGCATCTGTCTTACCATCTTTCAGTTTTAGAAGTTCAAATAAAACTCTTCTGTTCCCATGATCATGGGCTAAAATAGTGAATAATACATTACTTATGATGTCACAAATTTTGAAATAAGCTGTGAGCTTAATAAAAAACACAATAGCAAAATAAAGCAATATATGTGGATATATATGTAAAAGAATTTATTGCACATGCATACCTAGTTTTTATGATTAGAAAGAACGGCGATGTATTTTTGTGGTGTTAGATTTTAGAATGCCATGGACAACTATTCTATAACAATTTTCTTGAGTTTATTTTGTTCAGATAATTCATTTTATCAAATTAATTAGTATAAGACGAATTAAGTCTGAAGTTTGTGTAAGTGTTCAGATACTTCAGACCATAGGCAAGAAATTTTAGCCTTTTCAGACATTTAAATAGGAAGCTTTTACTTTGTGTCACATGATACTTAATTGTACTGCTTCCCAAACTTTGTTTAGAATACAGATATGTACTAAGGGATTAGTTACATAATATACCATTTGATAATTTAAAACCCTTAATGGGAATTTGCAAAATTTTCATCACCTTAGTAGAATCAGCAGCAACCACCAGGTTATATTTATTATGGGGTATAATTCAATATATTTGTATTGTGCAGCTTGAGAAATGCCAGTGGCCTGACAGCAGCAGATCTTGCACATACCCAGGGCTTCCAGGAATGTGCTCAGTTGCTCTTGAACCTCCAGAACTGCCCGCTGAACCATTTCTATAGCAATGGCACTTTAAACGGGGCCCATCAGAATACTAGCCCCAGTCTCTTCGGTAGAGGCATAAGTCGAAAACGATCCTTTGAAGATATGAACAGTGTTGGAATGAAGAAAGCGAGGACTGAAGGTGAGCCATTGGGTTTCTGTCACTGGCTGGAAAGTGGTTTGAATGCAGAGGCCCAATTCAGCCCTAATGGAAAACCAGGGTAGTTCTTTGCGGTCTCTGTGCACTCACACATCTTTTTCAACTACTCAGTACATACTGCTCTTGGCTTAAAAAAAAAGTTTGGAGGTGGCAGCTCTACAGTCACAAGAGATTGCTGTATGAACAATGGAACCTCCTGGTTTCCTCCAGTTCCCCCATTTGCCCTCAAATCTAGTTGGGGAACCTCAAGCAGATGGGGCATATGGGGGAAGGAGAGGAAACAAGCCCCTTTTACCAGTGCAACCCCAGTGTTGCAGCAACAGACACAACCCCAAATCTCCTCTGTCTACAGAAGAACTCTTATTTTCCCGCATCCTTCTCTCCTACCTTAAAAACATAAAACCAAATGCTGTGCATGCTCCATGATACAGTTGCTGTAGACCGCAGTCTCCTGTGCCATGTGGTCCACTGTTGTGTAAAGAAACTTGTATGAACTTGGAACTATTTTCAACCATGCCAATGAAACTGTCTCAAAATGTTCCTGTCCAGTTTACTTTTCCCTTTGAGTTATATGCTATCTACAGTTGTTAAAGATACGGTTTCGTCCAGTAGACTTGCTGAAGTCAGTGGGGTGTTCATTAATTTGAAGGGGCTGGTCTGAGTAGGCCTAGCATTAAATACCACCCATAAAATGTTACTGTAGTTAAATTAAGAAATATTCACCAGTTTAAATCATTTTTTTCCTAAACAGGTCAGAGTTTTGGTGGTCTGATATCTGTGATAAATGGAGGAACTGAAGATGATGCTGACAATATGCATGTTGATAGAGAATTTCCTGCTATATCAGGTGGGAGTGGACAGTTTCCTGTTAACCACAACAGCATTCAAATGGTTGAAGATACCATGCAGAAGAGTGGTTCTGTTGGACCCAAAGAGATTGACATATACACAGTTTCTGCAATGCAGACTCCTTGTCGTTGCAAGAATCAGTATGCATATTATCTCTAACTTAATCTTACTGCACATGTCCCAAAGCCTTAAAACTTATTTGCGTTGCTAAAATACCTTTATAAGATTTTTTAAAAAATAGCAAAATTATCAGTTTTGTAGAAGATGTAAGATATGAGGGAAGATGTTGATGACAGATCCAGATAGATGATCCCATGATTGTTCCTGTGTAGAGATCTGCATGCCTTGGGCCTTGATCAGAGGTGATCCTACTTGCTTCTTGGAAGAATATTCAGCATTTGATTAATGCAGCAATTATTTATTGTAATTAAAAAGGTAAAGCTGCACTGCCTTAGTAATCATCTGATCAGTGTATAGGATTGTAAATTTAACTTGGCAAATGCTACTAGTTTTGCTTCGTAGGTAGCCTGAGTGCATTAAAACAATGGGATGGGTCCTGGGGCAAGCATGTTTCATGAGTCCTGCTCATGACAGTACCCTGAAAGTGTCCCACTGAGTGTCGGGGGGCCCTCCTGAATGTGGTGCAGAGGGGAGTGGAATCCCAAAACGTAGTCCCTCTATCTGGTTTTCAGATTTTACTTGGAGGGGCATACCACAGCCTGTCACATTTAGCAGGGTCCCCTATCCCTTGGAACATAGGGGGGGGGCTATTAAAGCTGCCAGAGTGGACTGAGGGATCCAACCTGATATCTATGTCTTGGTTGTATTGTTAGTATTCAACTAAATTGATAGTCAATGGATGCTTCGGGACTTTAGTTACTATTTGCAACCCATGAAGAATATCCTATTCATACTCCTTTGTTGGAAGTCCAGTCATTAGTCACTCTTCCAATTTCAAGGGCTGCTGGAAATGCATGAAAGTGCATCTCTTCTCCTAAGGGCTTCCTCAGTCACTTCAGTGGAGAAAGCTGCCGAATGCATGCAAAGAGCATACAATGTGCAGAGCTGCTTCAGCTTCCACTGAGATGAATGGAGATGACTGCGCACACTGTTCTCTAAATCGAGTATGTTTTTCATGCTCCACACAGCTTTCTGGATCAGCCCAAATCTGTTAAACCTCAGACTGGTGGTAGTTCTACATTTTAAATGACTTATTGATGCACTTTTGCATGTGTTAACGTGCACATTTGTTCTGGAGAGAATATTTCTCATCTCTGGTGTATAGGAACATAAAGTGGATTGGGTTATAGTCATTGCTGTATAAAATGGAAGGGGGCAGAATCTAATGACCCTTGATACTACTTTTTAAATAGAAAACTAATTGTAACTCTTCACATTGTGTTGTCCCAGTAAATTCAACACAAGTGTTTATATTGTCATTAGAAACATGCCTACATGAACCTTACACAAACTTTAATGAGGCAGTTTTTGTTGAGTAAGGCGGTTAAGTAACAACTTGAGTTGTTTCCATTATAATTGAATTAATGGATGGTGCTCAGTGTTGCGTGAACAGATTTCCCCTTGCTGTCCTCTCCATCCCACAAACTGTTTGAGTGTCCCCCAACTCTAAAGCAAATTTGGATGGCTGCAGGGAAAGGAGAGGAAGGGAAAGTTCATTGTATGAGCATTTCTGCTAGCTGAGTCACAACTGGATAGTGCCCAACGATTTTGCACGGTATCTAATACAGTCCCCCCACATCTGCTGTAGAGAACTGGAGAATCACAAAAAAATCTTCCTCCATTCTGCTAACAGATGGTGCCCTCTTTTAAACTTACTGATACAAAATACTGGTATGCCAAATTATTTCCCCTTTGGGGAATGATTTTTTTGGGGGGGGGGTTAATATTGTTAAAACATGGCATTTTGCCAAAACAAGGCTGAAATTGAGCTATGAGGCAAAAACACCTTCATTTTTTCGTGAACTTCTGCATGTACCCAAAGATCATCCCTCGAATCCATGTAAAATACTGACTTGTCAAACATAGAAATGCCTTTTTTTTTTTACATGTAAGGGAATATTTTACCTTGGTGATTTAATTTATTTTTTCCAAATTGATATTTTTATGTCCTGCTGCTTCTAGTCCCATTATATAGAAACTTCTACTTTAAAAAATATATAAATATATATAACTAATGAGATAATAATGTTTACAGAAAACTATTATTTTGCACTAACGAGTAATGAGAAAAGAGACCATTGGCTTGTTGCGAAAAATTTTTAAAACACCAGATCTCTACATTTTGTGGTGGCCATTCATGGCGTTTTTGCAGCTAGATTGTACCGACTCTTGAAATTCCACTCTAAGGAAGAACATAGATTCATTCTGTGTCCAATATTAAATATAAAATTGATATAAAATAAGTTCTGATCTTATGACATGTTGCATAATCATTCTTGCATTTGCATAAGGCTTTTTATATGCCTGCTTTACTGTGTGCTCATCTGAAATTTAATAAAGCAGAGTTAATTAATATTGGCGTAACCTTTAATGCTTTGAAATTCCAGTCTACTCACACGTTTGGTTTGTATTTCATTGTAGGGAGTTTTATATTCTAGTTAAGAAGTACATCTGACCATTTCTTTCTCCGATTGTCCAAAATATTGCTTGCAGTTTTGTATGACCCCTTTCATAACTGTTAGAAATGCACTTATATACAACCTCTATGCATCTTCACTTAAAAATAAATTCTATTGTCTTCAATGGAGCTTCTTTCAAATAAGTGCATGTGTAGGATTGTGATCTTAACCGATTAACATTTTGAGCATAGTTTACCTGGAGCAGCAGTATGTAAACTTTAATTACACCTTGTACAGAAATTTTGTTTATAAAATGTTTTACCAGACACCTCTGTTTCTAAGGTGTATTAGTAAAAAATAATTGCCTAAAGCATGAGACTACTGGGTTTGGTTTGACCTTAATTTGGAAATCTTTTAATAAAACTTCAGTAAAATGGGAGATAACTTTTATTTTGATCAAGTCAACTTGTGGTGACTGGTCTATTTCTTGATGCAGATATGAATTGCAGTAACTCCATATTGAAAGCATTGACAAATGGACATATCGTCAATGAACATTTGGACTTCACTTCCCCAGCCCAGCTCAATGGAATGAGTGCCAGGCACGAAGAATGCCTAACATTGATAGCATCTAATGCACTAGCCTCTGCTAATAAACATACAGTCAATGTGGGCAATAGTGTTGAGGAACCAGAGAAGGTTGTAAACGGCTCTTCAGAAATGTGTGGCTCTTTGCATCTGAATGGAAGCCCAAGTAGCCTTGTGTCAAGCAGGCCATCATGGGTGGATGATCTCGGAGATACATTGCACTACGGACATTACCATGGTTTTGGGGACACTGCTGAAAGTATTCCTGAACTTAACAGCGTTGTTGAACATTCCAATTCTGTTAAAGTTGCACAGAAATATGATAATACTGTCTTGGGTACAATGTATCTCTATCACGGTTCCTAAAGTTGTCAATACCACATTTTGTGGGTGTCGGAACATATTTTGGAAAAAATACTACTAAGCAATGTAATTTGCCTGGGGGGGCAGTATAATCTGAAGGATGCAGCAAGTAACAGTTTTTACACATTGTTTAAGAGAATTTGACACTTGATAGCCTTATGCTTCTGGGTTTGCATGCACAGAATCCATTAGTTATACGAATAGGTGCTTTTTCAATGGAATGTTTGGTCTTTTTTATGACGAGTTCTAGTTTTGTACTTTTTTTCCTACGCTTATAAACACTGTACTTTAGAACTTTTGTTTTTCTCTTTAATTAAGCTCTTTTAAAACAAAATTTTGTGGCAAGAATCTCATTTTTGATATTAGGAAAGTAAAAATTCTCTGATTTAAGATATTTCTGTTGAGACTATGGTAAGCAATATCAGTGCCAGCTAAGACTATGCAAGGAGAGGGTGGTGACAGTAAAAGCATTTGACGCAATCTATTTCCGCGCTTCTCAAAAGGAGTGGCTTTTCTTTTAATAAGTTAATAAATGAACTACTAATAAATGCAGTAAGTAGTGGTTGTATAGTTCTTGATACGTTTTGTTTCATAGTTATATTTGGGTTGCTGCTTTTTAAAAAAAATGGGTTAGGTTTTTGTATTATAAAGTTCACAAAACTGTTTCCTAGTATACAACTGAAAGCAGAAATGGGGCACTTTTTGCTTTTGCTTTGCTGCAGATATGCATGCTATTTTACCATAGCTCACAGAATTGCATGATGGCACCTTTTTACTATGTATGTGAATTATTAAAAAAAAACTGTTACTCGTTGAAATGTTGTCTGGTCAATATATTTCAGCTTCATGTTTTGTTACTCGTCTAACATGAATATATTTCCTTTTTTTAAGAGGAAAAACACATTGCTTTAAAATGTTACATATTTCCAGCCTGATGTAGGGGCTGTGTTGTTGTTTTTTAAGCCAAATTCAATGGAAATGCATTGTTTGAAGAGTGAATAGATGTATATGCAGAATATGTAAACGTGCACTGCGAAAGCTTTGTAATATTACTTTTGTGATTTTGGGTAAAATTGATGGATGAAGAAGGTGTTGAACTAAAAGCAAACTCTGTGCTTAACTTGTGTTTGTATTTTTTCGTTTCTAAAGGGACCTTTACAAATTGGAATTTAAAATAAACAAGCAAACTCCATCTTGCATTTTAGTTTAGTGTTTTTGTGCAGCAGTATCTGTCTTACGCCTGTCATTTGGCTGCCAGAGCGTTTCAATATGCAGTGACATTAAGTGAACAGTATACCGTGTTTCTCCGAAAATAAGCCATATCCCGAAAATAAGCCATAGTGATAGGCAGTTTAACCTTGTAGGTTAAACTGTACCATACTTAATTTTAAAAAATTAGACATCCCCTGAAAATAAGCCACTGTGTGTTTTTTTGAGGAAAAATAAATATAAGACGGTGTCTTTGGAGAAACACGGTATTAGAATTTTGCCAGATGTTGCTAGAGGGCATTACTAATACGGGTGTAGCCTCCTATTGGAAGGATGAGGCAGATAGCAGTTTTGGGGTTTTTTTTAGTCCTGGCTAAAACGTAGTTCAACCTCTGATTTTGCTATTTCTCACAATTCAGGAGCACGATGGGTGCATTTATCGAGGGGAGAAAAAGGAAAAACCACAGAAGCCCCCATTATGAGGTGAAATACTATACAGCATAGTAAGGGACAAAACTGAAATAAAACGTAGTCTGACAATGTTAAGGCACACGGGCTTCAATGTGGTTCACTAGCAAAAAGTCATCCTGTATACTTAGGACTTAAAACATGTATAAACATATACACACTCAATCTGAGAATCTATTTGGATAATTAAAGTTTCCCATACTAATTTAATACTGAAATCCCATTAGCATGCCACACCTGTAAGATACTTCTTCTTGCAATAGTTGTACCTGCTCAAATATACAGGCATTACACATTTAGGACATTGTTTCACAGTTATCTGATTCACAGGAGCCTCTGCATATGAAGAGGTGCTCATGCATTGGAATTTCTCTGCAGATAGCCACATGCAAGCTCTTTGCTGTTGCAGAAAGAAATGACAGCAGCAGGGCTAAAAGGTCCTAATTGCCCATCAACATGGCTTGCACATGTGTAGTGCATAAGTTAAAAAAAGATAGTGTGTTCTGTCACTCTTTTTTGGTCCTTCGCATCAGTCTTGAAACAACCTAAATAGCTATCTAGTGTATCGCTAATGGAATGCTGATCGGAATCATTTCATACTGTTTATCCAAGTGTAGATCCTTACATAACCAAAACAGCACCATTCGTGCACGTAGCAAGCCAGAGAGGGGTGCGGGAGGACTAAATGGTTTGCAGTGGGGACCTTGTGTGATCAATGAGCATGGAATCCTGGTTAACTACTAGAGGCGAGGCAGAAAACCGGATAGGTGGAGTAAATGGAATGGAAGACTAGAGGGTATGGCTGGCCCCTAATAACCCTGCACACCTTTTTGTTGGTCCTGGGATGGGCAGGCGGGACTTCCATCTGAGAAGTGGCAAAGAGACTTGCAAAACAGTTTGACCCACCTCTCACTCATGTGACATAATGGTGCCATGTGATTTAACAGTTGGGAAGCCCCAACTACCTGTCAGATTTGGCCCGCAAGGCCGATCCCAATAAGGAACTGGCCTGTGGAGCCAAAAACATTACCAACCCCTGTGATAAAGGTGTTGCATCTAACAGGCATGAGTTGTGCTTTTGTTAAAGCGTGCTTATTTAGAAGTAAGTGTTGTGTCAATTTCAATGGAACATCTCTAGACTGGTATCAACCCACAATTTTCTGAAGAAAAAACTACCTTTGTGCCAAATTTCCTGCTCCCATCTGCGTGAACATATTGAGGAAAGTACTAGAGCATCACACTATAACATAGAAAATTTATTATGATCACCGACCAATGAAAATTAACACGGGGTAATTAAGATTCAATGGGGTACCAGCAGCAGAAGAAAAAATACCTGCTTCCTAATTTCCTATTGATAATTTCCTATTGATAAAAGAAAATCAACTGCTACCTGTTCAATAACATAAGAACCATTAATCACTCGAACAGTAAGAGACCAGAGTCTTGCGGGTACAGTTGTTAAAGAAGAAAATTCAGCCTTTCTCTGGATTCCTGACTCCATTGCAATATTTAAAAAGCATAGCCCACAGAAACTCCCAATTCCACAGGGACAAGTTCCTTAAGTGGAATTGTGTTAAATTGGACAGGTTGCAAATCTCAAGGCAGAACATTCAAACTAGTGTTACAGTACTGTTATCCTGTATCTGTAGACAGCTAATGTCTGCAAGTATAAAGCTCTAGCAACTCCCATTATTTAGTAAAATTGTGGTGAGCAAGACATGTCGGATTAAATTCACATATGGTGCAAATCTAGGTTTATTTGCCCTGAATACAAAAGAACCAAACCTTTAGATTCTAATTACCCAAAGGAGATGCTCAGCATAATTGTGACCTGCCGCCAGCTGCAAATTCAACAATCATTTCAAGGCATTTTTTTTAAAATAAAAAAACCATAGTCACTTCAAGATACACAGCCGCATTCCACACATAGGACAGTAAACCTAAAGTCTTTGTAATGAAACTCTTGAACCCTTTTCCAGTTGGAAGTTGAAGCTGGTATTCCACGTGGAAATGTCAAAAGTGCCTTCAGCCAAACACTAAAGGTAAAGGTAAAGGGACCCCTGACCATTAGGTCCAGTCGTGACCGACTCTGGGGTTGCGCGCTCATCTCGCATTATTGGCCAAGGGAGCCGGCGTATAGCTTCCAGGTCATGTGGCCAGCATGACAAAGCCGCTTCTGGCAAACCAGAGCAGCACATGGAAACGCCGTTTACCTTCCCGCTATAGCGGTTCCTATTTATCTACTTGCATTTTGACGTGCTTTCGAACTGCTAGGTTGGCAGGAGCTGGGACCAAGCAACGGGAGCTCACCCCGTCACAGGGATTCGAACCGCCGACCTTCTGATCAGCAAGCCCTAGGCTCCGTGATTTAACCACAGCGCCACCTGGGTCCCCTCACTACTTTGTATTAAAGCTTGAATAGCTAATAGAATAGAATGGCCACCCCTAGAGGTGGCTTGTCACCACAGAACGTTAATTATGCTTTGCTCTGGGCTAACAAAGCACTTTTGGAAGTGTGTTTTAGTTGCTTCTTGTATATTTGTTTGGAAAGGCCTGGATTAATTAGAATTGTAGAGTTGGAAGGGACACTGAAATACTATTTTATTAATTTTTTTGCACATTAGACAGCAAATACTTGGCCGATGGTTTCAAATCATGCGATTTTCTTCTGAAGTGTCTGGCTATTGCCAATGTTTTCCTTCTCTCACACTCCTTCATTTGTGCTTTTCATTCCACTGAGCCACACCCTCTCCAGCACCAATCCTTGTAGCTCTTGGTGTGCAGTCTTCAATTGCTTGGGAGAAACCCTGGCGAGGAGGGGACTTAGACGGCTGCGGGGAGGCAGGGATTTTCCATCTTGGCAACTGATCCATGTAGCAAGACCTCCTGGGGGTGAGCTGCTGAACTCATTAGGCCTGACACTCCTGGACAGAAGGTGTTTTTACTAATAAAGAGTTGACTCCAACTTGCATGGTGTGATTAATAATAATAATAATAATAATAATAATAATAATAATAATAATAATTTTTTATTTGTACCCCGCCCATCTGGCTGAGTCTCCCCAGCCACTCTGGGCGGCTTCCAGTCGAATATCACAACAATACAGCAATAGCACAATTACAAAAGTCACAAACAATACATAAACCACATCAAAAAATACACAACCGAATAGAAAACAATTTCGACATAAATCAGTATCTAAAACTAAGAATACATCCTTAATACAGTTTAAATAACATAGGTAAAAAATAACAGGAATTTAAACAAAACAAAACAAAATGGAGCCCTCTCTGCCCAGCAGCAGCGGCGGCAACAGTCCTTTATAAAGCCCATCAGGCCCTGGCTGGTAGCAGCAGCAGTTCTTATAGGCCTCAGGCCCCGCCCAGGCCAGGTGGTGAGTGGCAGGACTGGGGCCTTCAGGCGCTGAGCAGGGGTTCTGGCTTCTGACATTTATTACAGCAGGGGTGGGCATCCTGTGGTCATTGCTGATTGGCTGAAACTCTTGTCAGCCCCAGTTTTCAGTAGGCTCTCCCACAGTTTGTTTCCAAAGATCAAAGTGGCAGCTGTGTGCAACCAAATCATACTGGAGAAAGAAAGGTACGTGTGTCAACCCCAATTAAAAATTCCCTGTCCACCAGTTTGTTCTGTGAAGGAACACATACTGCTTGCTCTGTGGTTCTTGCATGTTCACCACAGATGGGGGAAATAACTCTTGTTGAAGAGCTTAAAGGTAGAGGTACCCCTGACCATTAGGTCAGTCGCTGACAACTCTGGGGTTGCGTGCTTATCTCGCTCTATAGGCTGAGGGAGCCGGCCTTTGTCCGCAGACAGCTTCAGGGTCATGTGGCCAGCATGACTAAGCTGCTTCTGGCAAACCAGAGCAGTGCACGGAAACGCCGTTTTCCTTCCCGCCGGAGCGGTACCTATCTACTTGCACTTTTTGGCATGCTTTTGAACTGCTAGGTGGGCAGGAGCTGGGACCGAGCAATGGGAACTTACCCCATGCACGGGGATTCGAACCACCGACCTTCTGTTCAGCAAGCCCTAGGCTCTGTGATTTAGACCACAGCGCCACCTGCGTCCCATTGAAGAGGAGGCCATTTTAATTGGGAAAACGGCATAGGAAAGGGTTCTTACCACCTTCCCTTGGTATTATGGCAGCCGTTGGATTTGGTGATCAAATCAGCTTCTATGGAATGCAAGATGATGTACATAGGGTTCCCAGGAAATACTGCATCTGTGTATTGACTGGACCTCGACTTGCTTAGCCGAAGCAGTGTTTTCCTTGGGCTGTTTCTAAAAAAAGAATTCAGAGATCCTAGTCATATATCTGATGTCCCATGTGACAGCTACTTTGGCCTAAAGTCTCTCAATTCTCAGCTGGCAGTACACAACCCGAGTGTTCACAAAGACAATAAGTGTGTGCTTATTCATAATTGTTCTTTGTTATAAGTTAATGCTGTTATGCTGCATATTAGTTATCTATCTCCTATCATCTATTTATCCAAACTATCAAGTACTTAGCCATCTCATTAATGGCTGCGTTTTAGCCTGTACTTTCATCTTGTGAACCGCCCTGACATCTTCGGATAAAGGGCTGTGTGCAAACATGATAATACGGTAATACTAAATAGATCTCAACCCATCTTGATTGGATGCTCTGTAGCTGGGCTCTCACATCAACTTTCACTCCTTGTGTCTGCTGATCAAATACTTCTTCAAGGTTGATTTAAGTTCCTTGGCAAATCACTAATTTAATTTCACTATTCTTTCTTACACAGTCATACCTCATGTTGTGTCAGCTGCGGGTTGCATTTTTCCAGGTTACGAACGTGGCGGACCCGGAAGTGTTTACTTCTGGGTTTCGCCGCGCATGCATGCGCAGAAGCGTTCTGTGCTTCGCGCATGCGCAGAAGCGCTCTATTGCGCTTTCGCTCATGCACAAAAGCACCACTCGGGTTGCGGACTTTTCGGTGTGCGAACGGCACCCCGGAATGGATCGGGTCCGCAACCTGAGGTTCCACTGTAATGGCTTCTATCTTCTCCTGGTAAAATTGTCTGATTGCTGTTAGCTCTGTTTATTTTATCTTGGCATGTGCACCAGATCAGTTTTTCCCTCCAGTGAGACTTCTGCCTAAGTCGGCTACTCCTCACTTCTCTGAAAGATGAAGCACGCTGGAGTAGTCACTACCTGGATAGATAGGGGTGTATGTGTGTGTGAGAGAGAATATGAGAGAGCACATTCAGTGTAATATCAGCTTCATTTACAAATACACAGCGGAACCTAACGGAAGCAGAACTACAGCAAAACTCCTAATACGGCATCAGTTTCCCAAAGCAACAGTCTAGAAAGATCTGCACACATGCCACATGTACACAGGCTGCTTCCACTCTAGCTAAATTTAGAGCTCAGAATTATCAAAACTTTGCTTCTGTTCAATTTCAAAACTGCGACCAAAGTTCCTCTGCCCCCTTCCCACTGGCAAAAGAGTGTCACAGGCCAAGGGTGTGTGTGTGACATTTCCATCAAGGGCCATTCAAGGTGAGAGGCCCAATTACATTAATCAAGACAGTCAGATTCCTGCCACTATGTTTCCTTTATTACATTCTTTGTTTTCTTATCAGGCTTACCAATTTGTAGATAGGAGCCTTCAGAGCTATTGTTCTTGCCTTCAGCGTTTCTGATGGCTTAAATTCCTCCACGTAGAGGAAGTTAACCTATGAGCTAGTGTAGCCACATGGTCCAGCTTCAGCACAGATGAACATATTTCATTTGCCAAGAACTATAGCCTGTCAATATGGTTGTGTTTAACAACTTCTACGTGGCTGGGATAGGGTGCCTCTTCATAGAGTTTGCAAACTAGGCATTCAAATGCTATCGTTCAAAGCCCAGAAAATGAAAACTCTAGTGAGAAGTTTGCATAAGCAACCTTAAAATTTAATCTATTGCAAAAGATGGTGAAATGAAGAAAGTATTATAACTCCCAACATAATTTCAAGGGTTGTTTTGCTGTAGTCATGCAACCAAAACAGCTGTTCCTAACTCTGCACCCCCGCCTAGTGGAAATAAAAGGGAAACCATGCTCCATCCAGTTTTCATCCTAATTCCAGTACTATAGTATATTTTAGCAGTGTTTTTCAAAGCTTTTTCTCTGGGCCACACAGAATAAAAATTCGCTCGTGGCACACTGAATATTTTATTGGTACATTGTAAAACACAACTAGGATTGTCCTCTGTATCACTTGATGCTCTTGCTCTCATTTTGAAAAGATATCTGTTCTACAAACAAACAAACAAACAAACAAACAAACAAACAAACATTTTGATACTATACTACACTGAAATGTCTACATGTTTCTTTGATTGTCCTTGAATCTTCCTGCCACACCCTTTCAGAACCACTGCTTTAAAGTATTCCCCCATTACCAGAACAAATGTGCCTTAAGCAATGTTATATTTAGCAGGATATTTCTGCTTTTGCTGTTCTAGTGACAGCAATCCTTCATAGTCTTAGAGCCAGGGTAACAGTGCTGCTTTCTGCAACTTTCCCACTACAATTTTTTTTGTTTTTAGCATTTCTCTGGTTTTTAACTTTCAGTTCTTTTTGTTTCATTGCAATATGGTGAGTTCATTGGATATATATTTGCATTTGTTCTTAATCTGTTACTATCACCTCACTTTGACTTAAGGTTTTGTTCAGTTATCATTCAATCTATTTCTGATGGTTGGTCAAGTAGGCCACATATTTAGATCCTGCACAGCCCCACCCCTGGATCCAGCAACGGGATCTGTAGAGGAGATACCACAGCATTTCCGGCCTGCAGAATGGCATGCTCAGAGGGCAAGTGAAATCATCTGGCAGGAAAGGCGTACTCTATGGTAAAGTGGCGTCAAGAGAGGCAAGGAGAATTTCCCAGCGGGATACTCTGGTGAAGTGCATCCAGGAAGTCTTTCTGGATTTGCCAATCCCTGTACCAATGTACTACAAACTATGTAGGAGCTTCCAGACTATTGTGATTTTTGTGTGGAATCCAGTCATATCCTAGCCATTTCAGGTTGCACAGTTATAGTGAAATTACGAGTGAAAACAATTGTGACTACAAAGGTGCTTCTCCAAAAGACAGGACTGTTTGCAATAAGGAAAGTTCTGAGGAAATGCACTGGAGCTTGTGGGGTAACACATGCTTGGATGCAAATAAACCTCTCCACGAAGAAATAAGAATGAAGGCTCATTAAATAGGCATGCCTGATCTCACCTCAAACAAATCTGCTCTGCTCTGGTCAGACCTCACAGTACTCACCTGGAGTACTTTGGCCAGTTCTGGGCACCACAGGACCCCAGATTTGCAAATCCTGTCCCCGGAAAACGTGGCAGTGGCAGCCTCAGCAACCCGGAGCCAGCCTGGTAGCGCAGTTGGCTCTTGCTGGCTTCAGGAGCTGTGACGCCCACGATTTTTCCTTGCTGGAAGTCCCCATCAAGAAGGATACTGAAAAGCTGGAATGTGTCCAGAGAAGGGCAACCAAAATAGTCAAAGGCCTGGAAATGATGCCTTATGAGGAATGGCTTAAGGAGCTGGTATGTTTAGCCTGGAGAAGAGAAGGTTAAGGGGTGATATGATAGCCATGTTCAAATATATAAAAGGATGTCATATAGAGGAGGGTGAAAGGTTGTTTTCTGCTGCTCCAGAGAAGCGGACACGGAGCAACGGATTCAAGCTACAAGAAAGAAGATTCCACCTAAACATTAGGAAGAACTTCCTGACAGTAAGAGCCGTTCGACAGTGGAACTTGCTGCCAAGGAGTGTGGTGGAGTCTCCTTCTTTGGAGGTCTTTAAGCGGAGGCTTGACAGCCATCTGTCAGGAATGCTTTGATGGTGTTTCCTGCTTGGCAGGGGGTTGGACTAGATGGCCCTTGTGGTCTCTTCCAACTCTATGATTCTGTGAAAGCAGGACTAATGCTCAATAAATAGATTGTCTGAAAGCACCTGTTGTGTATAGACCACCAAGAAAGAACACAGAATGTGTGATACTGGGCAAAGTTCTCTGAGATGCTCAGCTTTAATTTGAAGACACCCAGATTTCTAGCCCTTAAAACTCTGCACACAGTTATAGGTTTATAGCCAGATTGTGGGGAGGAAGCAGAACAAGTTTTGCAGAGGGATGGAAGAACAGAGCTTCAGTACACTGCACCACTCATTACCTCTCCCCGTCACTAGCAAATCCGGAACAAATCTGACAAAATAATAAAAATCACAGAACGAACTGTGCAAAATAAGAGAAACTATGTTTGTCTGTCCAACTTGTTCTGGGACAAAATTGCCACACTTCTGTAGGCTTTTGAGAATAGGTAGGGATTCTTCCATTCTTTAGGTGTGTACATGTTATAGGTTTTGCTGCCTGCTTAAATTGTAATTTTTTATGTCTGAAACAGCATTTATATATTTCGCCACCTTCATTTTGTATAATAAACCAAGCTTTCTTTATTCCTTTTGTGTGGGAACTTCTTGTGGGCATAAGGTTAAGGGTAAAACACATATTCATAACGGACACTCTAGCAAAGGATCCTAAACATTAGTGTGTATATTACAATACGTGAGTGCTGAACATGCATGTGAGTTCAAACACGTGTGAGTGGTGCTGTTTTGGCTATACAAGCAATGTCACTCACAGCCCAAGCGTAATAAATAGATTGAATGATAACTGAACAAAACCTTAAGTCAAAGTGAGGTGATGGAAACAAAACCTGCTTGGATGCTAGATGAAAGAGGATCCACAATTCCTATTACCTAATTGTATATGCTTCTCAGAGCAAAGGTTTGAAGGGAATCACATACTTTATACAAAACACACTGTATGAAAGAGAGCTTTAATTACAAAGAAGAGGGTTGTCTGCACTTCCAATAAATATATTTGCAACCTGGCGGGAACCGTAACAGAAAAGAGGAGAAATTCGTTGAAGGAAATATTTGAAATTGACTTCTGTGAGAGCTAAAGCTGTGAGAGCACGGGGTCTGTGGGGAATACATTTCCTGGCTGTTTCCTAGAGCTGAGCTTTTGAAGCATCTATATACCAATGAATTTGGAAGGGGAACCAGGGGTATTTCCTTGGCTGGTGTGCCAAGCCTCCCTCTGCCTTTGCAGTGCCTTCTTTTTCAGTTAAAGCTCAGAAATGGTGCATAAGGTGAATCCATGCCTGCCGTCTTTCAAGTCTGAGGTTCAAGGCCCACACTGGTTCTGTTTCTGACACTGTTTTCATATACTGAATGGAACTTTTGGCTTGGTGGGCATCCCTTAGCGCCTCCTCAGTGCCTAGAAACTTTGCTCAGTTTGGAAGTAAAGGGTGGGTCTGCCAGGTTTGGTAACTAAAATAAATAAGCGGCGTCTCAACAAATGAAACTGATTTGTAAAAGTGTTACGAAGACATTGCACATAGTTTTGCAAATCAAGAAAATCTTAAATAAATAAATGAGCAAGCAACAATTTGCTGCTTTTGAATTGTACCCAAGTTTGCTTGAAGCGGCCCCTTGGCTGTCCCTATCCACTGGCATACAGGCTCATATACTGTACAATAATGAGCTTTTTTGGCTAGTGCCATTATATAGTTCAATCACTAGGTGGTGCTGGACTTTTTTGTATAGAGGTGGAGTTAGGTGCTTTCCTTGTTCAAGAGAGACAATACATGTAAATGTATTTACTAGCTTTCCTGTTTGTTGTGTTAGCGTCTAAGTTTTCCATGAAGATGCTCCTTGCCAGGAGATGGTCTGTTCCATTCTGTATCCGTTATAAAAACCGGCTCAGGGTCAAAATCACGGTGTGTGTGGCATTTTTAGGCCTCGTTCCCTCATGGACAAACTTTTGGGTGCTTACCAGTGGTGGATGGAGCAAGATGCAAAAGTGGGCAGGGGCTGCAGCTCAGTGGCAGAGCAGGTGTTTTCCACGCAGAGGAGGTCCCAAGTTCAAAATCTGGCCTCTCGAGGGAGGGTTGGGAGAGACTGGCTGAAAGCCTGGAGTGCTGCTGCCGGTCAGAGTAAACAATACTGAAATAGGTGGACCAATGGTTTTGCTTGGTATAAGGCAGCTTCCTATGTTCCTAGGTTTCTACATCAGCGTTTCTCAACCGGTGTTCCGCGGCACACTACTGTGCCGCGAGACGCTGGCTGGTGTGCCGCGACGAGAAGGGCGATTTGCATTGTCACGTCGCTGACCCGCTGGAAAGGAAGCCGGCCGGGTCACGACGCGAGGCGTGCGAGGTTAGTGACGTATATTGGCGGCCGCCAGGCACATGACAATGCAAATCGCCCTTCTCGTCGCCGCACGTCGCAGCAAAATTTAGAGCCGGCATCCAGCCGGAGGCCAGAGAGGGCGCCGCCTGGGGAGGAGGAGGCAGGCGGGGAAGGCTGCGCAGGGCTTCCCTTGGCCGGGCCAGAGCGGCGGCGGCTGCCTGGGGTGGCCGGGAGGGAGGCGGCGGCAGCTGCGCGCCCGTGTCTGTCCGCCTGGGGTCTGTGCGTGCCGTCTAACGTGTCCCCGCTCGCTCCGCAGGCTCTGCGCCTGGTGGGTCCGCCTGGCTACCGTGCAGCAGTTCTTCAGTGGCATGCTTTACGTCTCCCCTCCAAACTAAACTAAATATAGGGCGGCACAGAGTTGGTGTGCCGCGGGATTTTTTTTTATAGAACAAGTGTGCCGTGGCCCAAAAAAGGGCATGAGTCAGTAAATAGTATTTTAGAAAATATCTGCTTAATTAAATCTTCAATCCTACCTCTCAGTACAGTGGGGTGGGGAGATCATGTTGCACTAATATAGTCACTCTGGAAGAAATGCATTCCTATGGAGACCCTAGCCTAATTTTTCTTTTAATGACAGTACACTTTTTATTCAAGGTGCATTTCAACAATTTGAGCAACTGCATGCTTGATTTAAGGCTAACACGTTGAGAAACATGTGGATATTAAAATGTATTTGATGCCTCGTTTGGCACAAGAAATAGCACTTACAGTATTGTGCAATGACCAATCTGATTTTTTCTTGCACACTGCCAACAAAAGTAAATTACGATAATAATAATAATAATAATTATCATACTCGATCATAACTGAAATTATAGCCATCAGAGGAAAATGAAGAAAAAGCAATGCACTTGGCCTCAAAAGAATTTGCATGGAAGATAAATGCAACAACAAAGTCACAATGGTTGCAAGTCAACACAAAGAAGTGAGGGCACAACTTAAATTCCGAAGCAGTGTTGAAAAAAATCATGCTTGGTTTTAGTTAAATTTCTGTCTGAACCTTGGAGGTGCGAACGGCAGACACAATCAAAACTAGGACATTGGAGTAGGATGAACTTTTGTTCAAATGTCAACATATTTTGGGGGACAGAAGAGGGACAACAGCTAGGCTAGGCTTACACCAGGGTTCAGCAAACATTTTCAGCAGGGGGCCAGTCCACTGTCCCTCAGGCCTTGTGGGGGGGGGGGGACGGACTATATTATTTTTTGGGGGGGATGAACGAATTCCTATGCCCCACAAATAACCTAGAGATGCATTTTAAATAAAAGGACACATTCCACTCATGTAAAAACATGCTGATTCCTGGACCGTCCACAGACCTGATTTAGAAGGTGATTGGGCTGGATCCGACCCCTGGGCCTTAGTTTGCCTACCCATGGCTTACATCGTTACAGTTCACATGTCCCCCCCCCCCCTTCTTAATGTTCTTTATTGAGTTTTACATTGATTAAATATATACACTTTCCATTCGTTCTACAAAATATGTTAACTTATACACAAAGGTAAACCAAAATAAATTAATACTTCTTCGCAAGTGACTTCCCTCCACCTTATTGCGGATTCTTCCTTCTTCCTTATCTTTTTAACTGTTTTCCTTATTTCACTTCTCTTACGTAATATATGTTGTCTATCTGTTATTTACTTTGCAAACTTTAGTCAAAACACATCAAATATTTTGTCTGAGAACAATGGTTCTCCAGCTCCTCTTTAAAGCAACCCCACTCTTTTTTAAACCCTGTAGGGAATTAATGTGGGGCAAATGGCAGGTGGCTGGGCTGAGAAGGGGTTCAGCCCCAAGCAGTTTACTAAGAATTTACTAATTCAAGTGCCTTCTATAATATCACATCATGAACAGTTTAATCACCAACAGTTTTCATATCCCTTTAACATTTTTCTGCAGTTTTAAGTTGTTTGCCTTTTATCATTTATGTTTTTCTGCTGCCTTGACATTTCAGTGGGCAATTACTTGCGTCTCTTAAGAGAAATAGAACTTCAAGCATGACAGTGCTTGATAAATTGCTAAGCGCCTATGCCTAACACTCTTAAAGAAAGGCATGACAGTTTTAAAATTAACTTTGAACCAAATTTCTATGCTACCCAATGGAAGTCAGATTGCAAGTCAGATTGTCTGATTTTGTTTATGGAGCCATGCAGTCTGCCTAGAGATTGAATTCTTCCAAGCTTTATGAAGGTTGATCACCAAGGACAAGACTATGGCCCAGGTGATTGCAAAATCATTTTGAAATGTGTGTAACTTTCTCTCTTTCCCTTTATTTTTATATTTTCAAAGGAGTCACTGGCATTTAATGCCATAGGTGTATCTGTTCAGTACTGTAATAGCATGCCCATGTCCCAATCTTTGGAACATGTGTGCTAAGCCTAGTATGGCATTAGTTTCCTCTAGTGATCATTGTGCTTTAGCAGGTAACTTCCCGAGAGAAGTGGAGTGGAGAGACGGGAGGAAAGAGGCATGGGGGTAGGGGCCAACAATAAACTTTCTCTCTTTTTGGTAATATATGAGCCGAGCTTTTGCTTCAGCATCGTGTGGGTAGGTATCTTGATTTTGTTGGCATAGCAAGAAATCAGAGGGCCCAGGGCATAGTTGGTTGCAACTGATTGGTTGCATTGCGTTTTGTTTGGGGCAGGGCCTGCTGCTAGGTTAAGTTAACCAAATTGAGTTGATGTTGTCTGCTGGAGGGGTTATTGCATTTGTTTCACAAAAAACAACTACTAGAGAAAGTGGATGAGAAGATATACAGCAGTCTTTAGGCAAGGAGAGTTGCTTAAATCAGAACAGCAATATCTTCCCCAATGAAAAGAAGGAAAGATGGCTGCATATATTTTAATTTCTTATTGGGAGATCCCGCAGACATCTATTTCAAGTGTCTTTTTTTACAGCTGTTGTTCTGCTGCTACTAGATCTTTCAACTCAACAGGGACCTCTCCTGAAGTTTCAAGTGGGAAATATATGAGCAGACCCTCAGATCTTTTCCAGTCTGTTAATTTCCCAGAGGTATGAAGTGTCATGTAAAAGTACCGTGTTTCTCATATTTTAAGTCATCCCTACAAAATAAGCCATGGCAGGATTTTCCTGAGTTGAAGAAATATAAGACATACCCCAAAAATAAGCCGTAGTGGTGGGAGCAGGTCTGGATGGCGCCATGGAAGAGGAAGATGCCTGTCAGCGCCCGGAACCGGCTGCTGTTGCCCCTCCAAAATGTCCAGCAGCATGCACCGCGCCAAGCGCTGACCCGGCGGCGGGACTGGCAAGAGCCGCAGTGCGTGCTGCTCCAAGCCCCAACCCGGCGGCGGGACGCAGCAAGAGCCGCAGCGCGCGCTGCTCCGAGCCCCGACCCGGCGGCGAGACCCGGCAAGAGCCTCAGCGCACGCCGCGTGGAGCCCCGACCCGGCGGGACCCAGCAGCGTGCCCTGCTGAAGCGCCGACAACATGCGCAGCAGCAGCCAGTTCCGGGCGCCGAGCCGCGACAGGAAGAGGAGGGACGCAGCTACAACGACAAAAAACACCCGGCCGAGCCTTCATTGGCCGCCGCGGCTGCCACTCGCTGGTCCCTCCTCTTCCTGTCGCGCGCGCTGCAGGTCCCGCCGGTCCCGCCGCTGGGCTGGCGCTTGGCGCTGGCGCTGCTCCAAGCCCCAACCCGGCGGCGGGACGCAGCAAGAGCCGCAGCGCGCGCTGCTCCGAGCCGGGATCCGGCAAGAGCCTCAGCGCGCGCCGCGTGAAGCCCCGACCCGGCGGGACCCAGCAGCGTGCCCTGCTGAAGCGCCGACAACGCGCCCAGCAGCGCAGCAGCAGCCAGTTCCGGGCGCCGGACAGGGGAGGTACCATACTGTAATTTTTTAAAAAAATAATAAGACACCCCCCGAAAATAAGCCATAGGCTTATTTTCTTGAGAAAAAAAGATTATAAGACATGACTTATAATATGAGAAACACGGTATCAGCTCAGCTCTGCCAGATTTTTGGGGAGCACCCCTTGGCATATAAACCAGCAAGAAGTAACTATGAAGTTCATATATCAGTTTAATTTCCTAGATGATATTTACACAGCAGTAATGTTATTTTAGCACACTATACACCCAAACAGCATTCTGCGATAAGACTTTGCGGACACTGTACACGATAACCCTGGTGAAAACCACTCCAAGCTCCATCACAGTAACATATCTAGAAGGCACAAATCTTGTATCAGTTTCTACTTCCAAAGTCTCAAAACAGGCATTACGGAAACTAGTGTTTAACTTCAGCAGATATGAAACTGAGCTACTGGCTGCAGATTGAAGCTACAATGAGTGGTGACTTAACCCATGACTCTTTTAACAGAATAAAAATAAGCCATAAATGGTACAGAGACATGATTTTTTTTTTGTACGAGTTTTAAATATACATAGAATAAACAAAGGTACTGATCTTACTCAGTTCCATACCCTGGCTGTAATAGAGCCTTGACATGGTGGTGGCAGTAATACCACACTTTTTGGCAATTACAGGTTGTTTTGGATGAGGAAAAGGACGGACTGCATTCTGGCCAATACAATTAGGCCAGGAGGGATTGAGAAGAGATGGATAAAGGCGCTGTGAATAGGTAATCAAAGTGGTACTTGTTAGGCATTTGGGAAAGAGAACTGCAGCAGCAGTTTGTGTGCACAACTCCCACAATGAAAAGTGTTGGAGTGGAAATATATACTGACCCTGAAAGGGATCGAATTGTGGCAACCACTAGCACAACCGTCACGCCACTAGTGGGAGCCCTGTCCTTAATGTATTGCAACAGTCAAATCCAACAGGCTGCTTGTGCTGGTGGAAGCATTGTGCCGGGTTAATATACAACATTTTTGCATTGTCACGCCGCTATCACTTGTGCAACAAAATGCCAACTCTCTCACCTTTTGCACGAATGTTGCTTTGGATCTTTACGTACCTGTGTATCACGTACCTGGAATTAATTTCCTAGGTCAGTTTTATATTGAATTCCATCCAGGCTAGTGAGCTTCTTTCGGTGATAGCTTGTTTTGGTTTCCACGCTGGTCATGGATGATGTGAAATTCTTTTCTTTCCCAGCCGCCACAGAAATGTAGTGGACAAACCAAGAGGTAGGGACTGATGACTCTGTTCCTCCTCTTGCCGGCCTACTGTGTTTCCATGTTGGCTGCAAAAGAAAGGCAAACCCCATCTTTCGCAACCAGCACAGAAAGCTACCGGTAATGTGCTGGCAAAAGTGATCCATCCCTCCTCTGCCAGCCTGCTTGGTAGAAGGCATTCCCCCTCCCCAAGCCTCTTAGCAGACTTGTTAAAAAATGTTCATGATAATAACTATTCTTGCATACAAGGCTGTTCTAAGCCCTGTCTGTAAATAAAAAGATAAGACAGTCGCTTCCCTGCAGGCTCACAATCGAGCAGACACAACACAAGAAATGGGGAGGAAAACGGAAAGCAAGTGAACAAGCCTATCCAACTTGTTTAATTTATTCCTTAATATCACAGCTGTACAATTTTCATACATACAGAGAGAAATGCATATTGGCTACACCATGTCATGTGGATGCATTTCCAATTATAATACAGTTAAGTGCAACTCCACTTGAAAAATGTACATTTTTACAACTTATACAAAGTAAAGACTGCTACACTATTATCTGTGACAGTATAAAGCTTTGATTTATGTTAAGTTTCATTACTAAACCACTTCCTGGTTAAATACAAAATATACTAAATCATTTTAAAAAGGCCCTTGTGGTATTTGGCCAGTATATAAAATACGTTGTGTAAAATTTAACCTTTTGCACATTTTTTTAAAAAATAAGCTTGTAACTTGTAAGTTAAACATTTGTTATTGAGTTGCTAGAGTCTGACATGTAACAGGACCCATGCTGTAACTTTTTCTTTGCTATTGCATTGATCGTCACCAGAAGAAATGAGCACCCTGATCCTAAACACATCCCTTAGAAGCAAGTCCCATTGAAAGAAATGGTCCTCAATTCCCAGCAAGTTGTTTAAAATTGGGTGTAAGGCTGCAATCCTAAACCACTTTATTAGGAGTAGTTATGACCGAAAAAAAATGGAACTTATTTCCAAGTAAACGGCCATAATCCAACTCAAGAGTTAAGTGCACTTAAGCCCAGTGAAATCAATGAGCATAAATATACTACACTCTTATAATGGATTTGATTGATGTGTTTAGGACAAGTCTGCAATGCACTGCTAGTTTATTTAACAGACTATAGAACAATTTTCTGGAAAGAGCAACAGCATTCCCGTTTAAAGGGAAAAAAAGGAATGCTATCCAAAACATGTTTACTATCTACATTTTCATGGGGAGTTTAACCAACTTGTGGAAGTATGTTTTTAATAAAGATGAACCCAGACTTTACGTGCCAACTCCTTATCATCTCACTGTATGTTTGGGCCCAAAGAACCGTTTTGTTGTTGACAGCTGTATCAAAGGAAAAAACAAACATTTCCTCAGTCGCCATCCCTATTACAAGAATGCTTTGATTCGTAACCTCCTTAAAAAATATACATTTTACAATCCTGGCACCTCCACAAAAGGTGAGACAAAGAGAATAAATATTTGTTTTCACTCCGTTAATTATCCTCTGATTTGGAAACTACCTGTTGTAGGCTCTTTCTTTTTTAGATTTCTCCAGCGCTTTGTCCATAGTTTTCTCATTTTCTCCTCTGCATTTGGGACAGTACCACTTGCCCTTTGGTTTATGATTGAGTCCCACACACGAAAAGTGAAACCATTCAATTGGGCACTCATCATTATCACAGCCTATCATTTCTCCATAGGAGACCTGATTACACAGGCAATAGGTTGGCTCATTAGGGTCAATGGGGAGGTCGGCTGGAGAAGCCTCCCTCTCTGCTTTGGCCTTGGAACGCTTCTTTTTATTGGACTTTTTTGCTTTCTTCTCCTTAGGAGTTCCTGAGGTGATATCGTCGTGGTCGTGATTATTAGACGCATTCTCTCGGTTCTCATTATTTCTTTGCCGCCGGGACCGTTTGTTGTTGGGCTTCTCGGCCTGAGTGATTGTCTCGCTCTTTGACTTATCTTGGTTAGTTTTGCCACTGTTTCCAGTAGTGTCATTGGTCTCCTGGCAGGTCTCAAACAGTTCTACGTGGCTGTCAACTTGCCTGGTTCTGTTCTCAACAAGTTCTACCATCTGGCTGACAATCTGAATCTTCTCGTCTCCCAGTTCTTGACTCCGGATCAGGGCTCTCTGTATTAAGTGCAACAGCCTCCTCTTTTGTACTGCATCGGTCTCTCGTTTGAATTTTTCGTAATAATCATCCAGCTCCTTTAGGATCTCTGTGAAGAAAGAATAGGATTATATTATTTCCCAACCTCATGCATAATACAGCAGAAGCACTTGAGCTTTGTCACAGATATGTCATCAATAATAATAATAATAATATAATTATTATAATAATAATTAATAATTAATAATTAATAATAATTAATAATAATAATAATAATTTATTTATACCCCACCCATCTGGCCGGGTTCCCCCAGCCACTCTGGACGGCTTCCAACAAAACAGAAATTCTAAAATACAGAAATCCATCAAACATTAAAATACAGAAATCCATCAAACATTAAAAGCTTCCCTAAACAGGGCTGCCTTGAGATGCCTTCTAAAGGTCTGGTAGTTGTTGTTCTCTTTGACCTCTAGTGGGAGGGCATTCCACAGGGTGGGTGCCACTACCGAGAAGGCCCTCTGCCTGGTTCCCTGTAACTTGGCTTCTCGTAGTGAGGGAACCGCCAGAAGGCCCTCGGAGCTGGACCTCAGTGTCCGGGCAGAACGATGGGGGTGGAGACGCTCCTTCAGGTATACCGGACCGAGGCCGTTTAGGGCTTTAAAGGTCAACACCAACACTTTGAATTGTGCCCGGAAACGTACTGGGAGCCAATGTAGGTCTTTCAGGACCGGTGTTATGTGGTCTCGGCGGCCGCTCCCAGTCACCAGTCTAGCTGCCGGTTTTGGGGTTTTTTTTTGGGGGGGGGGAAACACCTAAAACTTTCCACACTTTAAAGTGTGGATTCTAAACACAGGTACTCTGAGGTGAGTTGCATTGAAATATGTCCCATATAGAACAAAATAATGGAACTCCTTTCCTAGGGAGGCTTGCTCCACCCTATGTTTACTATCTTTGGCAGTAGTCTTATAGCAAGACCTTCTGGGGTGAGCAGGGCTAGGATCTAACACAGGCACCCCCAAACTGCGGCCCTCCAGATGTTTTGGCCTACAACTCCCATGATCCCCAGCTAACAGGGCCAGTGGTCGGGGAAGATGGGAATTGTAGTCCAAAACATCTGGAGGGCCGAAGTTTGGGGATGCCTGATCTAACACATCTCTGCCTGAGCAGGGAGGTTCCTGGTGCAGTCCCATTCCCATCCCCTACTCAGCACAGATAGGCCTGCATATCTCTCTAGCTCAGCCTGGGCCCATTAGGTGGGTGTCAAGCTGGTATTAAGTCATCAAAAAGGGGCATTGCTTGGGATAAGACAGGTGGGAGGATTTAGGCTGCACCCTAAGCCCATTCAGCATGCTCACTGTGAATTGGAAGCCCAGCACTAAGTCAGGGGGAAAGTGGCATAGCTCAAGCTCTGTTTAAAGGCTTCTTTCCTCTCTGCTAGGGTTAGGCCAGCTCAACCAATGGTGGACTGGACTGGGGCGAATTTTTTTTTGCCAACCCTTGCTTTACACCCAACTTAACACCAGGTTCTTTGTGTACAGGCTTGCCCTGCCTAGCAAGCAAAAGCTGTGCTTTTCCAGTGGGCTGACAAGACAGTTTGTGGGAATGCTTTGATGACATTCTGCTTGTTTTCTATCTGGAGCTTAACAACTGCATTCTTGCCTCTGTTTTGCTTATGGTGTTTTGTTTTGTGTTTTGTGAGGTGCCTTGGAGAACTCTTTTTCCTTTTTTAAAAAGGTCAATTACCTAAAACACTTAATCAACATTTAAAACGTTTGAATACGCACAGGAATGCACTTTATTTTAAAAGCATGCTGCATACTAAGTAAACAAGCCCTCTTTCTGGGCAAATTGCAAGGTGCAGCTCAACCTCACTGACATCAGCTTGGGTCTTACTCCCAGGTAAGTGCTGGGCACAGGGTTGCAAGCCCAAGTCCACTTTACCCAGTCAGAGAAAAGGGTGGAGTAGAAGTAGATATATAAAATATAAGAGAATTGGTAGTTTAATAGGTTTGAATTCATGTTTACAATGGGCAAAACATAAGTAATGTAATATAGCAGCTCTATATAGTAAGAAAAGAACACCATGGAAGCTTGGGTGGGAAGTCAATGGATATGAGAGATTGGTGGTAAATGTTGTTTAAAAGAATTTGCAAAATCTGAAAAATTAATTAAAAAGCTTGTGGTTAAAAAAATGAATATATAACAACTTCCGTTGCTTCGCATTTTAAAAGACGTGTGCGTAGCAGGTGTCTCGCGTGTACCAAAACACGTAACGTGTGAAAGGAACGAAGCAACAAAAAGGGGGGAAGTTGTTTTTTTACAACAAGAGTGTCGGTTTAGGTTACCTCCCGGTGCCAGAGCGCGCACACGGTGAAAAACCTGAAGAAATAAAATAAAACAAAATTGCTAATGGTAAATGCCGGCGAGCATAAATGCTGGAGGAGCAAAGCAACAGGGCGAAGAGCCGGAAAGGGTTAAAAGAAGTAACTACATGCCCCGCCCCTTCACAAAAAAGGGTCTCCGCGCCCACTGAGCCATTGGATGAGGGTCCTGTTTATCACACCCACCTACCCGGGCCCTCAGCCAACCAGAGAACCCCTGCCGCCCTTGCCCCGCCTCCTCCTTTTCGGGAGTGAGGCCACACCCTCCCCACGGGATGCGTCTTCATGGTCCATTGTTCTTAGAAGGGAAGTGGCCGTGTTAAGAGCCGTTTCTCTCCTCCCACCCCCGCCGCCTTTTTACGGCTTCTTCAGCCGAACGTACGCGAGCAGAAGAATCAGCTCGGCCGGCCAATCACCACCCGGCAACTCCAAGCAGTGCCCGCCTCAGACTGAAGCAAGCCATACGGAGTAAAGATTCAGGTCCAATAGCCCGCCCTCTGCCTTAAGAGCGTCTCCTCCAATCGAAAGGGAAAGCCCCAAGCGAATCTCCACCCGCTTTAAGCCAGCGTTCCAATCAGATGTTTGAAGGCGGAGCGACTGCGACCCTCATATTTCTACATCCACCCGTCAGTCACTATTAGCGTTCGACGCTTCCTGCAACTAGAGGAGCCAATCAGAGACTGAGAAGCGGACGGGGCAGTTCGAACTATTACAACAAACCTCCCACTGCTCTCTCTCTCTCCTTCGCTCCCCCTCCCTCCCTCACCCGGTTTCCACCGTTCGCTTTCGTCAGCGCCACTAGGAGGGGCTTCGTAGAGAATTCAGCGGGACCAATAACCGGGCAACAGGGCGGGGCCACGGCTGTTTCATGAGGGAAGTTCTGGCCAATAATGGAAAAATGGAGGCGGGGCGGGCACAACAGGGTAATGACGGTGAATATAAAAGCCGCTGTGACGGCGCTTCTCACTCTTTCTAGAGCTGAAGCGCGAAGGTGCCTCCCTTTAGCGCAGTACGGAGTGCTTGTAGCTGGTTGAAATGCCCGCCCTTGTCCTTTAAAACAACAGCCCCCCCCCCTCATCCCCTAACCACGCAGCCAAGCCCTCAAGTTTTGATGTTTCCTCACTTTCTTTATCTGGCGCTTCTCCTCTCTCCCTGTTTACGACACATTAAAAACTCGTCCACGAAAGGTCTCGAATGGATACTTGCTGCGTTCTCCCTCCTCACCCCCCACTCGCTTCATAAGCACAGCAATAGCCTGCCAGGTTTCCAACCCCACTTCCTCGCCCCTGGAGAAAAAAGGGGGAGCTGAATGTGTAACGGGCACCCCTGTGTCACCTCTACCACCGGCAACAGTGGCACTCTTTCCACCCCCCCCCCGCATTTTACCTCTCTCAGCTCCAAGTGACAAAGGACCTTTCGAGCCCCCTCAATAACTAAAAAATAAAATAAAAACCCCACCATTTCCCTGGCTGCAGACTTGAGTGCGGGAGAAGACAGCCTCCCCTCCCCTCACCGCCAAAAAAGGGCTAGAAAATACTGTATGAGTTTCAGCACAGGGAGGAAAAGAAAAAGAGAGAGGGAGGGAAGGAAGGAGGGGGGGGTCACTCAGCAAAGCAGTACATCCCCAACCCACACAGTATTTATATAATCTTTTTCTCTTTCCATAGTCTCTCCTTCTCTCCCCCCTCCTCGGCTCCCCGGTTTACAGATACTTGACAGGAGAGGACTGTTTTAAAAGCAAATGCCCATTGAAAAAAAGAAGAAGCGAAGGCAACAAGCCCTGCCCACCCCCCATTCCACTCTCTATCTAATCCTCCCTCCCCTCCCTTACTAGCACCCTCTCTCCTACTACAGCCATTGCGAAGGCTAGAAATTCCTCAATGTTGTAACTGTGATCGCTGCCCCCCTTCTTTTTACCCTCTTTCTTCCAACACCCCCCTACACACACACCGCTGTCCCGCTGTCCCCACAAAACATACTCTCTCAACCCAGAAAAGAGAAACAGCCGCCTCAGTGCCCCATGCGTCCTGATCCTCCAGCCCCTCCTCTGCCCTTTCTGCTGCCGCCGCCTTTTTTGTCAAGCAATTTTTAAAAAAAACCTTAAAAGCAAAGTCCTTGTTTTAATAACAGGAGCCCCAAAGAAGACCTTTTGTTCCGCCCCAAGGAAGGGAAGGGGAGGGAAGCACACACACACACACACACAACCCACCCCTCCATCTATCTCTGCAGAGCAGCCCCCTTCTCCTCCTCGAATCTTTTCGCCCCCCTTTCCTTTTGCCTTCTCACAAAATAAATAAATAAGATTTTCAAAGCTTTGCCATCCGCTTCGGGATGAGACCGGGGAGAGGGGGTGGTGGTGGTGGAGAGAGAGAGAGAGAGATCAACCCTGCAGAAAAGGCAAAATAATAAAAATAACCACCATCTATGTTGCTTCTACGTACTCTCCCGCACACGAACACATAAAGGAGAAAAGCACTTACCTTGATATTTGGCGTCAATTTCCCTCATCAGGGAGACATTTCTCTGCAGATCGAAGGGCAGAGATTCGATGGAGTCCAGGTAATCCTCCACATAGTTCGCTAAATGAAGCTGCTCTCCGTTTGCAGGGTTCAACATTTTCATCCGGCCGAAAATTGTGAGTATAGATATATCTATATCTATCTCTCTCTCCTTCTCCTCCTCCTCTCCTCTCACCCCTAAATGGGCGAGAGTTTTCCTTTCAAACACAGCAGCCCCCAATGGCAGAGTCTCCGTCCTCGCCGCTCCTCTTTTCCGTCCTCCTGTTCCTTCGGATCTCACAAAAAAGGAGAAAAGAACCCACTCCAAAAAGAGGGGGGGAAAAGAAAAAGAGCGAGCGAGCTACATCTGAGTCCTTTTCTTCCCAGAGTAGAAAGGCAGGCAGGCAAGGCAAGGCAGGCGCGCGCACACACACACACACAGCCCGAGAGTCCCTACAGCCTCAGAGCAGCCGTAGCAGCTGATTGAATGGCTGTCGTTGTCGGTAACTCACCAAGGAGGTGGTACGAACAATCGGAGAGGGATTTGTGTGTGTGTGTGTACAAGAGACGGGAGGGGAAAGGAGAGGAAGATTATTATTTTTAAAAAAAGACAAATACGATCTGTTCTGTTCTGCCTACAGATAGGCAGAAGGGGCGGAGAAGCTCCTCTCGGCGAATGCAGCTGCTGCTCCTGTTCCGCCGGTGGGTATGAATGCCGCCTTCTCCCCTACGCGCCGCACTTGATCCAACGTGGAAAACCCAAATACCAGTTTCAAACACTTGGGAAACATTCAGCCCCGCCGCCTAGGGCGCATGCGCACCACTCCCATCTACAGTACCTTGAACACCACCACCATCAACCCCCCCCGCTCCCTCCCTCCCCGCCGCGACACTAAACAGCGGAGGCGCTCGATGTGCTTCTCTATCTGTATAATCGTTGCATTTCCCTGCCTCGCTACTGGCGGAGAAGGAAGTGAGGAGACACGGGTGGGGGGGGGAGGAAGCAGCAGCAGGCAGCTCGCTCGCTGCTGAGATGCGCGGATCCTGGGTGTCGTGTGCATGCGAGAGCAAAACAACTCTTCCTCCCCCACCGATGCAGACGTGCCTCACGCATGGAGGGGCCGGGAGTTGGAACTGTGTGCTTGCTTGCGGCTTCCGTGAATGCACACGCATGCCAAAGGATCCACCGCGCCGGCTGCATCGCAGAGTGGCAGCAACTTAAGGCAGCAGCGGAGGCCTTCCGTGTCTTCATTATTTGTTGCTGTTTGACTTAAAGCAAAGCAGGAGAGCGAGTTAGCGAGGGGTGTTCTCCGCTTAAGTGCGCGGGGGGAGGTTAACCCTGGCGCTTTTGCACACATGCTTGGAAACACGCGTGAAACTCCCGAGGATGGCCAGGATTGCTGCGAGCGAGCGAGCCCCGGTTTCTGACAACGAAAGGACCGAGGGAGGCGTGTTGTGTTGTGTGGGGAGGGTGCGCTGTGAAAGGCACGATGCTCTCTACACACATGCACACACACATCCCTTCCCTTTAGTTTGCAGGACTCCCCCCCCCCCGGCTTAAAACAGGCAGCCTCCCCCCCCTTCCCTCCTTGAAAACTAACAACCGGAGCAACCGCATCGAGAACTATAATCCAAGTTAAAGGCAGCGCCTCTGGCCAATCGCGGCTCAGCCTCGCGCTCCACCCCTCCGCTTCGGCCGCCCAATGGGAGGTCGCGGGTTTATGGTGCTGGAGGAGGTAGGGTGGTCCGGAAGAGAGCGAGCGACGAGCAAGGCAGCGGCGCGTGCGCACACCGTCATCCATGGAACGAGAAAATGGAGGGTGCGAAGCGGGAGGAGGCGGGGTGCAAGGGGACTACATTTCCCAGCAGCCTTTTCTTTCTTTTCTCTCCCGCACCGCAGGCCGCATGCGCATGGGTTGTGGCCATTGCAGTCCTGACATAGGGGTACCCCCACTGCTTTTTAAGGTTGCCTGATCTGAAAATCAAGGCACACTCGGCTGCAGAAAACAAAAGGAGGGGGACGCGTGAGGAACAAGGTTACTTAGTGCCCGGCAGTTATTTGCCGGTGTTAATTCATTCAGATGTATTCCTCACCCACTCCCCGTAGCCTGGGAATGGAAGTAGCTGGTGCTAAATAGGCGTGCTGCTGCTGGTTCGAAAGAGGCGTTGCGATTTAGGGCACATGGGTGAAGGGAAGGAGATTTGGGGACTTGGGATCGCTGGAAAAATGTGGCCGGGAGCGGGGGGGGGGGGGTGGAATAAAAAAAGGCCTCTGCAGCTGGAAAGTGGTAGCAAATGCCATACTTCTCAAAAGGTTCCTGCTACCGGCTGCTCTCGCCCGCTATAGATCTCGAACGGAAAAGGCAAAATGTTTTCACAACTGGGTTTGTGTGAGCACTTTCCACAACCCAACCTCACTGGGTTGTCGGCAGGATAAACTTAGGGTTTTAATGCACGCTGTAGCCTGGGATGCTGTATAAAAAATAAACAAGAAAGACGATTTGTTTTTAAAAGCAAAGCAAGAAAGCAAACTTATCGCGATTTCCTGCAAACGGCTTCTCTTAAAAGTATACGGAGGATGCGCAGCAGCCGCTGTCTTGCATTTAACATTTTTAAAAGCGCGATATTCCTGAATGGCACTACGGGGATGCCTGCATACTCTGCGCAAGCGGGGTGGCGGCAGCAATGCCCACTTGGGGCGGGGGTGGGGGGGGGAAAGAGTACTAATCCGGCAGGCGAGGAACAGGATCACCAGGGACCATTACGATCCGCAGCAAACTCTTCGCCCACCATAAAGAAGAGTCAGGAAGACGCATCAGCCACCTTCGCTGCTCATTACTTAGCTCAGCTTCTGGAAATAGCATTGCCAAAACCGCGGGGGTGGTGGGAGAGATGCCTTCCTTTAAAAGCATTGGACCTGTATCCATTCCAAACGGCTCGGTATTTCCCTCTCCAAAGCGCGATTAGGGGGTGGGGTAGATTTCCAAAGGAAGCAGCTTCTTTTATTCTATCCTGTCCTTCACACCCCGTTTCCAAGAACAGGGATCTGGATTTGCCCAAATAAGCTCGTTTAAGAGTTTCCCTGATCCGCCGCCACCGCCGCGCCGCTTAAGCCATGATAAAATAGTGGTGGATCTCGCTGGTAGCAGAAGGGGAGGAGCTCTCCCAAAAGACACGGTGCTTTGTTGTCTTCCACGTCTCCACCGGCTAGCAGGAAGGTTCAATTTTCCTTTCTGCATTTTCTGCACCAGGCAACAATGGCTATTACATGTAAGAAGCAAGAAACACCCACACATCAGCCCCCTAAAAAAACCTTGAAGCCCATTGGCTAAGTCATGAAAGACACACTCCTCTCCTCCCCCCAATCTCTCCCGCCTTTCGCTTCCCGGAATCTGCAGCCTGTAATTTGTTAATTTTTCCTTTACTCTTTCTCTCCCTCCTGCATTTTTTAGTTCTGTCTGGTAGAAAGCGAAACAAAGTAGGATTTCCTAAAAACGATGCTCAGTGCTTTACAGTCTTCTGGAACTCAAGAGAAACTATGGCTCCAAATCTAGACACACTTACCTGAGAGTAAGCTCCATTGAACTCAGTGGAGTTTACTTTGAAGTACCGGTATAGGTTTGCAGGGTTAGTATTTGTATGGTCAGTCTATTGGACAGCACAGTACAGTTTGGGGCAGGAAGATTTTTCTCAACTTGGGTGGCCTCAACCCCCCCCCCAACCTAGAAATTAGATCTGTTGATTAGCCCCTTAATTTAGCCTCATTTACTCCAGTTTAACGAAAATAATGCTGTTGACTTAGACAAAACATAAATCAGGTGTTTTTTATTGTGTTCTCTTAAACTGCTGCATGCATTACAGTAAACGTTATTTTTTGCGCACATAGTTGTGGATGCAATGAAACAGAACACGTTATACAAAGATACAAGCATTGGATCCAGATTAAGGCTGCAAATCTGTACACATTTACCTGGGAGCATGTCCCATTGAACTCAAATGTAACGAGAAATTTTCCTGCAGTCACATCAGGTTTTGGTGGGTAGGTGGGGTGACCTGACTGCAGGAAAATTTATCAGGTTACATTCAGGAATCCTGAAGAAAATGATAGGATACCCGTGGGCCCATTTCCTTGTCTGGTTGTAGAACAGTGGGTGCTTCTTGACTTGGGGTGTGTGTGAGAGAGAGAGAGAGATTCAAACACATACTGGAAAATTCACCTTGTGCAGAAGACTCTTGTGATGACTTAAATGCACTTTTTAAAGTACATGTGATTTTGGACTACCACTGAATTTAATCGAAGATAAAAATGCTTACCTTCATCTGGATTGTGCCCTTTTAAAAAAAACCTGCATTGCTACTGGGAGATGCTGATTTCAATAGCGTATTGGATGCTGTAGTAGTGTAAAACCCCATCTTGGGGAAGAACACCTAGTTGGTGTTACCAAGAACACCTATTTGGGACCCCACTTGTTTGGCACACCAAAGGCAAATACCTGCTGCCAACTCGTCATGGACAAGACCAAGGACAAATGGACTTTCAGAGGCGTGATCCATTTCTGTACTCCAAAGTATGTCACATTGTGTTCTGTGGAGCTTCCTCCCTAGTCTTGAACTGCAGCCTTAATTAGACTCATCTAAATGACTCAACAATTAAAAAAATGATTGGGTGTAGAGGCCCAAGTGCTGCAAAATGATGTAAATGAGCCATTGACAAGAATATATTCTGGACTGGCCACCTCAATAAAAGCTATCAACCTTTTCTGTTGATCTTCTCCCTGGGAATAAGTGGACTGGTGCAAAATACTAATAATCAGGAAATGTTTAGGCATTTATAGGAATCCTGGCTAATTTTTCTCCTATAATTACTACAAGGCAATACAGTAATAAGTACCGCAGTAATCAAATAACACATTTTCTTTTAAATTTATCCCCCTCCCCAATACCTTGCACTCTGTAAAAAACAACAACAACCTGATTCCAAAAATTAAGATCCTGCTTCCCCTTAATAACTTTGCTATGCGATGCTCATTCAGATTTGAAACTTTGCTCTTTGTAGACGTGGAGCGAGGCTATTGCTAAAACCAACTGCCGCCGTCTCCCGCACTCGGAGCTCTCCGGTTTTTTTTTTACATTTTACGGTGCTGACCAGATCCGTTCCACCGACTTCAAAAAAAAAAGGATGTCGCGGGGCGAGGGAGAGGAAGGAAGCCTACGCGCCTAAGGCGCCCTTTCCCAGCAATTCAGTCTCCTCGAAGGACTTCACGCGCGCATTGCGTCGGAAGCTATACTTTTATCTGCTAAGGACGGTCGCGCTATTTCCAAGGTCGGTGGGAACCGGGAGAGAAGGGGATTTGGAAAAAGAGAAGAGGGGAGGGAATGCGAAAGCCATTGCAGCCGAGGCGCTGTTCTACCAGCGCGGCAAGCAAACAAACGCCTCCTCCTTCCCTCCGCTTTCCCCTTCCAACTTCAGGCAGAGAAGGCTCCTCCTTTTCCTGCTGGGTTTTCTGGCTGTAGCCGCACAGGCGCCGCCGTCTGTTGCTACAGGCGCGGAAGGCTGTGCGCGTCTCCCTTTCCTCTTCCGAGTGGTTCCGGCGTCGCGTAGCGCCGCCCTGGTTACGCCAAGGAGGAGGCCCTCGCCGGGGCGCGCTGTCTCCTCATTGCATTTCTGCAGCCCGATCATGCGGGCTCTGCAGCCCGTGACTTTGCTGGCTTGCGCGCAAAGCGGCTGATTTGTAAAGAGGAGCCGGGAAACCAAACCAAAAGCGCCCCAAAAACAGGCTTGGGTGCCGCCGTCGAGGAGCATGTTTCGCGCTTGGTTCCTTCCTTGGCGCGCCAGCGGCGGCGGCTGCTCCTCCTCCTGCTCGCAGTGTCTGGGTTTCAGGCGGTATGGGAGACTGGCCCTCCTCCGCCTTTCAGCGGGCGAAGGTGCTTCAGCTGCTGAAGGCAAGCATCTGCTGGGCGTCGCTTCCCGAAGAGCAAGGTGCAGCGGCGGTCCGGAACGCGGGACCAAGTGGATCAAGCCCGCGGGCCGGGACAGCGGCATCCAGGCGTACAACAGCCTGAGCAGAAGGAAAGAGCCTCTCATCCTGCGAAACGCGGATGTGGTGACTTGGTTAGAATACTTAGAAAATTGTGCTCCTATACTTTTTAATTTATTCCCCCCCCCTTGCCGGGACACCTTCATGGCTAGCAATAAAATGGATAGGTGGGATTCCTCTCCGCCCCCCACCCCCAGCAGTGAAGAGGGAAAAGTGTCACCTGTTGAGATGTTGCAGAGTTTAGAAACACAGGTACTAAGCTCCCAGGGGACCTAGTAATTAGTAATGCAGTACATTTGGGTCTAGCTAAATATTAAAAACCAGCAAGAGTTGTGGCACAATCCTTGGGTGCTTTATGTGGAAGTAAGTTGGATTGAACTTACCATTAGGTGTGCGCAGGATTTATTTGTGGGGTTTTGCTCAGTAATCTTACCCATAGCTATATGTGGCCTGCGCTTTTAAAAAATTGAAACCAGAATTGCACCATGGCATAATGGACACAGATTTTGAGAGAGGTAGGGAAGCAATTTCTCAGAAGATGTGCAAGTAGGGAGAAGGCTGAGACACGGTTGAGAACAGGGACACTGAATAGAACAGATGTGAGTTAAAAAATGGGGAACTCTAGGTGTTGGGTACCTCTAGGAAACAAGGGACAGAATGACAGAAAGCTTTAGGCAGCTGTAAGGATGCTGGGCAAGGACCAAGCCCAGAAACATCATATTGTTTGCTTAACAAAGACTTACTTTTTCGGTGTCGGGGAAATTCGTTTCCCCTACTGTGCCTAAAGTGAGCTCCAAGTTCAGAGGTCATGTGCTTCACCCTCCTTATTCAGCTGTGTAAGTGGTTGATTTGAATTTTGAAACTAATCATTATGTAACACCTTCTGGTGTTTTTCTTAGTAGATCTTAATTTTATTCACAGGTATAGCTGTGGACCTACTGTCTATGACCATGCACACCTTGGGCATGCTTGGTAAGCCTTCACATCCTAAAATTTCATTTATTTTTGTCGGAATTAGTTCTGCACCAGCCGGCTTCAATATAGTCTCTTGCTTTGTGTAGATTCTCTTCTTATGAGTACATTAGCATCAAGCTGTTTTCCAGCAGAGAGCAGGAATCCTAGAATTGTAAAGCTGGAAGGGACCTTGAGGAGTTAGCCAAGTGCAAGCTATCAGCATCCTGCAGAATAAGAAGTCTAGTTAAATGCACCCAAGTGAGGCATGGAGGAAAAGATAGGAGAAATGTCAGCTTGGTGTGGAGAAAAATTCACTTTGGAGATCTGAAATATGATGGGTCACTGTGCCTTAACAAGGTGTTAGCCTTCTGCTTAGACTTCTGAAGCAAAAAATAAAATAAAATCCGATCTTTAGTATGTCTACTTAACATAAAACCAACCTGTTTCTTATCTAGCTGAGGCCCATAATACATGTGCCGTTCCCCCTCTCTTTCAGCTCCTATGTTAAATTTGATATAATTCGAAGAATACTGACAAAAATATTTGGAAAGGAAGTCGTCATGGTGATGGGGATTACAGATATAGATGACAAAATAATTAAAAGAGCCAGTGAGGTAAGTGTATATAGTTCAGCTTGCTTTTTGGTTCACAATCCAGTGGATTTTACAAATGTGCTCTGTTATACTGTTCGCATTACAGCCGGTCTAGGTAGGCAATGAAATGAAACAGATATTGCGTGGCAGGATCAAAATTTGGGAGATTTGCAGACTCTTTTATCCTTTTGTAGGTGAAAAGTTCTGCTAGGCCTCGGCCAAACGAGAGAGGTTTCTCTCAATTGCAGTTAGGAGATGTGTCCGTTAGCCTGTCCCTCTTTAAGTAAATTTTCATCTCCTACCTTAACCTCTGTTAAGTAATGCAGCTGTGGTAGTGTTAGCTGTGATAAAGGAATGAAGGCACTGGATAGGAAAGCCTTTGAAGGAGGAAGTGTGTCTTTTGGGATTTCTCTGTGATCCATCAGTGGTTTTGAACACACATTGCCAATTTTGACTGGTGCAACCATTCCTGGAGAGGGATAGCCTTGCTAGAGTAGTTTATGCATGGATAGCCTCACAATTGGACTACTGTGATGTGCTATTTGTGGGGCTGCCCTTGTACCTACCTGGTTTGGAATCTGCAGCGTGCACCAAATGCAGCTACCATAGTGCTTGGTGGGACACCAAGCTTTACACATGTTACACCTGTGTTGAAAGATGTGCACTGGCTATTAGCTACTGAGCCATGTTCAGAAGGGTTTGGTTGTTGTTATTCAAAGCTTTGGGAACCAGAATATTTTGCAGACTGCTTCCCCTGGTACAGACCAAGTCAATCTTTCAAGATCTTCAAAGGAGAGCCTGCCAGATCTTCTGTGACCACCTGATTGTTAGGTACTTGTTGATAATGCTTACCAAGTGAGTCTTCTTGGTGATAGCACTCATCTTTGGGTTATTTGTGAGGCAGAAACAGCAATTCCTTTGAATGCTTCTTTAAAATTACATTCACCTAAACTTTCCTGGACTTCTTAATGTTTATTTTGTTTTGCACAATGCTTGTTTTTTTCTTTGTGCTCTACAGTTTTGTGTTCTTACCACATTTTTAGGAACTTTTATTGGTGGTGCTGGTGGTGGTTGTCATTTTTTTAATAGCTTTTGTGTAATCCACCTAGAGATTTATATATATGTATAGAGTGTGTGTGGCCAGGGTTTCCACTTAACAAGGACTGGAAATCATTATCACATTTTAAAGCTTCTCTTCCAGTTATCTGTCACAATTCTACCAGGATGTCCCAGTGCCATCAAATCAGGGCCGGCCCTACGGCCAGGCTGGGTGGCGCAGGGCACCAGGGCGCCCGCCCACCCGCCGCGGAGCTGCACGCCCAGCAGCCGCGCTGTGCATTGCGCCCACCCGCCGGCCCGGCCGCGCATCTCCGCCCGGGAAACGGGGCGGGGGCACCGGAGGATCCGTCACGCCAGGGTGCCAAATATACTTAAGACGGCCCTGCATCAAATGCTAACCTACCTAAATGCAGTCAAACCAGTTCTATCCTTGTGATTCAGTGCATTTTTCTGTTTCCTCCTCTGCCCAATTTTCTGTCCTAACATTTGGCATAATATATTGGCATTGAACAGCTCAGTTTTTGTATGCCAAGAATTTCTGAAACATTTAAATGTAGCAACTCGAGTTGTTGACGTACAGTGCCTCTTGTACCATATGGGAGTCCACCAAGCTCTCGTCCATACAGTGTTTAACATTTTTACTTGTCGCTCATAGTTCCTTCTTTCCCACCAGCTCTGAAGGGGAAGATCCAAAGTACTGAAAAATACTTTTTAAAACAAGCAAAAAATAATAATCCCAGGCTGCTTCCCGGGTGATCCCAGATCAGCCTTCTCCAACCCAGTGTTTGTGCTGGCTGGAGTTGATGGGGAGTTGTTGTCCAAAACATGTAGAGAGCACCAGACTGGGAAAGACTGTTCCAAACAATCTGGGATCCTGTGGACAGCATAATGATGTCACATAGACAATAGAATTTTGGTTTTGTGGTGGTTCCCCCTCTGAGTGGACTTTCTGGTGGTGCTAGGGAGCTAAAACCAAGGGAATTCCTTCAAAATGATAAACACTTGATTTTGTAGGCCTCAGCCCCAAACAGTAATCAAAACAAGTGGGTGCGCTGCGGGGCATATCTCTCCATTACCAGTCTAGTTTGGCCCATTTTGAACTGTATCTTCCTTTATCTCAGTGAAATGAGTAATAGTATTAAGTGTTTCAAAAAACGTTGGGTTTTTTTTGTTGTTGTCAGGGCTCCGGAGAGCTGTCACCTGTCATTCCTGTTTGACTATGAATGAGGGTATTTTTAATTCCGTGTTTGAAATTGAAGCAACCTTTGGGTTAAGGATACCCCCCCCCCTCCAAAAAAAGATCAGTTCCCTTCTCCCTTGATATGTAAGATTTTTGTGCTCCTCAGGCATAAGTTAATGTGGCTTATTAGTTTTATCTTGGATTTCTTTTCTCTCCTTCAGTTTGCTATTAACTAACTGATCAAACAAATTTACCTGTGCGTTCCTTTTTTACAGATGGGCATATCACCTGTGTCTCTTGCTCGTTTTTATGAGGAGGACTTCAAGCAAGACATGAGTGCTTTGAAGGTACAGATATTTCCTCTAATATGGAAGACATCTTTTATTGTTGAAAAAGATGCCTGGGCAGTGGTGGACCTCTTCCTTGGTCTGTTGAGCTAATTGCCTATGCATATTTAGGTTTCTCCACAACTTCATTGGGGCTTCCTGTGAAGTTGGCGTTCTTTTTGTTATTCTATTGACCAGGTAACACGTAAACCCGCTGCTGATAGTCCACATTTGTTAATCAAAGCCGATGACTTCTTTTAAATTTTCAGGTTCTACCCCCTACAATATATATGAGAGTGACTGAGAATATTCCTCAGATCATTTCTTTTATACAGCAGATCGTTGCTAGCGGGCACGGTTATGCAACGTCGAAAGGTAAATCTTCTGAACAATGCAATTGCATGTTAATTAGCGTAGAAGACATTTTTTGGTGTCTGTTTTTTTCATGTTGCCTTGAATACGTCTTGTACAGCTGTTAAATAGCAAATGCAGAGTTAATGTAACTATTAACTTCGAGCCGTTGTGGCCTACCGGTAGTAGTTAAGAGTGGCAGATGAGGACTTGTGAGAGCAGGGTTCAAATCCCCACCCAGCCAGGAAACTCATTGAGTGACCTTGGGCCAGTCCACTTTGGCAGATGATTCCACATGCAGCCTGCTTGGTTTATGTGGTCAGCATAGGGGTACCATCTCCCCATGGTTGCTGGCACTGTGTGGTGGTGTGGTGGGTGCATAAATATAGAGGAATGTGTAGATCAGGGTTTCCCAAACTTGGGTTTCCAGCTGCTTTTGGACCACAGCTCCCATCATCCCTAGCTAGCAGGAGCATTGGTCAGGGATATGGGGATTGTAGTCCAAAAACGGCTGGAGACCCAAGTTTGGGAAACCCAGGTGTAGGTTTCCCCCTTAATCCAAGGGTAGTCCTTCATATATTGTTGCACTTCAACTCCCATCGGCTCCAGCCAGCATGGCCAACCTTCAGGGATGCTGAGAGAGCTGTGGTCCAACAATTTCTGTAGAGCACTACATTGGCTACCCCTGCCTTAAATCAGTAGGCCTAATCGCTTCCATCTTTGTAATAAGACCAAACTGTTTATTTCCGACAGGTAATGTTTATTTTGATGTCCGTTCTAGGGGAGACAGATATGGAAAGCTAAGGCAGGTTTACCCTGACACCCAAGAGGAACCAGGTAAGTTAACAAAAGCTGTATTGGCTTCTGCATGAATTACAGAGGCTTTGTATGTACTTATGCAAAAAGTACATAATACATAGAAAGGAGGCTAGTAGCCCTGTTTTAACTCGGTTCTGTGTAAACCAGGGGTGCAAAGCTGTAGCACATGGGCTGCATCTGGCTCCCAAAGGGTCTTTTGTGGGGGGGACCCCCCCATTTGAAATTTAATTTGTACAGGTTATTTTTAACTGCTCCCATAAGTACATCACTGAGGTGCTCTGGACAACCCCTGCACCCATGTTTGTCCATTTTTTAAAACAAAAACTGACAACTCCCACAGAGATGCCCTCCTAGTGGTGCAGCCATAAAACTTCTAGCACATTTGCAAAGTTGAGCAGGGTCCAGTATGGTTTCAAATTGGATGGAGTACCATGTGTTGAGATTCCTTGCGTTGCAGGGCGTTGAACTCGGCGACCCTCGAGTTCTCTTCCAACTCCTACGATTCTATGATTCTGATTCCCCTCCTGTGATTTTGTGATGTTCCCCTCAGGTGACCCCGCTCCTGAAATATTTGGCCTTTAAAATTGCACTGAAAGTGGCCTAAGGCCTAGTGGCAGGTCTTGAGACACGCTGGTGAGACATATGAAGCTGTCCAGATTACTTCCGGAATACAGCAGAGATCTCTTTTACACACTTAACTTGTTCTGAGCATCTTTGTTAATGCGTTGCCCCTTGTTATTGGCAGTTGACAGCGATAAGCGTAATGTGAAGGATTTTGCTCTTTGGAAGGCAGCCCAACCTCAAGAGACGTGCTGGGATTCTCCCTGGGGAAACGGAAGGCCTGGCTGGCACATTGAGTGTTCAACGATATCAAGGTCAGCCGGTCTGGACTTCTTGGTCTTTGTTTCTTTATGAGCGTGCATTAGAAAGCGATTGATACAGTGCAACCCCCGCCCTGCGTGAATCTCAGAGGGTTTCTGTTGAAAACAGTTTTATTAATGGCAGTTGCAGTCTGGGGGAGAAAACAAACAATGAAATCACATTTTAAGGACAGCTCTTCTGAGTGGAAGGGCTGCAAACTAAAGGCAGTGACACCTGTTGCCTTTGTTGCCCATATCTTGCTCTTGCTTTGATGCGCCATGGCAAGTCAGGAGGGCACACCGATAAGAGAGATGCAATGATCATACAGGGGAGTCAAGCCGGTGATTCCTAAACTGCGGTTTACAGTGTTGTTTTAGGCAGTCTGCAAAGCCAGAATAGAAACAGAGAGAAGCTGGCAGACTTTAGGCTTCCTGCAAGCATCTGGTTAGCCCCTGTGAGAGCAGGATACTGAACTATCCTGAGCTATTGGCCTGATCCAGCAGGTTCTTCTTACTTTGACTTACCTGGCGTTTATGGCGGTGAACGTTGAACAAAATACCAGCTCCTACGTTGTGTGCATCTGTACTTGGAACACACAAGGTGACATCATTTTTAGGTGACAGGTAGGCAAATGTCTTAGGGATCTAGGACAAGTCTTTGTAAACCTGGCAGCGCTTCCCTCTTCTCCACTTCATGCTGTCTGTTCAGTTCAGCTGGATTGAGGGCCCCAAAGCACTTCAACTCAGAAGCCGTTTCAAAAAACAGCCTCTAATGTAGTTCATGGAAAACAAGAGACCAGAACAAGTAGTGCTCAACACGCAAAGTTTTAAGAAGCATTTGGCTAAATTTTTTTTTTTTATTGAGAACAAATTGTAAACCGCTTAGTCAATAAAATATCTATAAGCAATATCAAATAATGATCAGTGTCGACGTCGTTGGCCTCAGTCTGCCTTGAGAGACAATGGAGGTAGGTAGTCTTTGACAATCTGGAAGCTGGACTAAGGCTGTCTCAGTTAAACTCTTTTGGGGGGGGGGTTGAGATTAGAGTGTTTAATAAGGGTAAGGCCACTTCCATCTAGAGGTAAATGGCAGTACTGCAGCATTCAAGTAAGTGGCTCAATTTAATGCCATCCCTTTATATGTGTGCAAGGGAGCAGAGAACAGGCACCTCATACTGTATTGAACTCCAAACACTTCGTTAACAGAGCTCAGCTTGCTGGTTAATTTGGCAATAACGAACGGCACCCAGAACTATCGTGCTGCAGTTGCATCTGCTTCTGCCTTATTGAAACGCTTGTGCATAATTGCTGCTGGTTGCAACTGTGGTTGCCTTGTTCAAACATTAGATTTGCTGATGCATACCCAGGGATGCTTGGGGCTTCTTGCATAGGAGGAAAAACTTGCTACACAGACTGTCCCTCTGTTGCTCTTATTCTGCAATAAACACCACCACCAATTGAATCAATCTTAGAATGCTGGAAAAACACACTTTGCAAGGTGCTCCTCTTAAACTGGCTTTGCCTTGTAATGTTTTAAAAAATCTTTCTGCTTGTTTGGAGTGAGATCGGAACAGATTGGTAAAGTGCCATTGTTGATCTACTCCTGTGGATCTCTCTCTCTCTCACTCACTCACTCACTCACACACACACACTTCATTTGGATAATAGAAAACCTATATATAGATCATTCCTTATATGATAAACTTAAGCTGATGCAGTGATTTGAATAAATTCCAGAGTTGGCTCCCAATTCTTCTCTTTACTGATCTGTAACAGGAGAGTATTTCTCTCTCTTTACTCTCCCCCCCCCAAACTCCCACTCATTGATTGTTTTTTGTTGTAGTCTTGTGTTTGGAGGACATTTGGATATCCACACTGGTGGAATCGATCTTGCATTTCCTCATCACGAAAACGAAATTGCCCAATGTGAAGTTTATCATCAGTGTGAACAATGGGGAAATTATTTTCTACACTCTGGTAAGTGCTTAAGTAAACCCTTTTTTTTGCTTTTGACACCCTAGCATTCCATTTCATTCAGTTATGCCATTCCAGACAAAATCAAGTTTTTAAAGGTAACATTTAATGAACATAATTACCGCATGTCGTAACTTAATTTTGATGCTCTTTATCTGTTCTTCTGTTACCTCTCAGTGCCTGACAAACACAGTTTGCTTATTGAGACTGCAGAAGTTGCTTGTGTATTGCACTACTCTGCAATATGGGGTGTGTGTAAGTTTATGCTGGGCTTTTCTGAATGAGTCAGCGCAATATTTTGGAGCCTCTCCAAGCCATCTTCCTACTAGGGATCAGCTGTGGCCGCGTAGAAGTGGCCTGTGCAATTGGATTGACTCACAGACCGAGCTCAGTACAAACATGGACTTGGATCCTGTGATCTGTGAATAAGGATATTAATTCTGTTTATTAGTTGCAACATAAGGAGTCTCGAAGCAACTTCCAAAATTTTAAGATCATAAAGCAAATCAGAAGAACAATTTGTGTATGTTACATTTAAAGGCATGGAAAACCCATAGAACAGACCCAATAAAACAGCAGGAGATCTTCAGCAGCAAAGTAATATCAAGAAATAGCAAAATCAACATCAGCCACCAGCTGCCTGGGAAAAGAGAAGTTAACAATGGCACCATGTCGACCTCACTGGGGAGAGGATTCCGCTCTCGGGGGCTGCAGCAAAAGACCCTCGCATTGGTACCCTTGAACCTCCCTCTATAGCCCCATTAATGCCTCTTTGGAGTTGGGGGACCCAAGTGAACAGTGTGGGATAGGACGTGAGCTGTTGGTGGTTGTGGGAATTTATCCAAAATCTTGAAGAAGCACCTGTAGGAATGGAGCTACAATTTCCTCTGCCTGATTTTGGGTCACCTTTTCAGTGCTGCCCCCCCCCCAAATGCTCTTTCCCACATTGCTCAGGAAAGTTCCCCAACCCTCTGGATAGCCCTTTTGGGAGCTGTGAGTGGTGGGGAGAAGAAAGAGGACAAGTCCTCTTAGGTGGACTTCTTTCCATTCGTGGTTTTCAAGATGGAGGCCATTGTGCCCTCCTGTGTGAAGCTCTCCTCCTAGAAGTGTTCTTCAGCAGCCTTCATGTGCTGACATTTGATTTGGCCCTCTGAGGGGAGTGGAAGGGAGAGAGGAACATGTTGTCTTTCGTAAGGGGAATTACATATCCCTATCCTTGTTTATGTGGATGTTACCAGATCAGGGCCCAAGGTGCCTTTGTCCTACCACAAATGTTAGGAAGGAGCATTCTGGGATATTTTCACATCACATCTCTTCTCGGAGTGGGAAAAGTAAGGAGAATAGTTGTGCTCATAAAATGTGCGCATGAATTGACCGAGAGTAAGGCAAGCCCTTCTGAAAAAGAGTTGCCTCACGTGTGTCTTTTTATTTGGGAATTTGTCTTAGGCATTGGTTTATTTTAAGCCTGTTGATGCAAGGGCAGATTTAGCTGTTTTTAAGTACCTATCTCAGTACTACCTTTTCTCTTAACAGTATGAAACAAATAAATACCTGAATGGTGAAATTTCAACAAGCAGTCAGCCTGGTTCGACCCATTTTTACTCTTTTTGCAGAGTTGAGTGATTATTTCTGATTAATGGTTTTCCCTGTTCCTATAATACAGTATATCCAGTGGTTCCCAACAGGTGGTCCGCGGACCCCCAGGGGTCCGCGAGCTATGCCAGAGGGGTCCGCAAGATGCTATTAGAATAAAAAATATATTAAATATATTTCGTATGATAACAGATTTTTTGTTTTGGCCGCTTCCTGCATGAGCAGAGTCTAGCGCAAAACTAGAATTAGATAGAGGCAGTAGTTCTGCTGTATGCCGTTAGGTGGCGCTTTACAAACACTACTGTTTTGCAAAGAGGCAGCGCGCGCATTCTACTAACGCTCACCTCCCCAAGATGCTTTGCACGCGTCGGCTTCATTTGTGCGCTACTGCGCAGGTACCCTGTCTTCTCCATTCCCCTCCCTCCTCCCTGGCACGCGCTGCCTCTTTGCAAAACAGTAGTGTTTGTAAACAAAGCATTGCTTTTCGCGGAAGCTACAGTTCGCGTAGTTAAAAATGGACCGTTGGTTAAAAAGTGGTTCATCTCATTAAGAACTGAAAATTAAAACTAACTGTATACTGATGGAGTACTCTGTTGTAACTGTAAAAAACGTATAAATATAAAATATAAAAAGACTCTTAATTTGGCTCTCACTTTTTAATTTTAGGATTAGGAATTAATGGGGGTCCTTGTCACAATAGCAGCTCGATGAGGGGTCCTCGAGAAATTTTTGTTGGGAACCCCTGGTATATACACAGTGGCACCTCGAGTTACAAACACTTCAGGTTACAAACTCCGCTAAGCTGGAAGAGTTACCTCGAGTTGAGAACTTTGCCCCAGGATGAGAACGGAAATCGTGTGCCGGTGGCACAGCGGCAGCAAGAGGCCCCATTAGCGAAAGCACGCCTCTAGTTAAGAACAGTTTCAGGTTAAGAAAGGACCTCCGGAATGTAACTAGAGGTACCACTGTACAGTATATATATTTAGGATGCAACAGCTTACTTAATATTGTAAATCAGAATGCTGAATGATTCAGAATTTTCCTATTAGAGATATTCACTCCATTATTTTTAAGACTTTGCTCTTAAAAATTACTTTCTTACACATGCATGCTTTGAATGATGTAGAGTGCTATTTCAGTGTTCAGATTACCTGTATCTGATTAATTTACTTATCTTTACCTTTCAGTGGCACTATTGTGAAAGCCGGCATGTTGCATTCATTAACTGATTTCTTCTTCCCATAACTTAATGTGAATTATTCATAGGCAATTATTATTGAGTTTCAGAAAATAACTTGTCAGTGTTCCTTAACAGATTGTAGAGTTTGGGCAAGCTCATTAATGGGACTCTATTCAAGACTGCTCGCCTCTCTTGAAATATTTGTAGAAGGAGCTGATGGAGAAAAGGCACAACTCTCTCTCTCACTTTTATGTGTGTGTGTATGTGTGTGTGTTACAGTACAATGGTGCACAGCAAAATCTAAGAATCATTTCACACAATACATGTTTCTAGCATACTTCTATGTAGAAATTGTGTGAAAGCCGTGTGCAGATTGTCACACACGATGCCTGCACATATGCTGTGGTCATTCGTGACGTCCCACCACATACAGGTCCCCGTGGAGTCATGCTGTGCGGTTGTTGCAAAGTACTGTCCATGGATAGGGTCTCCTTCTGTTTCTGCCTTTTCTCAGAAAAGAATGAGGTAAAATGGTCCTTGGAAGCCATCTTGGGCTCGAAAGTGGCACTTTGCTTAATATTATATTATTGATTTGTTTAAACAGCTTATATACCACTTGGTTACAATAGTCCCTACGTGGTATACAGAAAATACAATGCAGAAAAGGTGAAAATTGGTTAAAACTATTATTAAATCAAGCTTAAGTGAAAATGCCTGCTGGAATAAAAGTCTTCGGTAGGTTTCTTCGGGTAGGCATTTTACCTCAACTGGAAGGAGGTTCCATAAAATTGGGCCCAGTTTTATGAATGCTCCATGCATGGCAAATGAAACTGGAGCCCATTTGCTCCAGTTGGAAAACGGCCCTGGGATGATTCCTTAATTTTTTAGTTGAAGAATTCCCTGGGGAGTGGGGGATTTTGATCTGTGCTGTGGTGCTTCAAATTAAAGGGCTAGTTGTGTTTGAGAATATTTTAGTTATTGTAATAGGGAAAGAAAAAGAAAATATTGGCCTTTCCTCCTAGCACTGGGTAATAGTAATAGGCTTACTTAGTTGAAATTTACATCCTGCTTGCTTCAATATCTGGAAAACCCTACATTAATATGGAAACTGTTTAAACCTAAAGCAGTTAAAAGGCACAAGACCAAATCAGTTACAGAAATAGCAGCACTGTTTTTATATTTAAAAAATTAACCTTTCTATTCCTTAATATAGAACAACAAACTGAGTGAAATAGACTCTGATCTACTGTTTTCTAGCTCCTGCTATTCTGAAAAATAATTTAACCTTGTCTTTGTCTTTTTATATATATATATATATATATATATATATATATATATATATAAACTGCTCAGAAAATAAAGCAAAGTCATTTTGCTTTTGTCATTCCAGGACACCTGCATGTTAAAGGAAGTGAGAAAATGTCAAAATCACTGAAAAACTACATTACCATTAAGGTATTGTGATCTAGCGCGCGCTTCCATTTACTTAAATCCTCTGGACAGTTGCCACCACCAGAAATGTGGGGTTTTTTATTTAAAAAAATCAAGCTCTTCTCAGTGGATTTGGCCTGTGCAGGAAGAAGCTTGAATGAGCTTTTAAGATCAGAGGGTGGGATGCAGGAATGCTTGAGGCCTGGCCCAGCTCATATTGGAGATTACCTGTGCCACCCTGTGCCACCATGTCTACTCAGGCACAAGTCCTATAGCATTCAAGAGGACTTTGCCCCAGGCAAATGTATTCAGGATTGCAGGTTCAGTGCAGAAGAGCACTGCCATCTTCTAACTAGGGCTGGGCCATATCTGATTTCCATCATCATCATATATCACCAGCTAAGCATTGTCATATTAGGATGTCTGAAATAGCATGGAGTTATGTAGAGACATTGGCTGGCTTCACAGTTTTCCCCGGATTGGGAATTTTGCATAGTGTGTGCGTGTGTGCGCTCTCTCTCTCTCTCTCTCTCTCTCTCACACACACACACACACTATATTGCTATCAAAAATTATGAAAACAGTATGGCAATATGAAATACAAACCAGCTTTGGACAATATATCAATATATCGCCCAGCTCTACTTCTGACTCTGCACTTGCTTTAGCTTCATTGGTTCATGAGAGGGCTCTGTGGTCTAAACCACTAAGCCTCTTGGGCTTGCCAATCAGAAGGTCGGTGGTTCGAATCCCAGTGATGGAGTGAGCTCCTGTTGCTCTGTCCCAGATCCTGCCAACCTAGCAGTTCGAAAGCATGGGAAGATAAACGGTGTTTCCATGCGCTCTGGTTTCCGTCACGGTGTTCCATTGCACCAGAAGTGGTTTAGTCATGCTGGCCACATGATCTGGAAAGCTGTCTATGGCAGCTCCCTCGGCCTAAAAGCAAGATGAGCACCGCAACCCCATTGTCGCCTTTGACTGGACTTAACTGTCCAGGGGTCCTTTACCTTTACCATTGGTTCATGAATTTATGTCTTAAGCAGAGATGACGCAGGATTAAATAGGTATCAAAGAGAACATGACTCTGTATATCTATTGTAGTTGTATTGCACTCATCCTCTAAGGAGTCCGTGGGGACCTCCTTGAGGTTATTCTACAGCAGGGTTCGGCAACCTTTTTCATCTGTGGGCCAGCCTACTGTCCCTCAGACCATGTGGGGGGCCGGACTATATTGGGGGGGGGAAATGAATGAATTCCTATGCCCCACAAATAACCTAGAGATGCATTTTAAATAAAAGCACACATTCTACTCATGTAAAAACACCAGGCAGGCCCCTCAAATAACCCAGAGATGCATCCTATATAATAAAGTCCAAGTTGTCCCTGCGTCCAAGCTGTCCCGTGTGTCCCTGGGTCACTGCGCATGTCCCCCAGGCACACAGGGATTGGACAGCAGAGACTGCCCGCGCGCACTCTCCCCCCCCCTCTGCCTCCTCCAACCGCCGCTCCCGCCGGACAACGCCTCACTGCAGGGCACGTCAGGGAAGCGAGGGTGGAGGCCGGCGAAGGCCTCCTCACAACCCTCCCTGGCCCGTGAGGAGCGGCGGTTGGAGGAGGCGGGGGGGGGGAGAGTGCGCGCGTCCTTCCTGTCGGCGGCTGGGGGAGAGGAAGGAAGGAGAAAGCGCTCCTCCGTTCCTGTCCCCCTGCCGCCGACAGCAAGGACGGGTCCCAGGGTTCGGAGAAGCGCTGCGCAAGCGCTTCTCCGAACCCTGGGAGGTCTCCTTGCTGTCGGCGGCTGCGGGAGAGGAACGGAGGAGGAGAAAGCAGCGCTTTCTCCTCCTCCGTTCCTGTCCCCTTGCCGCCGACAGCAATGACAGGTCCCAGGGTTCGGAGAAGCGCTTGCGCAGCGCTCCGAACCCTGGGAGGTCTCCTTGCTGACGGCGGCTGCGGGAGAGGAACGGAGGAGGAGAAAGCAGCGCTTTCTCCTCCTCCGTTCCTGTCCCCCTGCCGCCGACAGCAATGACAGGTCCCAGGGTTCGGAGAAGCGCTGCGCAAGCGCTTCTCCGAACCCTGGGAGGTCTCCTTGCTGACGGCGGCTGCGGGAGAGGAACGGAGGAGGAGAAAGCAGCGCTTTCTCCTCCTCCGTTCCTCTCCCCCTGCCGCCGACAGCAATGACAGGTCCCAGGGTTCGGAGAAGCGCTGCGCAAGCGCTTCTCCGAACCCCAGGATTCTAGCGCCCGTTATTAAACGGGCTGAAAACCACTAGTTTTAAATAAAAGGACACATTCTACTCATGTAAAAACACGCTGATTCCCAGACCATCCGCGGCCCGGATTGAGAAGGCGATTGGGCCGCATCCGGTCCTCGGGCCTTAGGTTGCCTTGCCCTGTTCTACAGTATCCATGATTCTTCACACCACATCAAAACGTTCGGTTGAACAGGCTTCTTAAAATGTAGTGTTACTTGTTACAGGGATGGGTGAGGATCATTGGGCTCTAGTTGTTGGACTAGAACATCATTTCTGACCATGGGATTCTGGGCTTGGTGGGAGTTGAGTCTAACAACATTTATATCCAGCTCTTGCTCAGAGGAGGCCATCATTTTCCTTATTTTGTCCTCGCAACAACTTTGAGGTACAGTGTAGCGCCATCCAGTCCAGTTATAGTCTGCAGTGAGTCCAACTGTGTTCAGGATAGCAGCCCAAGCCTGCAAGCTTACCTGGCAGTAAGCCTTATTAAACTTAACAGGCCTGCTGTCTGAGTAAACAAGCGGTAGGAAGTGTTAAGCAGAGGTGGGGAAATGAAAATGCATAGTTAGACTTCAGCTCCTTCAGTCTCAGCCAGCATGGCCCAAGGCTAGCCTCTTGTCCACCATGCTAGCTTTAAAAATGCCTGCATGTGTTGGGAAGAGGACATCGTGATAAATGCTTTGGAACGCGAAGGCGACATTTTGCTTGTGGATTTTTTTTTGCATGTCCTTAGCAAATATTGTAACTGGGGGAATCTTTTGGATGGGCTAGTTGGCATAGAAATTGATGGGTAATTTTTTCTTCACTCATCTTAAAGAAAACATAAACTCCTGAAGGTGAGTTTCAGTCCACTGACCCAGACTTCTTCTTGTTTAGTCATGAGAAAACTCTCGTGTGGAAAAATCCCCCCTAAAAATCTGCTTTCCTTTTGTCTTCCTTCACATTTAGAAATGAGCAGATTCCAAAGGACTAGTCAGGCGTCGTTTCCCCCTCTTTCTGGGCTCAAGTTGAATAGTGTCTGTCAAGCTGTGCTTGTTCTTTTGAGTCTTCCTTCCTGATACTCTCACCCCGAGTTTAGTTTGTTGCTAACAGTTAACAGTATAATACCCTGTTCTGTGTCCTGCTCAGAAGACAGGACATAAAAATAGTGCTTCTAATACTGAGCGGAGAGAGTATCTGCGTTTCTGTACCTAGGAAGCCAAACTCAGATATTTCACTCAGGCTGTAAAATTATGCAGATACATGCCATGTGTTTAGATACACACACAATATTCCCTTTATTCTGAACCTGCTATTTTGATTTTTTTGCAAAATTTGGGTTACATTTTTAATTTTGTGAAATACTAATGGGTACTAGGAGGAAGTTTAGCAGGCAGTAACTAGGAGGTACATAGCCAGAAGCAAATGACTGTAGTTCATGCAGGTGCCCAAATTCCATCCCTGGACATGGGGCCCATTTGCAGCCACATGTTTCTGTGCATTCTGACATTTCTGCAGTATTGAGAACTAATAACGACATTTCTGCAGCAATGAGAACTAGAAGCTTGTCCCCCCCCCCACTTTAAATGAAAACTAGAAGCTTGTCCCCCGTCCGTCCCCCACTTTAAATGAAAACTCAAAATTCCTTGTCAGATTCTGCCGCAATATGTGCTCATGGAAACAGACATCGATATATGCCTTGGTATAATCCTCTTTATGAGGTATATAATATCAGAGGGTCGGGAGCTTTGAGGTGTGTGGAAGGACTTGGGGTTGTGTTTGTTAACAAAGGTCTTCCTGTTGTAAATTGGAAGGTCTGTCCCAAACTTGCAATCTCAGCCCTGTACGCAAAAAAATTAATTCATGTGAGTATTGAAGGCTGAATGGTGATGATGATGATTTCCTTCTATCACACCTTTCCTCAAAGTTGCTCAAAGTGGGATGCCTAGTTCTCTGCCTCCTCCCCATTTTATTCTCACAACCCTGCAAGGTAGGTCAGCCTGAGACACTCTGGTAGGCCTGAGGTCTTCTAAGTCCTAGCCCAACACTCTGACCACTACATGCAATATGGGATTTTGCAGCGAGTCGGATTCTGTCATGGAGACCATTTTCCACGACTAGCAATGTCCTGTATGACCTACTTGTAACTGTTAGTTATAAGGAGAGCTGGAGCTTAATTTGTATTTATTTTTCACTTGTCTTTAGGATTTCCTGAAGAAGTTCTCACCTGATCAGTTTAGGATGTTTTGCTTACGGAGTGGATACAGATCATGTAAGGAAAACTCCTTTGAGTAGAGATGGACTATCCATAAAGTCATAATTAGGTGTATGCTTTGTGTACATATTTGTAAGGCAGATCTTTTGGGTTGGGGATTTTTTTGAGAGTGCTATGATTTTTTGGGTGTGTGTGTGTGTGAGGGTTTTTATTCTTTGTCTGTACTCTTGAACGTCAAATCAATTTTCAGATGTAGCCTTGTGTTGGCTGGTGGTAGGAAGAGTGAGGGGGCAGTTAAATCCATTCGCCCACATGAGCCCCATCAGATTACAGTGGTACCTCGACATACGAATGCTTCGACCTCCGAAGGTTTCGACTTACGAAGTCAACAACCCCGGAAGTCTTTTCGGCGCGTGCACGTTCTGCACCTGCGCAGAAGCGCAAAATCGCGCTTCGCTCATGTGCAAAACGGGCACTTCAACAACCAAAGACCTCGACTTACGAAGAGCGCCGCGGAACGGATCGCCTTCGTAAGTCGAGGCACCACTGAAATAGTTTTTAATAGTAGCATAACCATTGTTCTCTGTTTATATAATAATGCTGATGCTTTGACAATGCAACATAAAGCTGAAATTATTTTCCTAGCTGTTGAATATAGTGATGACAGCATGAATGATGCAAAGAACATTCTTCAGACAATCTGTTCTTTTGTGAGCAGTACACATGCCTACATGAAAGGACAACTTTTGTGTGAAGCCGTTAGAGAAGATCTACTGTGGGAGAGGTGAGTGCGAAGGCCTGTTGTGTTGTGTGTTTTTGGCCTGGTATGTGATAAAATTTTGAGAAGTTACCACTTCAGCTGGCACGCAACAAGTGCCTTTATATGCTTTCCTTATAAACAAGGTAAGAAAATAATCCCTGCAAGTAAAAATAACAAGCAGGTCAGAGAAAGAGGTTTTAACTCATCCTGTTCCCGGCAGAGTATTGTTTTCCCCTCCCGGGTATGTGTGCATCGCAGCAATATTTTGACCCCTTCTATTTTGTAGTTTAGCCTTCCTTGAGTTGTCTTTGCTTTGATTAATTAGCATACCCTGTTCACTATTTTCTTTTAATAGTTTTAAAGAAGGTCCAGGCACAACGCAAGGCTGTCACATATTTTTTCTATTGATTGATTATATGGTCATGAATCAAAATCTATTCAGTCGTATTAGTGAAAAGAGCCATATTCTCTGAACACCAGCTTCTGACGCTTCCGTAATTTCTTTTCCAACAACACATAAATCTTTCCTGTTCCTCAAGAAACAGATTTATAGATCTTCCTTCCCCGAGTTTAATACCGTATATTATCTTCAATAATGCTAATGTCTTCCAAATTTTAATGAATTGGACGCTAGGAATTGTATTTCTACTCCAGCCACTTGCAGTAGCCATGTTTGTGGAGATTAGGAATATCAACCAATCTTCATTCTCAGTTTTGGTGGGATCCAATGATACAGCTGCAGGTATGGGTGTCTTTATAGAGAGGGGGGGAGAAAGAGAGAGAGTTTTCTTTTTTTACATATCAAATTTTTTAAAAAAACAACTTTGAAACATCCAATGACTTCCCTTCTTCTCCTTCCATTGAATTTATTTTAATGCCGCCAGCGTTTTGAGCTGTGTACAATTATTTTCCATATATTCAATAAATATTTTCCACTCTTCTCTAAATATACGTTTTTCTTGCTCTCTTATTCTGTGGGTTAAACCTGCAAGTTCTGCATATTCTAACATATTAAGTTGCCAATCCTCTTTACAAGGGACCTCGCTCACTTTCCATTTCTGGGCCAACAAAACACGGGCCGCTGTTGTTGCATACATAAATAAACTTTTCTGGGACCTGGGAATTTGTGTCTGGGTTATTCCCAACAAAATGGGCTCTGGTTTTTTTGGGGAAGGTAAATTTAAACATCTTTTTTCAGCTCATTATAATTCATTTCCCAAAATTATTTCACCTTTCTGCATGTCCACCACATATGGAAAAATGTTCCTTTCACTTCTTTACATTTCCAACGCAAAGCTGATTCTGCTTTATACATCTTAGCCAACCTACTGGGAGTTAGGTACTATCTAACTACCTTAAACATACCATATATCTGGTGGTATCGTAACCAATCCATAACATGGCTTCTTAGGTTCTCCATAGGTTTCAGTCTGGGTTCTGCAAAGTCCAGGAATTCCCTGTAGGTTGCCCATTGTCTATCCATATTAACACTCTTAATTGTAATTGCTTCGATGGGTGATTACCGTTAAGGTGTGTTTTTTCTTTCTAGCAGATTTTTATATTTCTCCCAGACTCTATACAAATTCTTCCTGAGAATGTGGTTCATAAAACTCTTACAGATTTTAGCTTCCCCATACTAAAGACATGCATGCCGGCCAAATTCCTGAGAGGAAGAATGAGGCAGCCTGCTGCTGGAGTGCGTTAGAGCCCAGTGACCGCGGCTCGACCGCCAGGATGGCCTGGCTCCTATCGGAACTGAGTGCGCCTGTTGGGAGCTTGCTCTGGTCACTGCTGGACCCCACAACATCCTGGTCATCCACAGGACCTCCTTCAGGGTGCTTATTGCCTCCGAGCTACCCCAAAATTCCCAAAAGCAGCAGCCCGGGTTGCTGTGATAGCGGCGCTGCCTTCCTTCTCCCCTTGCGGCAAACCGGAAGTCCAGGAATGGCTGTCTTAAAACGACTAGAATGTTAGTTTACGTAGAAACCTATACATTCACAAAGATCATCTGGAACTCGCAACACCCACATATTAATGCCAACGTTCTCCACTCTAAGAATGCAGTGAAAACGTAATGATGATTAGCACAAGGGAGTTTGTCCAAGGGGGCTTGCCCAGTCTTTTCACAGAGCATCAGTTACGTGGCAGAATTTTGCCCAGTAAGCCCCTGCCATTGGTTGGTGACAGCTATAGCCATTTGGATTTTTCTTCCCTGTTGATGCACACCTTTGGTAGAGAAATGGCAGATTTCAAGGCCACCACTAGACGTGATGGCTGCCGAAACGTTTTCAGAACCTTTATCTGTCCTAAGCACACATACAGTGTGCCTGGAAGATGGGCTGCAGAGAGGTAACAGGCAGCAGGAAGTCTTGTGATCTCCCATTTGTTTGTCCCTTTTGTTGTAAGAGAAGTATCCGTCCTCCTTTAATAGTGATTTACCAAATGGCACTTGATCCAGCTTGTGTGAAGCACTTTTGCTCCCCATGGGAAAGTTGGAACAGGAACTTAGTGGTCAAATTACTTAACCTGGGATACATCCTGCCAAAAGTGCATTTTAACTAGCCGGTCGGTTTATGTATGGGGCTTTTCTAAAAAAACAACAACACTACTGTTGTCTTAATTTTTTTCCTCCTTCTCCAAGGCTAGCCAACACCAAAGCAGTGGTAAAGTCTGCATGTGCCGATGACTTTGACACCCCCAGGGCTGTCGGTGCAATTATGGACCTCATTCACCATGGCAACAGGCAGCTGAAGGCCATCACTAAGGTAACCCGTTAGGAGATGAAGATCAGAAACCGACCATTGTCTAAACAGTTCTGTACTGACAGGTTGGTTTTATTATATTCCTAGGCGGAACCTATAAGGAAAAATAAAAGACAAATGATTCTCTCCCCCACCCTCTGCCACATCGCAAGACAGGCATTTATACAAACTGCATTTCTAGAATCCGAAACCCCTCTTGCTGTGTTTCAGAGCACCAAAAGTTTTATTTCCTTCTTGCTACTTGGTATGCTTAGGCAGCTGAAGAACTTTTACACGAGCCTTTTTTCTTCACTAGTCACACCGTTCTGGCACCTCTTTTTCTAGAGAAATAGCACAGGTGGCAGCATCACGGACCAAGCATCCAGGTGGGGCAGAGTGATCCTGAACTTGGAAGTCAGAGTTGTCCCCACCCCCAGGCTTACCTTCCAAGTCCCGGACTGCAGAATCCGGGACCGGCAGCCGTGTGACACCGGAAGTTGTGTCGACGTAACTTCCGGTGTCGCTTTGCCCTTCTATGGGCACAAAAAATGGCCGCCGGCAGCTTCGAAAGTCGCTTGTATGCATGTCAGGAAGTGCGTCGATGCAACTTCCGGTGTCACTCCGCCCATCTATGGGCACCAAAAATGGCCGCCGCTGACACCGGAAGTCGCGTCTATGCACTTCCGGACATGCATAGATGCGACTTTTGAAGCCGGCGGTGGCCATTTTTTGTGCCCATAGAAGGGCAAATCGGAAAGAAAAAAAATGGCCGCCGGCAGGAGAAAATAACGGAGAAAAACGGGAGACGAAGTGATACGGGGGAACACCGGGAAAAGGTAAGTAAAATCGGGGTTTTCCCGGAGAAAACGGGGTACTTGGCAGCTATGCCCCCAGGGGGATCACTAGTGGTGGGCTTTGCTGCAGGAGAACCAGGAGGAGTCTGGCTCCAAGCCACCATAGACAGCTCATCCCTGTTGGTTTGCTTACAGACAGAGCAGCACGTTGCTGGTATGGGGCAAGATGGTGATGCACAGTGACCACTGTTAGTATGGCACTAGGATATATTTACCAAAAAAAAAGTTTTCCCCCAGAATGGCATGTAATTACCACAGAGGCCATAGGAGGATCGAGGATTTATGTATTGTATTGGGAAGGCAACCCTGTACAGGCAGAGTGCTGCCCTGCTTGTGCAGAGCAGTTTGGAGCCTGATTGCGGAAGAAATTACAGTGGTGCCTCGAATTACAAATTTAATCTGTTCCGAAGGCACCTTCGTAGGTCGAAAAATTCGTAAGTCAAAAAACGCCATTGGAAACGCGATTTCCCATAGGAATGCATTGGAAATGGAAAAATTTGTAAGTCGAAGCAACCCTATCTAAAAATGCGTAAGTTGAAAAATCCCTATCTAAAACCGCCGCAGTTTCACTTCGGATGTTGAGACATTTGTAAGCGTGCGGCTATTAGCCCCCTTCATAAGTCGAAAAATTCGGTTGTCGAGTTGTTCATAAGTCGAGGTACCACTGTACTAGCAAATGATTTTTTGGTCGGTCCACTTTTAAGCCTATCTTCATGCCCATTAATGTCTAGAATTGGTGAGTTAGTTATTAAAGGGCACCAGATATTCACGGAGTGTTGAATACTCTGCCCAAGTCAAAATGTTGAAATCCATGTGTGTGTGTGTGTGTGTGTGTGTGTGTGTGTGTGTGTGTGTGTGTGTGTGTGTTTTGGGAGAAACCGCCTGCTTCCTACTTGCTTGATACCCTTCTCATTTTGAGTCTAATGGGTAAAGTCCCAAATGGCCAATAGTTCTGGAGCACTGAACTCTTTAGTTCCATGCTTACTGTTTTTAAAGTGCCTTTTCTGTAAGCCACTTTAGTGAGCCATCTGATTGTATTAGTAAAGTTTTATGTACGTATAGCACACAAACACACACACGGTTAACTGTTGACAAAAGAACACAGTGTTTTGGTGTTGTTTTTTTAAAAGTATTGAATCTTGGCATTATAGATTCTAGCTCAGTGAATATCTGCATGCAATCCATAATCTGTGACATTATTATTATTTCCTAATGTTTTGCCTCCTGTTAAATTGATTTCTTGGAATTATGATCTTCACTAAGGCAAAGTTGCTTCCCTCCAAATCTTGACTTGCCCGAGATCTGTTATGTAACCAAGGCTATATTGTAAAACTCTACAGATACTTTATCCTCCCTACACAAGCATTGAAAATATGAAAATCATTCACTATGGTTAGCCAGGCTCCGCAATGAGAAAAACTGGCCTTTGTAACCTGTATAAATTGTACAAATGTATACAAACTAGTGTTTTGACTGCTCAAGATGAGGGACTAGTAAAGGTGCGAAGCCCTGTTTGCCTGCTGAATGAAACAGGAGTCTTCAAATGCTCTTGAATTTCTGTAGTTTCAATAGGTATGGTTTTCACACTGTTTTGTGCTTGGCCTTTGCAACAGTAAAAGCTAGAAATGTGTGTGGAGCACTTAAATGGAGACCTGAGTTTGGCAATGCCTGGATGTTGAACTCAGTGTTAGTGCTGTTGCACAGAACTGCAGAATCAGTAATATGGTGGTGGGAAACATTTTCTGGGATGGGTCAGAGCCTACATTTCCTTAAGTATAGTTAGTTAGAGGAGCAAAGGTCAGTGATGAGGGACACAATTTTTTTTCTGTCTTCCCACTTGTTATCTTGCCGTCCAGTGTGCCAGACAAGAGAAAGAACGGATCACTTTTGCTAAATCTCTGCACTGATCACTTTCAGGGGGCTTTCTCCCTTGGTTCTTCCATGTGCTGGCTCCCCTCACCCCCCACATTTATCCCTCTGGGCTCCCCATGCCTCCATTGCAGAATAATGGAATGCAGTCAGCCCTATTTATAATACACACACGAGCACACACAGTCTGATAATGTAGCTTTCTTTGTTAGTGACAACCATGATGACCTCTGAATCTGGCAAAAGCTGTAGATGTAAAATACTGGATGGAATCACAGAAATGTAGAGTTGGAAGGGGCTACCAGGGTCATTTAGTCCAACCTGCTACAATGCAGGAATCTTTCTCCCAACTTGGGCCTCGGATCCACAACCCTGAGATTAAGAGTCTCATGCTCTGAGCTTATCCTTTCACCTTAGCCTTGGAAGGTACAGTATTTATTTCGGAGCTTTTCCTAGATAATGTAGATTTTAAAAATCTCATAGCAAGAGTTGCAAGAGGGAGAGTGGGCTTGCTGTCCCAAACTCTGCCCCTCGGCCTTACAAGTGCGGCCCAGCTTACATATGAGCGGCATTTTGTTTTCCTAAAATATTCTTCTACTGCTGCTCTATGGCTAGTTACTGTGGTTAAGAAGTCTTCACTCTTGGGAAAGGGAAGGTTTAGGCAATCTAGCAGATAAATAGATTCCCGCAGAGTATTGTTCACTTTCATCTTTTGTCCGCGTGCAGACAAAATGTATCGTTACATCAGCTCTTTTGTGTGTTTTGAAATCAGGAAAGTGGATCGCCTAGGAGCGCTGTTGTGTTTGGAGCCATGCTCTCCTATATCATGGAATTCCTTCACACAACTGGGATCACCCTTGCAGAAAGACAGGTAGGAAACCACCCCATTTACCCGAGAGTAAGCCCAATCAAATTCAAGAGGACTCTGAGGAGCCTGGTCCTTTGTCCTTCCGAAAAAAAAACATGTTTCCAGGTGATTCCATCTTTATGTGCATGTACATTTTTTATATGTTACTCACCCTAACAGAGGGCAGTCTCTAGGTGATTTAGAGTCAATTTTTTTTAAATAAAAAAAGTTAAAAACAACAGCAATCAAAATTGTCCTCCTACCTGATCCTCAGAAATCGATCTAGATTGATACAGTTCCAAAGCACTGAGGCTTAGAAACCAAAAACAATTAAGGCTGAAAATGAGAAACACTAAATAGGAGGTATTTTCCTTTTCTGAAAGTCCTGATAACGATCTCTTAATGTACAGTATTCATTTTAGTTGTGACGCAAGAGTCTGTTGACGAGCACCTGCGGTCCATTTGGCTTTAGTTACTGCAAGCTTTGTTTTATATTACTTTACTTAGTTAGGTGGGGTTTTTTGGCGGGGTGGGGTAGTAAAAACATTTATTTAAATAAACTCAAACCAGTAAAAACATTCATTTTAATAAAATCATCCCTACCTATCAGGACCAGTGGTCAGAGATTATGGGAATTATAGTCAAGGAGCAGCTGGAAACCAGAGTTGGGGAAACCCTGGTCTATAGGGTGAAATACACACCTGTACAAGTCACCTGTCATCCTGGCTTAGATGCAAGTTCTGGACTAGGTGCTTTCCTTGTAGGTCAGGCGTCTCAAACTCGCCCCTCCAGATGTTTTGAGAGTACAATTTCCATCATCCCTGACCACTGGTCCTGCTAGCTAGGGATCATGGGAGTTGTAGGCCAAAAAACATCTGGAGGGCCAAGGTTGAGGAAGCCTGTTGTAGGATTTTTTGTTACATTTGAAGAGGGCCTTCACTGTTTCGTTTTACTTTTTAACAAGATTTATATACCCCTTAATCGAGAATAATATATTTGTTTAGAAATGGCAATAAAAACAAGCATAATACAAGCCCGCTTTGTTTCTTATTTAAAAATTATTTTAAATACAAATGTATGCAGTTAAATTACACGTCTGGGTACTCCTGGTGCGGTTCTGGACATGCCGCGCATAGCTGGCTTCCTGTGTAAGTGTGTTGCATGTTGGGATTGAATTTGGGTTTTTGTTTTATAGGGAGCTCCAGAAAGCGAACATTCAGCCGTGCTCTCCAACGTGATAGAGGAACTGGTGAGCTTCCGAACCAAGGTGCGCAATTTTGCCCTTGCAGCACCCGAGGCTGTGGGGGGCGTGTCCACGGGCAGTGCCCCTCTGTCGAAGGAAGCCCGGCTGCAAAAGAAAACCGAAAGGCAGCAACTGTTGAAGGACCGAGTGCCCCTCTTGCAAGCGTGTGACAGCCTGCGTCGAGATCTAGCCATATACGGCATTGACATAAAGGTTCGCCTCTTTCTCTGCCCAAATCCTCCTTGCTGAACATTTGTGGCATATCTCCTCTGCGGGTTGTTTTAGGAATAGGGAATTATTATTATTATTATTATTATTATTATTATTATTATTATTAGAGTGGCTAACACCAAATATATAATACATTAAAAACACAAAATCAAACAATTAGTTTAAAATACAATTCGAATCACGTTTAAAATAAAAATAAAATTAAGTGGGAACTCATGAATCATAACCGTAGGGGTAAGGAATTAAAAGTTCACCATGCCCGGCCACCCATGCTGGTGCCATATGGGCCGATAGAAAGAGCCAAGGAGGCCACTTGCAAACAGGGTCCCATAGAAAGAAGGGGGTCAGACTGGGCCCGGAAAGAACAGCTGTCTTGCAGGCCCTACGGAAAGATGTCAAATCCTGCAGGGCCTTGGTCTCTTGCGACAGAGCGTTCCACCAGACTGGGGCCAGCGCTGAAAAGGCTCTGGCCCTGGTTGAGGCCAGTCTAACCTCCTTGAGGCCCAGGACCTCCAAATTATTATTGTTTGTGGACCACAAGGTCCTCCGCAGGGCGTACTGATTATTGTGATATTTTCTCCTGCCTCCCCTCCCGGAACAGGCAGCTTTCGCCCTTGCATCCTGGATGGTTAAAATACAGTAGGAGCAACAGTAGAATTAAACTTGAATGGTCGTCACGTTTGGTTGAAGCCAGCAAGTCCTTATTACTGCCCTGTGTAGCTGCCTTTGTGGTTCCCAGTGGAAACAACTGTTGAGCGTTCTTTTCTTCTGAAGAGCCCTTATATTCAAGCAGTCCTGTAGTTGCATCGTGAAGGCAGAGGAGTGGTGCTGGCTTTGGGGGAAAGTGCTCCACAAAGTTTACTTGCCCCATAGGTACTAGCTGTGTTTTTCTTACCTGCCATGCAGGGGGTATGTGTGTGTGTGGGGGGGGGGGGTATGTGTGTGTAGATTTTAGAAGAGCAAATAAATGTGCAAAAGTGCTCTGTTCTTATGCATACCATTTGGATCCGAGAAGCCCTTTTTATTATGAGTAAGTTGGGTTTCTGCAAGGGAGCTGCGATGATGGCAAAAGCAACCTGGGTCGCTATCCAGCGAAAGCAGATTGGGGGCCAAAAGTCCCCTTGAAAACTTTGTGTACTCGGTCCACACTTACGTGTGGGCTTGCTCATGCCGCGGGTACAAACAGGGCGTAAAACAGGAAGGCGATTGTTGTAGCAAGGTCCTCCTGGTTTCACAACCAAGAAGGAGGACCCAAAAACCGAATGCTGGTTTAGCTTTATTCTTGTTAGTCGGCGTTGTGGCAGCAGGTGCCTCATATCACCACCGCCTCAGAAAAGCTTCAGCCATCTCAATAAAATAATCTTGGCCCTGTATACCTGAAGGAGCGTATCCACCCCCATTGTTCAGCCTGGACACTGAGATCCAGCACGAGGGCCTTCTGGCAGTTACCTCACTGTGAGAAGTGAAGCTACAAGCAATCAGGCAGAGGGCCTTCTTGGTAGTGGCACCCTCCCTATGGAATGCCCTCCCATCAGATGTCAAGGAGATGAGTAACTATATAACCTTTAGAAGACATCTGAAAGCAGCCCTGTTTAGGGAAGCTTTTTAAGGTTTAATGTTCTGTTACATTTTTATATAGTAGGGACCCAGGTGGCGCTGTGGTTAAACCACTGAGCCTAGGGCTTGCTGATCAGAAGGTCGGCGGTTCGAATCCCTGTGACGGGGTGAGCTCCCGTTGCTTGGTCCCAGCTCCTGCCAACCTAGCAGTTCGAAAGCACGTCAAAATGCAAGTAGATAAATAGGAACCGCTACAGCGGGAAGGTAAACGGCGTTTCCATGTGCTGCTCTGGTTTGCCAGAAGCGGCTTTGTCATGCTGGCCACATGACCTGGAAGCTATACGCCGGCTCCCTTGGCCAATAATGCGAGATGAGCGTGCAACCCCAGAGTCGGTCACGACTGGACCTAATGGTCAGGGGTCCCTTTACCTTTACCTTTTACATTTTTATTTAGGTTGGAAGCTGCCCAGAGTGGCTGGGGCAACCCAGTCAGATGGGCGGGGTACTACTGCTACCAGCAATTCAACATTCTGCTGATTTATGGCACAATCCTATGTATTATTTATTACTCATGAGTAAGTCCCATGGTGTTCACTGGGACTTACTCCCAGGAAAGTGTACATAGGATTGCAGCCGTCATCAGGGAAGCATCTTAGAAACATGAATTCTGACTGCTATTCCAATATCGCAGATGAAGTGAGCCTGTGAAAAGATGGCGATGAGTCTAGGGTAGGGTGCGGGAACCTGTGGCTCTGCAGATGTTTGCTGGACTGCAACTCCCATCACCCTGACCCATTTGCCACGGTGGTTGGAGCTAGAACATCTGGAAGCCCCACAGGTTCTCTGCCATTGGTCTAGGGCAGAGAGCTTTCAAAACCTTTCATGTTGGTGACACGCTTTTTAGACACACATCATTTTACAACACAGTAATTCAGTTCTACTAGCAAACTGGAGGTTAAACTAACCCCCTTCCAGTCCTGGGAGGAGCGTGGGGAGCATTTGTGCGACACACCTGTACACTGCAACCAACACACGAATGTGTTGTGACACAGTTTTGAATGCTCTGGTCTAGGGCAAGCCAGTATGCCCACATTTGAAGTCCTGTGGGGCCTTCTTTGGAAGTCAGGTCTACTGAACAATATAGCATTACTTTGCAGCATGAAAAGGACTAAGTAGAGGCTTTTCCAATTCATATTTGAGTTCTAGAAGTAGTTTGTGTTAAAGGAAATGTGAGCACTTAACACACACTCTTTTTTGTATTTATGCAGGATAGAAGTACCACTTCTACATGGGAACTTGGAGAGCCCAGTAAAGAATGGGAAAAGAGCTGATAAAAATAAGAAGTACAGACTGAATGACTTGATACTGTGGTGATATAATGGATTTTAAATTACCCTGGCTGAGAGAATCCTCCTCCTTGAATTACTAGGTGGCAGAAATAATTCTTAAAACTATCTACTTCAAATTTAAAAGCAAGACGCTTCGTCTGTTTCCTGAAAAGATTTGTGTTTTCTTTTTGGGGTGTGGTGGGGAGGAACAATTGCAAATCTGTCATTTATCACAGCAGCTCGCCTGTATTCTCACTTACGGAATCCTATGACTCTACTCCAGCACCTCAAGAGTTTAAACACTGCTTCAACTGCGCTATCTAGAAAATAGAATTAAGTGAAAATACCATTGTCTCCTGTAGTGGCACAAGAGGCGAGTTGACTTAAATGTGCTTTTACTAATAAGTAGTTGGTATCCTTCGGCACGGGGAGATAGAAGGCCTCTGCCTCAAAAACAACACAGCCTTCGAGAATAACTTAAAGCTTAAAAAGGCACTAGGATTTAGATCAAAAACTCCAGGGTTTGGAGGGAGGGTGTTTTGTTAGCAAGATGCTGAATCGTACATAAACCCTTTTCTATTGTAAGAACTTCAGTTTGATGTTGCAGTTAAATGCTAATCCATGCTACAATTTTTCTATATATCCACTTTCTTCCACATTGGTGGAAAAGTGTTCCAGACCAGATTCAGACTTGTTTCAAAGTAGCTGGCACCAAACAAGCCTACAGTATTTATGAATTACGGATCAGGCAGAGAGCAATCTCTGCAGAATTCAAACCCCCAGAAGTACCTAGAAGGTCAGAAACATGGAAGGGTTCCTTATGCCAAGTCAAAGCATTGGCTTATATAGCGCAGTAGAGTTAGCATTGATCTTCAGCCTCCTGCTAACCAGCCTTAACTTGAAACATGAGTGGCAGATATTTTTCACTGCATCAAAGCATTGTTCAGAAGTAGAAGGCTTCTTTTTAGCAATGTTGGTTAACAAAATGCCATTTCAGAGATTTTTTTATTTTTATTTTTGGAGCTGGACTTTGTTCGAATGAAGATTTACAGATACAGACTTGAAATTTACAGATACAGACTTCAGGCCAGAAACACACATCAGTCTTTGTTGGTAAATAATATATAAAATACTAATCCAGAATATCTTGCAGTAAAATATCTCTTTTCTGCTGGGTTTCTCCTAAACATTCAGCATGGCCTTTTATTTGCTGCACCAGCTGTTCAGAGGAGAAGGGATTGACGAAGACCAGGGCATTTAAGGTAGCGGAGATGTGGATTCAGAAACAAGCTTTTTGCATACCCTCTACTGAGATGAGGCATGGCCTCCATGCATTTCAGTGACTATGCTGTAGGGACTATGCTGGCTGACCTGTAAATCTTTAAAGAGATGGCAGGGACTGGTGCCATCTTTAGAAGGCAGTTTCTAATTTCAGGTTTCGTGCAAGAGTGTATCAAGATTTTCTCAATATCGGTGCACAAGAACACTTGGACATTAGAAGGGAAACAGGACCTGGGGGTTAATGCAAAGCAGCGCTGGAACATAAAAGAAAATGAACTTGCTTCTCTACTTGAGGTAACTTACAAACTATACAAGTCTCCTACTTTTCTTCCAAACATAAACTCCAGGCAGGGCCTTGGAATTTGGAAACCAGCCATTTTATACTAGCCTGTTATGAACCCCAACAATATGAAAGGCATTTTCAAAACCGATACCTGTATGTAAATGATGTATTAATAACTACTGGGATCTGGTTTATTTCATGCCTTGATTGTCCCCTCTGTTATAATCTAAGGCAATTCTCTCTGTCCCTCACTGCGCAAGCATTATTCAAAGCTTGGCTATTAAATATTTTTATGATATAAGATGTATGGATTTTAGCTAGTAATGCAAAAATGTTAATAAGAAAGTGGAGAAAAAGACCTAACACATTTTTCGCCCCCAAGAAGCAAGCATCCTGTAGAGTCTACTAGTTAAAATGTAAATGAAACTGTGTCCAGAGAGTTTGAAAGAACTGCAGTATGATAGTAATGTTTCTTCAGTGTCACCTTATTAAGATTGCAGTCCTGGGCACACAGACCTGGGAGTAGACTCTATTGAACTCTGCGGGACTTAAGCGAACTGCAGCTGAAATGCAGTTTGCATTTCAAAATGCACTATTATCAAAGGCTCTTGTGGCAGCTGAAATGCAAACTTTGCTTTTCTGATACCAAGCTAAATGCCATTTCAAAATACTTGATCTAAGATTTAGGCTGCCAGTTTAGAGCTGGGAGTTTAAGACATCCCTGTGCTGCTTTATTCTTTACCTGCAAGCCAGTCCGTTTGTTGTGGCTGATCAAACACACTCACTTTGCAGATTAGGAACCTGAAGTTGTGACTAGAAAAATGAAACCTCATCTGCTTTAGCTTGGAATGTGTTGGTTCTGACTAACAAAGATAAGCTCCCCTTCCCAAACATTCCTTGAGAGTGACTTGCTCAGGGTCCTGCATCTGCACAATTTTGAGGATTTGTGCTAATGATCTAAACCACCCTTTCAACAATGGTGCCCTCTAGATGCTTTGTCCTCCCCAACCTTTGGCTGTGGCCAGTGGAAATAACTGTAGTCCAAAACATCAGGAGGATATCAGGTTAGAGAAGACCCTGGAAAACAATAGTTGCAGGCTTGCCTTATGTTCATCCGTGGATGGAAGGGATTGTTATCAGAGCTGGGAAGTTATAATATTCATGGTATGTGCATTGGTGGATTCCTGCCACAAAAAATGTTAGGTGTGCTAACTACTGGTATTCGTATTTCATTTAAACAGCGTCAGAGAGAAAAAACATTGAACTGAAAATAGGGCCTACAGCTAAGAATGTGTAACACAGTAAGGGAGACAGGGACTTGCACTCATCACCCCCTACCTTTCATGAACACTTAAGGCATTGACTGGAGAAATGTCCTCTTACAACTTAGAAGGATCTGCAGGTGGTTGCCTTCATTTTTGTTCTCCTGGAGAGATGGAAATAAATCTACATCCTTCAACCTGACAGTGCTGCTACGCAGAGTATAATAAGCTGTTCAACAAAATATTATTCCAGATTACTGAACAAGAACCCTCATGTTCCCTTTGTCAGTGGAAAGATTGGCACTCGTTGCTTTATATCTGCCAGGTTAGGAATACAAATTGAACAAAATGGAGAAGTCAGCTTGTCAGCACATTGCAGCTCAGTTATAAAAAGCCACTGAATAAATACACATAGCAGTTGTTTTAAGCCGTCATTTTTATTTCATCAAGAAATCAACTGCTACATCTTCAGATTGCTTCAGTTGTAAAATCTTTATACACTAGTGGACAACATTATTTGCAACTTCTGTAATACAATATAAAAAAACAACAAGCAATTCAACTCGATAGTGACTGTTCCGATCAGTTTGAAAATCCTAGTTCCTATTTGGCTTCCCTACAAATAATAGCTTTGAAAATTCTGCTGCCTATTTTGTTCAGCATTTGTACCTCAATTCTAAATGACGGTAACTATTTAATAGTGTGTTCTGGAGAATGGATATAGGTTAGTTCAGTTGACAGCACCAATCTGTCTCCCTCACTGCACCAAGACAATGCTGTGATTTAAACCATTGGGCATACGAGTCAATTGCCCCATGAGTGCAGGGCGCACATGTGGAAGATCCCAAAAGGGTTCAGAGCTTTGGTCATGCTGGCTCCTACCCACTGCCTATAGCAGAGGGGTGAAACCTGTGGCCTTCCCACTGTGGCTGAACTACAGCTTCCATCAGGCCCAGCAAGCATGGCCAAGGATGATGGGAATTGAAGTTCAGCAACTTCAAGAGCACCGCAGATTCCCCACACCTGCCCTGTAGGACAGGGACATTTGCAAGTACAGTCCAGTTTCACCTCTCCTGTCCCCATCTTGCAAGCACAAGAAAATCAGGATGGATAATTTAACACAAACGAGCCTATGTGAAGTAATGTTTTTAATTCAGAAATTTTACTGTTCCCCAAGACTCAGGGTAATATTAAATCCGAATATAAGCAGGCTTGCCTTGCAGTTGAATCAATACCTCTAGCAGATGCATGAAGCCAAAGGAGGCTTTTCTAGGTAACTCCAGTGATGAACCAATTCAACCATTATTTACATTCTCAAGCACAGGCATTTTGCCTTCACCCAATGAAAGCAAACTACTCTGGGTCTGCCAGTTACTATCCAGGTTTTTAATTAATCATTCATTGACCCTTGTTTGCTACCTTGCTTTTGAGAGGGTGGGGGATGAGCCAAGGCACAGTGAAGCGGAAATGACTAATGCTAGAAAGTCCAGGAGTGGTGACCTTAGGGTTGGGCAAACAAGGCAACCGCCCAGGGCCCCAAAATCTTGGAACAAAATGCTGCCTGCCTCCTTTATAGTCTGTCTCAGTCTGCCTTGTCTTTAACCCAGCAGCATTGCAAACAGGCATTGTGAAACCTGCATCATTGCATTGAAGGCAAGGAGAACAGGGTGCTAGAGCCATATTGGGATCTTCCAAGTGCCAGGTTATATAGTGTAGGATTCAGCCCAGTACAAGTGAATCATGCCTTGATAATACATTTTGCTTAAACCTTTTCTTAGAGCCAATTTCAATAGAAAGAAAAAGTACATCATACTAGCCATGGTCTACATAATTGGAAGCAAAGGGAAAGCGCATACACTTTTCCTGGTTTAGAAAACATGAGAAGCTATCCCCAACTTGTGTTCTGAAGCAGTAGGGACTGAACAAAGTCTTTTAAAAGTTTGAATTGGTGCTCTGAACTTTGCTAGAACTAAATAATGGAATATATTTAAAAAACAAACAAAAAAAGGAAACATGTATTTTTCTGAGGTAGTAGTCACAGTGCATCCAAATGTTACTGTAGTTAAAAGCACGTTGCATTTATACAGAGCAATATCCTGGTTGCAGGTAGACCGTGTATGCTAAGCAACGACCGACTACTATATACTGTAGCAAACCCTAACAGCAGTCTGTCCCTACACAAATGGGAATGTTCGTTTAACAGCTAGATAAACTCTGGCTGCAGGTTTCCATATACTAACTTCAGAGTAAGTCCCAATGAATTTGGTGGGGCTTACTTCCAAGTAAATATACAATGCCATCAGGCGGCAAGCGCTTCAAGTAAAAACAAAGGTATTCTGCCATAATCTTTCCTCCTTAAAACCATTATGGGGTGGGATTTCTAGAGTGGAAATGCTACGTGCATAGATCCTACCAAAAAGTGAGTTTGCATCTAGTAAAGCAGCATAACTAAGCAGGATACGCATAGAGCAGCTGACATACATCCTCTGGAATACCCCCCTCTATTACAAAGAAGCTCAACATTATGGTAGGGACAACTCGCTACTGTGAACAACCTATTCTCTACCCTGTAGTCTGCTGGGCACTGCCAGTTCTTTAATGCTGTGCAGTTTTAAAAGGGCAGCCCTTCCCCTTTCACTCTTCAATTACTACATGCCGGTGATTCTTTTAAGTGTGTCCACACATTAGTGTCCCACTGTAGCTTTTGAAAGTTAAAACAAAAGCATGAAGGGCGCTTTCTACTGAAAACCAGGTCTTATGACAGGAGCTGCTCTTTGATTAGTTGTTTCCCTAAAGCCTTCATCTTTTTGATCCCCCCCCCCAAAAAAACCGTTCCATCACAAGTTTAATCTGGTTTCTCTGCAAATATTTTATGATCTAAACTAGCCCAGCTCAGTAGATGAAACTTCAATACATTCAGCTAAATAAATTCTATTTTTCGCATGCCATGTTCTACAGCTTCTTTGTAGTGGTTTTTTTTTAAATAGACCAGTGATACCCACCCCTCCCTCATCGAAAAAGCAAGGAACGAAAAACAGTGTCTCTGTACCTAGGACTCGAGGGAAATTTCATGCAGTGCCTCCTTGAAGATGGCATGTCTCAAAATCAGCACAGACTTGTGCAGAATTGAAACCCTGCAGTAGTTCTCAGGCCAAAACAGTGATGAAGTTGGTGCAAACCAAGGAACTAAGTTAAGCTGGTGGAAGAATATTACGACACAATCCAGCCAAAGTTAAGAGTTTTCAAATCCTATTTATTTCAGTGGGAGACAGAAATGTCTACTTCTTCCACTGAAATGGAGACTTGAGCTGCAATCTCAAATGCACTTCCTAGGGACGAAGTCCCACTGAATTAATTAGGACTAAATAGGCCTTAGCTTAACTTTGGTTGGACCATGTCCTTATTTTTATTTGTCTCTTAAGTGCATCTTTTGCTACTAGCACACTCTTAGTTATTGCTCAATAACTGTGAGATAGAACAGAGGAAATACTTTCAGTTTAGTTTTATTATATTATAACATCTGCAACTACAGCTTATTCAGCCAAAAAAATTGTATTCCAAACTCTTTTAAAAATATCTACATTTTTTCTATTTTAAAAAATAAAAGCTACCTAGTATACCAAGACCGCTAACAGCACTTGAAAAAGGGTGCATTACGCATGGATATCCTACTGTAATTTCCGTTGCTGTCCATGTTGTGTATTTCTCCTTCCTCTGCTGCTTTGGTCTTAGGTTTCAAAGAGTTTATTAAAGGCTGCTCCAATTTCTAAAACCATGTCAGAGGCTGTCATAGACCGTCCACACTTTTGAAAGGCTTGGTTGTTGCACTGCCTCGTAAGTGAACATGCTCCAAATGCAGCCACTAGGAAGGGGTTTTGACTAAAAAGGAAACAATAATCTTCATTAAAACTGGAATGTGACTGAATTTTTCAAGAAGCTTCAGAAATCTTAACCCACTCTAGGTATTCAGCGTGGAAAGATATTTCAATTTATTGGGAGAGATTTGCATTTAAGTATACTGCCTTACCTAACAGACAAGAATCTCATATTAATTTTTCTGCTGCCGAATGTACGTTTTATTGTTTATCTACCCCTTCCTCCCCAGTAGTTTCCCTCCTGCTCCCAGTGTAACTCCAGTGAAGAACTAGGCTGCTGAAAATGCTCAAGTATGACCAGCACCTTACCCATTTGTTTTTTCTGGTCCAGCAAGAAAGGCCCAGTGTGCTAGGACTCCAAGAGAACCTGAGAGGAGATCACCTTGTCCACCACACCTTCTGCTGCTTCCTTCATGACTGCATACAAGCACTACAAAAGGGGAAAATACCAGGCTTAGGCTGGCCCAGCCAGAGGCAGCCCCACTCCTGAACAGAGTTTGAATCTGGCGTAAATTTTAACACCAACTTGCTTTACGCCAGCTTCCTTTATAGGATTTGCTCGCTAATTCATCAAAGTTTTCCAACTGTATTTTAAAGGAGAGAGGCTGGAGATGTAATGAGCAGTACCAAGTGGGCAGGCTTCCTAGGGCTCCCCCCAGAATTAAGAAGTGGCAAGGTTTATCTGTTACATGACTGCAGTGCCATCTATTAGCTGCAAGGGCTAGAACAGAATTTCTGCCATATCCCTGAAGGGCCCGTTATTTGTGCACACATATGAATATTCTAGATTATTATTATTATTATTATTATTATTATTATCATTATTATTATTTGCATTTATTAGTCGCTTAACTTATGGAAATGACTCAAAGCAACTTACAGGCACAATGCACAGTGTATACAGTTGTACCATGGATCTCAAACGCCTTGGCTCCCAAATGATTGAAACTGCAGCTTATTAGTCGCTTAACTTATGGAAATGACTCAAAGCAACTTACAGGCACAATGCACAGTGTATACAGTTGTACCATGGATCTCAAACGCCTTGGCTCCCAAATGATTGAAACCGCAGCTTCTGATTCCAATCGGAAACCACACTTTGGTTTCCTAACATTTTGGAAGTCGAACGGACTTCCAGAACAGATTCTGTTCAACTTCCAAGGTACGACTTTATTTAGTTGTCAAAGCCCAACTCCTGAAGTTTGCCAGTTCTTGGCCTCTTTTTTTGCAACTGACTATGAGGAACTTTGTGCAGAGGGGCTCTAGCCTCATGCTTTGTTAGCGTAAGTGAGGAACAACACAAACTCTCTTTTTAAAAGGACATGCAGAGGGAACCACTGATTTGTTCTGCCATAAGGATTTGTAGGCAACAGCTTACATCAGCTGCATATGAAAGCACCCTGTGTGTTTGCTGCTGCATGTTATGTAATTATCTTCTGTAATTACTCACTAATTTCTGTATAATTCTGCAGGACTAATTACTTAGGAAAAATAAATAAATACACAAAATAATCCCCTTTGTGGCGAGATGAACATTCTTATTAGCATGTAATTTTATCACACATTTGATGTGCCCTACAGCCCCAGTAACTAACATTAACATCTTAAATCATAATGTTTGCTGCCATTGAGTATAATATTCATATTTAATACTGACACTTTTACTATAAATTCATTAGTCAACAATTTTTATCCATCTAATAAAACATTATCCTCCTAATGCTGACAAGCATCTATTCAATATTGAATAGATGCTTGTCAGCATTAGTTTTTGTTTTTCAGGATTATCTATCTATAATAGGACCAAGCAACTGTATTTTTCATTCTGTTTGCTGTGTTTATTCTTCACTTACCTTTTTCTCCATCTGAAATAAGATCACGTTCTCCTTTCTGAACAATTGTCAAATTCCCCAAGGCTTGGCTGAGCCTTAGCAGACATCCATGATGATCATTGCTATCGACAGGGTCCCTAAGCTAAGACAGAGGGCGGTGGGGAATCATACAGAATCAAAATATGTCTTTCAGTGATGTAAAATAATGCATGTTACCATCATTTTATGCACACATTTTATCAGAAAAAATACCCAGCCATTAATTAAGGAATGGGCAACCTGTGGCCTCATTTCTGGTCATCTGTGGTGGCTCCCTGATTGTGGAATGCTCTTTCCAGAAAGGCTCACCTGGCACCATCATTACATGTCTTTAGACGCCAGGCAAAAACATTCCACTTTACACAGGCCTTTGGCTATTAAATAATCTATGGCCTGTGAAAGTGTGTGAGAGAGGATTGTCATTTATTACGGTTATTTTACTACTATAGGCTGTGTCTGTCAGTATGCTTTTTTATTATGTTTTTTATCATTGGTGTTTTGCAATTTGTTTCTAATACTGTAGCAGCAGCATATGCAGGGGTGGGGTGGGGAGAAAGGGAGTGGAAAAGAGGTAATAGAAAATCCACTTTTGGTCAGTAATTGGCCAACATTATCAAGCGGCCCCAGAGACCCCCAGCAAGTGACCTCTCACAGATTACCCTTAAAGGAATAAGACCCTTGCCAGAAAAAAGGTCCTCCACCTCCGCACTAAACAGTTATTACAGGCGGATGCTGTCTCATGCAGTTTTTACTTAAACATAGATATTAGTGTTAAGGCTGCAACCCTGAACATCATAATTAGGGAGTAGGCCCCACCGAACCCAGTGCTGTTCATAGGATTGAGCTATAAATGTAATTTGGTCTTGGATTTAATTTGCTTTCCTTAAGTATCACTGAAAACATAGTATGAACTCACCATAGCTTCATACAGTCTGCTGAACTCCATGGCATTTGGAGTAAGAATCGCTTGAGGGTAACCCTGAATGAGAGATGGCTGCTGGGCAATTAGCCATAAACCATCCTGCATCGGGTAGCAAGAGAGAAACATTTACTGGCAAGAACAACATCATGCAAATAAGCTAATGAAAACATAATACTTACAGCATCAATTATGATAGGAATTCCTTTGATCTTCGATTTTTCTATGATACCCTGTGTTTTTTTAAAAAAAGAGCAGACTTTTAAGAACTGAAAATGAAACCTCTTCCCATTGTTCAATTAACTCTTGCAGTTTCAAAGTAAAAACTCGAAAAACAGCTGTCTACTCCAAATAGTTCTTAGTGGAATACAACCCCATGCTTACAAAATTGTTTCTCTTCCGGGTTACTCTAATTGTGGCTGAAACACAAAACACATACTGCTGGATCTTTAAAACCACCAATGCAGGGAGGGGTGGTCAACCTTTTCCAACCTATAGGCCACATTTGCTGTTAGCCAGACCTCGGAGGGCTGCAGGCCAGCAGAGGATGTGGCCAAAGCTTGCACATGCATAAGCGTTCAGGCGGCAGGGAGGGTTTTTCTCTTTATCACAGTGCTGAGCTGGGAGGAAAGCAACCTCTCCTCTGAGAAATGCAATGAGATGGGGAGATCTCTCCTTGCTTTTCAGAGATCATTCCGAAGAACAGATAAGAGTGGGAGGAATAGCATTCTCTCTGTTCTTCAGAGATCACTGAAGAATGGAGACAATGACTATCCCCCATAGCATTGCTGGGCTGATAGAAGGAACCTCTCCTCATCGTACAACAATGGGAAGAACAGCACTTACCTGGGAAAGGTGCCTCTCGTTCTGGTGCACCACTACTGTTAAGAGGCACGGGAAGTAGCACCCCTTCCTGTTTCCTGAGTGCTAATACCTCTTAGCAACGGTGGTGTACTAGAGAAGTGACTCTGCAAAAGGAAAAGGCACCACCCAATATGCCAGGCACTAGCAGCACGTGCTAAGTGGCTTGGTGGGCCTGACTGGATGCACAGCCTTGCCACCCCTGCAGTAATGAAGCACTGCCGTTATAGAATATTTGTTTTCTGACCACTGACCTGAGAGGTCAGTCTCTACTGCTACACAGCATTTCAAGCCCTAACCTCCCACAACCATACTTTTCTACCCGGCACAATAACGTAAGGCACAATCTGTTATGTCATGATTTATGTCACCTGTGCACCCTAATCTGGAACCAGATTTCATAGAAACCGCAGTTTGGGATCAGGGCATCAGAAGAACAACAGAGGTGATCACTGGGCCATGTGGTTCGTCTGTGTATAGTATATATACATTAAGGGATTTGGGAAGGTTTACAAACATGTAATTGTTCCTTTTTTTAAAGTGAGATGGCCAGAAGATATTGATAGTTTACCCAGAAGAAGGAGGCTATAAAGTGGTGCTAATCATATGATGTCATTATTATGGGACTTCTGCACTTTCATTTCAATTTCTCAGTTTTTTATAATGCAGATTGGTCCTACTCAAAAGTACAATCAAGACAGTTCTCTAGATAACAATAAATGCTTCTTCACTTGCTCACCTTTTAGTGTAAGTGGGGGGAAATACTGTGACCTATTTCCATTGGTCACTTTTATCACTGCCAGGACTAGGTAAGCAATAAAACCAGTGCCCTTGTTGCTGAGCTCTATCAAACACCAGCAAGCAAAGGATGGCTTGGATATTATGATCCATCCTGAAACCACATTTACTGATATTTTGTTTTGTTAGAGTGGCTCAACTGTGCCTCTATGTCTATTCCAAAGGGAGGTGGAGCTCTCCCACACACAAAAAATCACAGGAGCATTGCGGATCTTGGTGATTGTTAAGTTATCTGTAAGAGTTTCACATAAAGGCAACTTTCATCAACTTTAGCTGCTAATCCTGCCATTTTATAATTGCCCTCAATTTCCAACATCAAGAATATCAACAACAGCGATGAATTCAAAACAGAAATTTAGTTTCATGAAAAAGGGTACATTAAAGAATCATTACTATGCAAGGTACTGTCTGTCCAATTTACCTTGGCATTCTCAAGCAGTACATCATCTCTACCCAATCCAGGTCCGATAACAACCGAGTGTAGACGTGGGAGCCACTTTTCCACTTCATGAACAGCATCAGGGCTGTCACTAGACAGAGTAGAGCACAGATTGGCATGTTTCCCAAAATCTGATTTCTTGCGTTTGCAAGGAAGTGCATTTTTCAGCTTAAGGGTACTGGGTGCCAGCTCCCCAAGCTGCCTTCTGTAAACAACCACAACCAATTTCTCAAAGTATTTGCAAACCATTTTCCTCCTGAATAAAAGCAGGCCATACCATACATTTATATAGATAATGTATCATTTCGGCAAAAGTCCCTCAGGGATTTACAGAAATTACAATTTTTCCTTTTCTACAGGAGATGGCATTATGTAAATATATGTGGGGAACACGGGGAACCTTCCATCTGCCTGGAAAGCTGACAAATGAAAGCAGGAAAGGGAGATGAAATTCCCACATGGCTGGCTGCCATGTTTCCTTTTTGGTTTAAGAAGAAGAAAGGAGGAATTACCATGGGTAGGATACACTTCCTGTCCCCTCAACTTCCAATCCCTATATGCCATGTGACTTGTTTCATATTTTATTTTCTGGCAATGTCTTGATTTTATTCTGCCCCCCCCCCATCTCAAATTCCTGACCATCTCTTTCAAACAGCAGTTGTAGCAACCAAACTTTTAAGATTTACAGTAGGGTGTAATACCTATCTACGCACATAGGCTTGTTTTAGCATATGGCATCATTCAACTGGCTGCTGTGGAAGAGTCCCTTCTGCATCTCTACTGGTGCTTTATTGAGGCTTTAATGTGTCACTTAAAAAAGAACTGTAGTTAAGAGACTAAACAAATGGTTTGGAAGCTGCTTGGGTAGATAGCAAAGTTAATGCTGCAGTTGGGACATTCAGCACCACCACTTTTGGAAGGCAGAAGTTGACACTATGTATTTGCAAGTTTGGCGAATACAATTAAAACATCATTAAAATGTTGTCTTGAAGTTTAGAGAAGTATTGGCATCTGGATTGGTTTTAGTTACAGCAGAACAGAAGCTGGCTACTGTGAGTCAAAGCATGGCAAGTGTGGCAGACATGCGGGATTGCCCCATATACCATTTTTTTTAAAAAAAAAACATTTGAAATTCCAGCCATTAAGACAGATCCAGAGACAACGTCCTCTGGACAGGATGTGAGCATCCATCACAGCATGAAATGATTGAGTATAGGATACAAAGGCCCAGGTTCAAAGCCAGTAGGTTCACAAAAGGATGGGTGCCCTTCACCTGATCCTGGGAACCTAGCTCTGAGCTGCTACCCTAATACAACTACTACATGATCCATTAAGTCAAGTGAGAAAAATATAGGAGGAAGTGCAAGAGACAAAAACGGAAAGGATACTTACAGAACAGGATGAACTATCAGCTCTGGGCTGTAAGACTTTATTACAGTTGCTGCGTCTTTGGTACAAAATACATGGGATATGTCTGCACCCTACGAAAGTTAACACATAGTTAGTTATCCATTGATACTAATACAACATCATCATGCAATGGCTAGTCATTAAAACCCAAACAAGCCAGTTCCATGCTTCCTAGCTTTAGTCTGCCCCGTGACATTCTTACTTAGTGACTTACAGAACAAAGTGATTTTTAGGTCCATTTCTCATACTAGTCCTAAATATATATACTTGAGCATGTCTCATGGACATCAATGGAACAAATTTGTTTAGGATCCAATGTAAGTACTCTCGCTACATATAAAAGCCTGTTTCCAACATTCCTTATCTAGATGAAAAGCGCATTCATATCTCTTTTCTCAAACACTGATAGCTTGGCTTTAGCAATACCTTGAACAGTAGAACATTTTGTTGATATGTGCATGGGTAGCTTCCTCCCCACTGGGATTCCGTTGTTGAGATCACAGTAGCGAAATACATTACAGACAAAATTCTATGCTGTGTACGATGGCTAGCTACACTTTATTATTAAGATGACAAATAGTATTTATTAAAGCAGCCTTCTAAGAACACAATCAGTTACTATCCACATACTCAAGTTGGTCCGATTCCAAAGCATTTTAAGTACACTTGAAGTTCAGAGATACAACCCTCAGAAAGCTATGATTCAACAGCACACATGAGAGGCTGTTTTCACTGGGTTTAAGTACCCTTAACTGTTGAATAATGGGACGCGGGTGGCACTGTGGTCTAAACCACTGAGCCTCTTGGGCTTGCCAATCAGGTCGGTGGTTCGAATCCTCAGTCCCAGCTCCTGCCAACCTAGCAGTTCGAAAGCACGCCCAAAGGGCAAGTAGATAAATAGGTACTGCTCCGGCGGGAAGGTAAACGACGTTTCCGTGTGCTGCTCTGGTTTCAGTGTTCCACTGTGCCAGAAGCGGCTTAGTCATGCTGGCCACATGACCTAGAAAAACTGTCTGTGGATAAACGCCGGCTCCCTCAGCCTGTAAAGCAAGATGAGCGCCGCAACCCCAGAGTCATCTGCGACTGGACTTAACTGTCAAGGGTCCTTTGCCTTTTTTTAAACTGTTGGATAATTACCACTGCCTTTGAAATAGGGGTGAGGAACATGTGGACCTCCAGGTGTTGCTGGACTACAACTCCCATCAACCCTGAACTAGCCATGCGATGTTCCTTACCGAACATTTTAATGAAAAGATAAGAGAGCACATACCACTTTGAGAGCTGAAATTGCAGCAAAATATGGTGCCCCTGTATACCTGGCAAAAAAAAAATTTTTTTTTAGGAGGCATCTTTATTTTGCTAACAAGTTTGATTGCTGAATTGGGATAAAGACAGCTAACTAAAAATTATAATATTTCTCCCCACCTAATTATGCATATATTTTGAAGTCTTAAATATTAGTTATGACACTATCACAACCGAGCACCAGCAGAGAGACTCTTGCCTACTAACAGTTAAGGGCGTTTATGTTCAGTTAATGTAGTACCTGCAAAGTAACAGGTCTCTTCCAAGGCTCATACTTCATAGCTGTGATGAACAGACTTTATTCTATGATAACAACTCTAAGTCAGCCTTTTCACAAATAACCAGACTCTCATTGCAGTTGAGACAAACGTGATTGTACAACTGCTTCTGTGGAACCTGAACATAACCAGGAGGAAACTACTATGGGAACTGAATATCAGATGCTCAAATTAAGACAGACGTGTACTTTTTGTAGTTTGTTTGTTAGGCCAAGCAGAAGCTCTTTTAGATTAGGCATTATTGAATATAAAATCTAATGTTAAACTAATAGTTTCTTCTTAGCATTATGAAACATTTGTCATCTTCATGTTGGGTCCTGCATTGCAGGGGGTTGGACTAGATTACTCTCGGGGTTCCTTCCAACTCTGCAATTCTGTGAGTCTATGAAAGTACACAAACAGGTCTCCAGATTTCAAATCCTTGTGCTATGCTGAGCTGTATTAGGACTGGGAAGCATCTTTGCTACCACCATACATTCTAGTGTATTATACTAGCAGAATATTAGGAATTTATTTTTCAAGGGGGAATGAAGACCCAGAGGCAGTGAGGAAGAGCCTGAGGTTATAACTTCCCTACCCTTAAATCAAGGAGATGCAGGATTTTGTTTATTTTGCATCCAAATTCAGCATCGGGGGGAAAAGTTAAAGTTTTTTACTTACCGTATTTTTCGCTCCATAGGATGCACTTTTTCCCTCCCAAAAAGAAAGGCAAAAGGTCTGTGCATCTTATGGACCGAAGGCTCCCCCACCCCCACACGCTCCACTCGCAAAAGTGGAGTGCACTGACGGCAGCTTGGGCGGTGGTGGTGGGGAGAGAGGAGAGCAGCCCAGGGGGGAGGACATGTTTGACAGGGAGCAGGTAAGGAGGGGCGGGCGGCAGCGGCCTGCCGCCCACCCCTCCTTCCCTGCTCCGTGAAGCATCTCTTCTGCTACCCCGCGCCTCCGCCGCGTTCAGTGAGAAGCGGGGGACAGCGGAGGGATGCTGCTTGTTCTTCCCTGCCAACCCCGTTTGCAAAAACAAGCCTGCTTTCGCAAATGGGGTTAGTGGAGAGCAACCAGCAGCATCTCCTCTGCCTGCCCCCTGCCGTTTAACGAGAAAGCCGGTGTCGAAAGGGGGGGGGAGGCAGGGGAAGCCGGACTGGTCCCTCCACCGCCGCTGCCTCCTTCACTCCCCTCCCCAACAAACTTTTAGAGGAGGAAAATCAGAAAATTTTTTTTTCCTGGTTTTCCTCCACTAAAAACGAGGTGCGCCCTATGGAGCGAAAAATACAGCTTAAGGGAAAGCAACTTAACTCTCTTTAGTGGAAGCTGAGATTCCTGGAAAGTTGAATTCTATACCTAACAGCACATTCTGCCCCTTTTCTACGCTCACGGAATTGTACCACACATGCGCACACACAAATTAATTCATTTCCTTAACAGTCAGCCCAAATAACACTTATCATTAAAGCCAAACATTTGCACAATGATGGGATCTCAAAAGGAATTTGAATTATGGCTGATGATGCAGTTAAGAGCTAAGCTCTCAAGGTCAAATGGTACACCTTTCTTATTTCCCTAGGAGCTATGGTCACATGACATATGTACACATTTGGTCTCAAAGTTTTTAAAAAAGGATTAAAATTACTATTAAGATATCTTCAGATGTTTGATTTAAATGTGCAAGAAAGAATGTGAGAAATGCCTCTAGACAACCAGGCAGGAAACCATGCCTAATAAAAGTAAGAAAATGATTGAAAAATCTTTTTTGCAAGTTGGTAAAGTGTCAAATGGAACTTTTTAAAAAAAGGCATGCTCAAGGAGGGCTAGTAAAATGTGTTGCAATCAAGTAATACTTGAAAACTTGCTTGCAAGGATGTTATGCATTTTCTTTTAACTTACTCTTGGCATCCTCCAATAATTCCTATTCGTCCATCTTGGCCTTTATGCTTTTTGGCAGTTAGAGGAGGAATAACATTCCGCACCAGTTGAAATATATTCTCCATTTCCTTTACAGAATGTGTTTTGTGCACTGAAAAAGATCTTTCTATAACTGAAAAAGAAAGAAAGACATTTAAATAATTACTTTAAATCCAAACTTTTCATAGCATTCACTGATAACATGAATATTTCCAAGAAATTAGAGTATTAAATATTCTTGTTTGCATCTTCAATTAACCAGCCCTATTCAAATAATAACACTTCCATGTTCCTCAACAAGGAACACACCAAAGAGCCCTCCCCACTAGCCTTCACATGATGAACAAAATCACAATCTACACCTCTGTGAAATCTGGGTGCCAGGTCCAGTGCCAAGTCTACAGGTAGAGCTGTGCACACAAAGGTTCAATTGATACAACTGGCTACATTGTTTGCATAATGTTGCGTGGCAGGGGCAAACCAGCATGCCTGGTGAAGATATCTGATCAGAAAACTGTAAGAACAGTATTAGCACCAACTTGGTTTTTTGCATCTGTGTCGCACTGCACACCCAAAGTAACCATGGCATCAAACCATCATACAGATGCTTATCTCTCTTGTGTGGCCAACTGGCAATGTCAAAGGGACAATGTGTGTGTGCATGAGGGGTAGGAATACAAGTGAGAGGAAGGTGGTGGTGCCTGAGCTCCAACCCTACTAACGTTCATGTGGTGATCTCCAAGATTTCCCAATCATCCAGTTTTATTTGTTGCAAGCCAACTTTCATACAAAGATGTAATTAACTCCTACACCTGGAAGAACAGCACTGAGCAAGAAAAACTTGTGCTGGCAAGAATTATGAACTTAGGCCTAAGCCACTTATATCTCAAATTGCAAATTAGAAAAAAGACTAAAATGGTCTTAGTTAACACTCACATTTTTTGTAACAAAAAGCACATAATTAATAGATACCGAGTCAATGATTACGAGTTAAATAAAATGCTGGTCTGAAAAGACCCAAAATTAATTCAAAATAAGCAACAAAATATCCTTCCATGTTTCTGCAGCTTAAAAAACCCTGGTTACAGGTAGGTAGCCGTGTTGGTCTGGATCGAAGTAAAATAAAAAAATTCCTTCAGTAGCACCTTAAAGACCAACTAAGTTTTTATTTTGGTATGAGCTTTCGTGTGCATGCACACTTCTTCAGATACCTGAAGAAGTGTGCATGCACACTTCTTCAGGTATCTGAAGAAGTGTGCATGCACACGAAAGCTCATACCAAAATAAAAACTTAGTTGGTCTTTAAGGTGCTACTGAAGGAATTTTTTTATTTAAAAAACCCTACCGTACTTTGACAATTACGCTTCCAATTGACAATCGTATCACATAATTAGTAACTACCAATCAGACTGCTGCTCTTCATTAGTGTTTCTGCTGAAGTGATGCCTACTTTTTAAACTGCCAGTTCAAATTGTGCTTAGTTATCACAGTCAGAGAAATCTAACAAAGAGCTCAAAGTATCCAAGTATCCACAGGGCGAAAAACCTATCTGAAAAAGTCAGCATCAAACAAGAAAACTCCCAGTGGTTGCAAAATCAGCAAAATCTCTTCATTCTCAATATAACCCCTTCCACAATCAAACTTACTTTTTTCCAGTAAACATTAAGTCCTTTCAGGTCAATATTCTGATCTCATCCTTTACAATGGAAACAATTCTTTAATTAATGCGCTCCGCTTCCACTGATGTTATTTACACAACATGTTGACACATCTGTAACATATCTCGAACTGCATTAGAGACCCCAGCATGGATCATTCTAGGTGTAACTGTTTTATTTTGGTCGTAAATCCAAACAAGGAAGTCTGTAGTCACGGTAAAACGGTTGCAGAGAATAGAGAACCATGCTGAATGCTAAAACCCCTCCTCCTTTCCTTTGGGACTTCTATCAATGGCAGAAACTCCCCACATATATTTATACATTTCTGCACTATCACAAGAACGAAAAGCTTGCTCACTTACAACAGCAATAGTGTATCCTACGATATTCAGACCAAAGTACAAATCATGACAAAATTAAAAAAAATCCATACTTGTAGACAGAAGGGTGAGAGCCACCGAAAGAATATGAGCACAGAGAAAGAAATGGAACAGCTGCATTGCTGCTACTGCCTTCACAGTACAATTTATGTACTGTGTCCTCTCTCTCTCTCTCTCTCTCTCTCTCTCTCTCTCTCTCTCTCTCTCTCTCTCTCTCTCTCTCTCTCACACACACACACACACACACACACACACACACTCTCTCTCTCTCTCTCACACACACACACTTTTCTAAAGATTTATAACTTTTCTAGCAGTTTTCCTTGTGTTTTTTAAATGGCATATTCTTAGACAATTGGATAAAACGTCCAGAATTCACAAAATAGGTTATATAAAGTGATAGTGAAAGCAGATTAATGTCAACTATTGAAAGCCTGAAAGGAAACTCCAGTTTACCCAGAATATGATTAAGGGTGAGCGAACACTATCACTTAAAATAGATCAGTTACCTATTAATACCCTGTTATGCTCATGAAGGGGGTTAAACATTGGAGTATAATTTTATTTAGAAGTAGTATTGTAGAGGCAAAGATCTCCTCCAAATTACCTACACGATCCTACGTATGCCTACTTGGAAGTAAGTCTCCATGCATCAAAGGGGTCCTAAGCCACTAGCGATTGAGGTCCCAGAATACAACAACATGATTTTGTGAATAGAACCTACATTTAAACACAAGTTGGTACCTAACAAATACATAGTTCTCCTGCATCTTGGCTACCTCTAGTCCTGAAGAACACCAAAACAATCTTCAAGTAGGTAGCATTAGAAGACTCACTGCAACCAGTTTTCAAACTGTGTTCCTTGTGAATACCAAGATGACAAGAAAATATAGCATGCACTATTACTCATCTTTCAATGTGAAGTTGGATGGGAGTATTAAACATATTTAAACCAAGGGCCTATCTGGTTCCTGATCTGTGGTATGCACTCCAGTTGAGCTTCTGATAATGTGCTTGTAAAGCATTTTGGAGTGACCCTTCTGACTTGGGTAAAAAGTTGAAAGCCAATCTCCTCATTTTTTGGACGTTTCCTCTTTCAAAGTCAAACGTGCCCATGTTGCATTTTTAAGGCAACAGCTATACTGACATTTGAACTCCCTTGCCTTGCAAATTAAAACTAAGGCTACCCTAATACTATAGAAATGAGGTAGGAAAATCTATTGCAGAAGACAGCCTTAGGACCATCTTTCAGTTGTGGTGAAGTTATTACTAATGAAAATATTTTGCTGACCAGGATGCGATTTTACGCTGATTGCCAGCCCAGAAGTAGAATATACAAAACTAATTCTATTCCCTAGTAAGATGGAAGTAGACTTGGATACAAAAAATATAAAAACTGCTCTAAAACCAGCCACCTTCTAAAAGTATCTACTATAAGTACTTATATGCTTTTAGACCATCCCTGGCAATTACCGATGCTGTTTCAAGTGCAAAAACTATTACTTCCAGAATTTCTATGAAACACTAAAGATCAAGCAATATGAATTTTATTTCAAAGATGAACAAAATTCCCTTTTTAATCCACTAAATTCACAACTGGTTGCTCTACATTTTTAAAAAGAGCTATGTAAACTACATCAATGATCATGATCTGTTCCATTAACAACTCTGCAAAAGAGCACAACATTAAATGAACACCATTATCTATGTAGACTTTTATCAACCAAGCCCAGTGTTTTGATTCATTTTTCACATATACCCATGAACCACCACCCCACCCCCCGGGGACCATTTCACTGACTTTAGAAAATGTACACAAAAATCTTAGCTACTGGGTCCCAACATCATTTATACAACAGAATGTAGTACCTATGGGTGGCGAAAGTGACGTGGACATAGAATTAAAGTTAAAATTATCTCCGTATGATCGGTGATTTGATCTCTGTGAAGGATTGCTAGGTATATACTGGGACCTTTGTGAAACTGTGGAAGAAATCCCTGCTAACATCTGTCCCAACATCTGCAACATCTGGAGCTCTCTGGCGTGTTCAGCTTCACGCCGTTTGTCTTCGATTTTAAGCCTCTGCTCTTCATATTTGTAAAATTTCTCTTCGGTATCCATACTTTGTTGCAGAAACCTCTCCATCATTTTGTCCAGTGTTAAGTTTGCATGGCGTTTTTTTGATCTTTTAGCCTGAGATAATAAGGGTGGTGCATTGGTGTGAGCATTAATTTGTTTAAAACCTAAAACAAAAGTAGACAAGTTAGTCATATTTTGACCAAACTTAAGAGAAAATTAAATAGTGAAGACCATCACTTTAAGTTACACAAATATTTCCAGTAATCAGGTAGTTTTCATATTGACATAATTTATATGTTTCTATAACATTTATTTATGTTCGTATGGAACTTGAACAACCAAAATTTTAAAACAAGTATTTGTGTATTGGAGATAATTGCTCATTTCAACTTTTTACAGTACAAGCCTATGCTATGCATGTTTACTTGGAAGACCCATTATATTCTATGGAATTTACTTCCAGATTAAGTGTGCACAGGACTGCAGCCTTAATGCCCTGCTTCCAGATCTGCATTACAAAAGGTCACAATTGTAAACCTCTCTCCTTTGATGTTATTTATGTGTAAAAGGTTTGTTTCAAGTGGGACTCTATTAGCTTAAGGACACCAACTTGATGCCAGATTTGTATGGATATGCAGATTTATGCATGTGTATTAGCCTTGCCCAATTCAAATAAAACTCAACAGTGAAAAAAAGACAAAGGCACAGATTCCAGTTTTTCTGCCTTAGAATTGTTTTCTAAAAATAATACACACACCTACATGTGAAGGAAGTACAGACCTCTCTCTCTATATGGTATCGCTTCAATTTGTTTGTGGAAATTTAAATTTAGTCCAATCTGTGTATGTGAACAATAAATATGAATGTGGAGGGCTTTTGTTTTTAACCCAGATGAAAAGTTGTATATTTACAAGAGAATACTATGGAATATATTGTCAAACAAAGATGCATGGTGGCCTTTAGGCTTGCCAGCCTAACAATCCTCCTGCTTTATAAGCATCATCATGCAAAAGAATTTCAAGTTTGGGGCACTGTACACCTGATTTACACTGCATGCAGTATTCTTGCATTTGATTAGGTGTATGAGCTCGCCATTTGTGTTTAAATAAGAGATATGACCATATGTAAATGACCATAGATTCTCCACAATCGCAGAAGGGAAGAGGGGATGGACAATGATAGCTAAGGACTGGTGTGTTTGGCCCAAGTTGGTGCTTTTAAACTAAAAAAAAGAGGATGCAAAGGTGATAATTGCAGCGCTGTTGAGATGGCAGACACTTTACTGGGTTTGGGGCCCCAGAAGGTGCCCACCCTCACAACAGTGGAATGTGGGATGGTGTAGTGCCTTCAGAACTTTGGACCATCGCTATACACAAAAAGGAAGCCTTGATCTGCCACTGTATTTTTGTCTATTGGATATGCCTTTTATGTAGGTGGTATATCCAAGACAAAGAAGCTCCCTGGTTATATTTTATGACACACTCCTAATACGGAGTATCAGGAATTCATTTTAAAACAGAAGTCACCTGACAATACCAAAGGAAGGACCATTTAGGCAACGGGCAGTGCCACAGCTATGGGTTTTTTGTTTTGTTTTTTGCCACTGGGTTAAGTCTCCCAGTCCCCCCCCCCCTGTGTGTATAAACACAAATGCCTGGGCTCTTTTCTTCTTTTGCCAAACTGGATCTTTGACCAGGGTGAAACAAAGCCTACTTTCACCCGTCAAATGGAAAGGTTAGGCGGAGAAATCTCCAGAGTTGTTTGGGTGTGTGATTGAAAGTGGGGAGCGGGGCATCGCCCTCCGTTTTAGACAAGAGCAGGGTAAATTAAATATACAGCGCTGCTCTTCCTCTCAGGGTGAAGTCATAATGAGAACACCAGCTTTCCCCCAACTCCTTTGGAGAGATAAATCTGCACAGACTGGGGAGGAACAGGGCAATAAAAAGAGGGCGTGTGTGTTGTGCGCCTGTGAGGGGATGCGATTGTCCTATGGATAACACCCCCCGCCCAAAGCAACATTGTTCAGAAAAGCAGGTCGGGATAACGGGGCTGTTTCTTTGTGGCAGGTGCCATAAGGGGGAACAGAGAGACAGACACTTTTGCTGTGCCGCCCTCGACTTTCTTTCCTTTCTCTCCACTCACCTTCTGCCGGCGGTAGCGGGATGGCGAAGGGCGGGCACTCCACTTTGATGGCGTGCTCGGCGTAGGAGGAGCACTCCCCGGACTCCTCGTGGTCGTGGAAGTTGTCCCTCGGGGGGGACTCCAGCAGCTCGCCGCCTTCCTCGTCCAGCTCGTCCTCGTCTTCCTCCTCCGCGTCCACCTCGCGAAGCAAAGCCCCGCCGGGCCTGGCGGAAGGGGGCGCGGCGGAGGCGGCGAGGATGGCGGAGGCGGCCAGGGCGCCGGGGTGCTGCTGCTGCAGATGGTGCTGCTGCCTCCGCCGGCACCCGGGGTCCCCCCCGGCCGCGGGGCTGAGAGGCCTGTCGTCGAGGCCTGCCGCCCCGGCCCTCCCGCTGAGGATGCGGTCCATCTCGTCGTAGTACTTGCAGATCTTCCTGGCGTGCCCGTTCTTCTTGAGCCCCTCCCGGGCCTGGTAGTACTGGCGCTTGAGGCCCTTGATGCGGATGCGGCACTGCTCCGGGGTGCGCTCGAAGCCCAGCTCGGCCAGGCGGCAAGCCACGTCCCGGTACACATGGCTGTTGCGAAAGTTGCCGTCCAGGGCGCTCTGCACGTCCGCTTCCCCCCAGATCTCCAGCAGAGCCTGAGTCTCCAGGTCCGACCACAGGAAGCCGCGCGTGTTTGTGATCATCCTGGCGGAGGCGGCCCGCCCACCCGGGCGGCCGCGATGGCCGCGCTCGGACGGGAAGGGGCGATCAATGGCAGGCAGGCGGGGGCCAGCCGCCCGCCCGCCTCGCCGCAGCCCCTCCTCCCGCAGCTCCCCCTCTCAGCGTCCCCGGCAAGGCGGCAGTTGCGGCGGCCGAGATCCCATCCCTTCTCTCGCCGGCCGCGCCTCACGCGCCCCGCTCTCCGCTTCTAGCCCACCAACCGAAACTTTCCACACGCAACGAACGGGGCCGCCTCCGCCGGCCTGACGGGCCTGGCCTTCCTCAGCCTCGTCTGCGGCTGTCGCTCCCTCGCCTCAGGCGGCGGGAGCTCGGTGGTGGTGGCGGCGGCGGAGGGGGCTGCGCTTCGAGGCCCATCGCCTTGCGGAGGCCGGAGACCACGGGGCTCGGAGAAGAAGCGGCGGCTGCCGAGAAGAAGGCGGGCGCCGAGGCTGAGCAGCACCGGCGCGGCCTCTTTCCCCTCTCCGCTCGCTCCCCGGCGGGCCCAAGCCGGCCCGGCGTCAGCAGCGCGCATTGCGCTCCAGCTGCCCCCTCCCCTTCGTGTGCGCGCACACTCACATCCACACACACACACGGCAGTCGCCAGTCACACACAAAGCAGCGAGGGTGTCTGTCGCACAACTTCAGTGGTGGTGGGAAGAGCGGGGCAGGAAGGCGAGAACAATAGGCAACGGTCTCCTCCCGAGGAAAAGGCGTCGCGTACCTTACCCCCCCCCTTTCTCCCAAAAAACAATGAACAATGGTGCATTCAAACAAAAAACGCATGGTGGAGACGAAGGGGTTTCAGGCAGGAATGCGAAGGAGGGACCTCTCCACGCGTCCGAAGAGATATGGGAAACGGGTTGGAGGGAGCACGCTCACGCCAGCACGAACATTGCTAGACGGCCTCCCCACCTCCCCACCTCCCCACCCCCAGTTCCCCAAAAGCGCAGACAGGGATAGACTCCAATCAAGCAGTGGAAAAGAAAAGCGCCTTTCGTTTGCTTTGCTTGACAGCTTGCTGTCGTTTTCGACGAACACTACCACGAATCAGAAGCAACGGGCAGTTTTATCCGCCCGTGCTCCCCACCAGTACCTTTCCTAAAGCGAACGTGAGAATCAGCTGGCACAAGAGGTGCTACTCGTACTTTTTCCCTCCTCCCCACGGTGAAACCACAACAAAGACACGCATATATTTTTTGTACGGGCGTTTTCGTTGGATGTTACGTCGCAAGAAATGCCGCCGCCGCTATATAACTTTTTAAATACTGGGTTAGCGCCAAGAATGTACGACGAGAATACAGAAATTATGGCCCTCTTTATTATGTTGAAAACGCTAAACCGCCATATTTAAAAAAGCAAGAAAGATAAGCAATTTTAGCTCTCGCCTGGAGGATTTTCTCACCATACAAACTACTATGAACTACTGTACTTCGTAATTTGCTGTCTGCAGCGTTGTGATGACTTGCACCAGTGAAATGGGTCATCACAGGTGTAACCGGACAGATTGCTTTCACATCACCTCCTGATGGATTAAGCTACCTACCAATAAATCGTGTAGAGAAGTGAAGAGATGTCCACACATCGTATAATCAGCCCTTTTTGTCAACTGTTCGGAGGCGAGTCACCCTTCACAAAATCTAGACTGGTCGATTTTGTATTCTGTGGTCCAGGGCTTCAGTCTGCGGACATTACATTCTGACCTGATGCGTTTCTTTAAATTATCGGTGACTATAGAGAGATGACTGCAATAGGGTTTAAAAATATAATATGCACACACATACGTTTAGACTCAGGCCCTAAACCACATCTTGCTTATATATTCCGGTATGTCATGCATCCAAACTCATCTGTTTATCTTCCCACTATCTCAGCTGTGGCAATTATATTTTTAAGCAGGCGAGGCAAGCTGCAAGCAGACAATAACTTAACAGAGTCCATTTAAAAATGCTTTTTTAAAAAAACCCAGCAAAAAAAGTCTTTCTTTATATCAGGCCTGTGGCTAACTGCAAAGAATCACATCTGGTGCGGTGAGCCACGCTACCCACGAAAGGCTATTTTGGGTACCTTTTCCATACTGCAGCCAGACCACCGCTGCTGCTGAGATCAGTACTGCGATCACACAGGTGTCCCTTCCCCAAATCATCCCTGAGAAAGGATTTACACCAGCTCAACGCGGGGCCCTGCCTCGCCCGAGCGGCTTGGACTCTGCTCTCCCGCCGCTTACCTAGCCGCCAAGCGGGGCTCGAACCAGCTCCTGCCAAGCACGCGCGCAAGCGGCACACAAGATGCATCCGAGCTGCTTCCGGGTCCGACCCGCAGCGAGTGGGACGCTTAGGCCACTTTCGCCCCGCCTCCTACGCCCTCGGGAACGCCCCCTCGTGGGAAGCCAATCTGAGCGGGCTCAGCTCGCTGATTGACAGTAGACACGCAAACGCGCAAAAGGTTAGTAGGCGGGGCAAGTGCTGCTCTAGAGAGCGTGCTTTTTTTTAAACCTGGAGATTGACTCATTTGTAACAGCGGCCGCGTTACTGCTGCTCTCGCTCAAAAAGACTCAAATAATATTTTACTGTCTGAGTCGCAAACACGCCGGTAGAGGGGTGGTGTTTTCTTGGAGTCGCTCTCTCCCATTTATTTCAATGGCATTTCATGCCCCATTAATTATGTTTGGGATTGTAATCTTAACTTCCGAGGCGGAGTTCAGCCCAGGAGCAAGAGGAACTTGTTTTTAATGACAGTCCTAGAAGTAATTTGAGAAGGAGCAGATCAAGTGCCTGCAACGTTAGCAAATAAATAGCCAGGCTCACAAACACACACATGGGCAGGCAGCAGACCCTTCAGGTATTTGATAAGTGCTATCACCTCCCTACTCAGTGTCTAGGCTAAAAATACCCAGTTCCTTCATCCTTTCCACATTGGACTTGTTTTCCATTGTTGTTGTTTAGTCATGTCCAACTCTTCGTGACCCCATGGACCAGAGCAATCTCGTCCTCTGACTGTCTCTGAACCCATGAGGATTCCCTTTATACTGAAAGAGAAAAACAAAGTGAAGAACGAAGACCTATTATTTAATACAGGATATAAAGGAAGACATGAGGTGCAACTAATAGCATACACTTTAGATGAGCTATCTCTGTGTTACAAAAGTAGGACACATGCTCCTCTTATCCCCAGATTATCTATGTCAGCGATGAAGGGTATGAAGCCTTGCTCTTTAGGCAACACATCTGGAACAGCTCTAGAGACATTGCTGCACAGGTGTACTGGGTATGACTCTCCTAAAGGGAAGACAGGCACTTCTTACAGCAGTGTTTACCAAACTTGGGTCTCCAGCCGTTTTTCAGACTACAACTCCCACCATCCCTAGCTCGCAAGACAGGGATGATGGGAATTGTAGTCCAAAAACAGCTGGAGACCCTAGTTTGGGAAACACTGTCTTACAGCATGAGCAAACAATGCAAAAGTAAGACAAACCTTCCAAATAACCTATACAGAATTATCTAACACTGTTCTCTTTAGCAAGCAAATTATATTACAATTTTATAAAATTGCAGTAACTGGGATGAGTAACAGCATGGTGAACATCACTCGTTCTTCTAGGTTCTTCTAGGTTCTACAGTGTCTTTCAAGGTTCTTCCAAAACATCCCACTCTGGAATAGACTGGCTGGTAGGGAGCCCTTTCCCAATTTTAATACAACCAAATTTCCAGCATCTCCTGTTCATGCATCACATGAAACAGGAGAGGGAGGGAAGTGAGTGATATTGTGTATCTTTCAACATGTCAAAAGTGCCAATGAAACGGGTAAACAAGAATTTTATGTTAGATTAAGAAAACCGCAACAGTGATTTGAGCTAATGAAGATAATAGGTGACATACATGGCTTTCATCTCCAGGCTTTTAATTGCTATATGCATAGTTTCAATTCGAATCTTGCCTGGTTAGGTTGTGGGAGTTCTGACATAGCTAGTAATAGCGTAGGTGTTAGAAGTACAAAAATTAGTATACTCCTCTAACCGCTTCTATGTCTGCTGGAAATTATTGGGGCTTGCTTCTGGATTGATGTGGCTAAGACTGTTCTTTAATAATGCACCCTACCTGTGTTTCTTTGGAAGTAAGTTTCACTGAGTTTAATGAAGCTTACTCCGTAATTAAGCGTGTTTAAGATTGTAGCTGTGCAGTGCAAACCTTATTCAGAAGGGAAGATCCGCTGTGTTCATTGTGGTTTACTCTCCACTGAATGAGTCCACAATTGCAGCAGCATAGTAGTGCTTGATATTACTAAGATAAATAAGATTACTAATAGTTGTGGGATCCATAGCCAGTATCAAATCTAGACCCAGATCTGTGTATAGGTATCTGCCCATACACTGACACCTCTTTCAGTGAGAGGTGCTGGTGGTGACCACTGTCCCCCCCCCCAACTATCATGTTCTTAGACTTGTATTCTGCCTTTCTTCCACCATGGTGCCCAAGGCAGTGTACAGCTTGGTTCTCTGGTGGGATCTCATCCAGGCACTGACCTAGACCCAGATCTGTTTAGTTTCAGCAAGGCAGCTGCATCCTGTACCTTCAGACAGCAACCTTTACATACTGATGCTACCCACCAGAAATAAGAGAGATAGTTTCCTCATCTATGTGCTCTTGCCTATGCTCACCTAAGGGAGAAAGAGACAGGACCAAGATGCTGTTGTTCCTGACACTGTGCTCACAGTTGCTGGTGCCCAAGGAAGAAACAATGACCACTGTGGTCTTACGTTGATGCAGCTCATAAGGAGGAAGAACTGCCCAATGTGTCTTCCCACCAGAATGAGAGAGAGAGAGAGAGAGAGAGAGAGAGAGAGAGAGAGAGAGAGAGAGAGAAAGGATGGCTTCTGCTATACTAAGTAGTGGTGTAGTGGTAAATTCTCTAATTGCAAGTCCATAGTTTGCCCCCAAGGAGACCTTGCTTCCCAAGGGGCAAGCAACCGTGTAGAGTATTTCTGAAAAACAAAGGAAGACTCCCCCCCTGTTGTCATAAAAGCTCAGCTATTTTGAAGAACAACTTCTGTCCTAGGCTATAGCTTCCTGAGGGTAAGCTCCACTGAACTCTGTGGCACTTGCTTCTCACTTCGCAGGTTAATGTAACCTGGAGCTTTTAATCAGAAATGCAAACAACTCTGCAATGAAGTGCCACAAGGTGAATTGCTAGTGTAAATAGAAACATCATCAAATAAAAGTGCACGAAAGCCTTAGGAGTTCATTCACTTGTCAGAACTGGAGCATCCATCAGTTATCCTGTCACTCTAGCTGAAGATGTTATTGCTCCTGATCTGACAAAAGGCCCAGAACTGGGCTTGCCCACATTCCCCCTCACTGGTGAAAACCACCTTTCATGATAAAGTTGTCCTATGCATCCCAGACCAAATACTATTATTATTATTATTATTATTATTATTATTATTATTATTAATTAAATTGGTATACTATCCTCTACCCGCAGGTCTCAGGGTGGTTACGACATAAAATCACAATATAAAAACCACAAACTACATAATAAAAACAAAAACAGAAATAACCCAATAACACCCCCCTGATCTGACACATTTTAAAAGCTCATTGGATGTTAATCAACCAAAGGCCTGGATAAAGAGGAATGTTTCTGTCTGGCTTCTAAAGGTGTACAGTGAAGGTGCCAGGCAAACCTCCCTAGGGAGAGTATTCCACAGACAGGGAGCCACTGCAGAGAAGGCCTGCTATTGTGTTGCCACCCTCCAGGCCTTTTGAGGAGGAGGCATACAAGGAAAGGCCTCAGAAAATCATCTCAGGGTCTGTGTAAGTTCATATGGAAAGAGGCAGTCTTTGAGGTATTGCGGTCCTGAGTCTTTTAAAGCTTTATAGGTCAAAGCCAGCACTTTGAAATGGGCCTGGAAACTAACTGGTAGCCAGTGCAGTCAGACCAGGATCGGTGTAATATGCTCAAACTGTCTTGCTCTGGTGAGCAAACTGGCTGCTGAATTCGGCACCAGCTGAAGTTTCAGAACTGTCTTCAGAGGTAGCCCTACATATAATGCATTGCAATAATCTAACCTCAAGGTTAATTCCTTTCCTTCCTCTCTCTCCTCATCTCAGATTCAAGTTTCGCCTTTTTGATAGACAGGCAGGCTGGTGGGCATGCACACCCACTAATGCCTGGTGAGCCAGGCATAACACAAAATTAGTACAGTCATGGTGAAGAAAAGGCTGAGACTGTTGAATTTATGCCTGGCACACACCTGTTAAAGGCACAAACCCCTGTTTCCCCCCCCAATGCCAGCCTAGGCTGTAGCCATTCATTAAGCCAGCATTTGGATATCAGGATATCATATGTGGAACTTAGGAGTGCTTTTACACAACTAAGACTTAATGTTGTATACTCTGCTTTTCTGGGTGGCTGTTTTAAGGAATAACCATTGGAACAACACTTTTGTGTGTCCTGAAAAATGGCTGTAGAGGATATGGTTCACTATAATACTCCATGTTCTCTTTATAAAGAACTTCATGAAATATATTTGAACTTAATCGTCTGAGTGCAACCAGAGGAAGAATTTTGTCACCCCAAGTGAGCTTGTAGGCTTTTTGCTAGCTTCCCCCCCCCCCTGAGCTCAGCTGCAGTGGGGAAAGGAAGTAGCTATGGAGGAGCACTTTTACAGAATAATTCATTGGCATAATCATATTCTTTCTCACCCCTTGTTTCTGGCCTGCATTAACCAACAGACATATGTTTGAGAAATACATGTTTTCTGGTACAGTGGTACCTTGATTCTCAAACTTAATCCTTTCCGGAAATCCATTCCAAAACCAAAGCGTTCCAAAACCAAGGCATGCTTTCCTATAGAAAGTAATGCGAAATGTATTAATCCGTGCCAGACTTTTAAAAACAATATCTAAAACAGCAATTGAATATGAATTTTACTATCTAACGAGACCATTGATGCATAAAATGAAAGCAATAAACAATGTACTGCAGTCACACAATCAATCAATCAATCAATCAATCAATCAATCAGTAGCTGAACTGGGTCCCACACAATCACACACAAAAAAGAGCCACAAAAACAAAAATGCAAAATAAATAGCAAAAACAGACAGACCTCAGCGCAACACTCAAAACGGAAGTGTGGCACTCAAATTGGAAGTGTAGCACTCAAAACGAAGCACGTTTGGCTTCCGAAAAAAGTTTGCAAACCGGAATTCCGGGTTTGCAGTGTTTGGGTTCCAAGTTGTTTGAGTACCAAGGCGTTTGAGATCCAAGGTACCACTGTATACACTTCCATAATGAAAAAGAATTATGATAAAATAAATAAATTGCTGTCACAAAAATACAAATACATATAGTTTGCATTTATTTAAAACAGCTGAAATTTGATTTCAATGATGGATAGTTGAATAACATTATGTAAGATGCAGGGATGGGAACAAGGCAGAATAAAATTATGGGAGATGATGTAAACAGGGATGAATCAAAGTTTTCTGCATTGAGAGTTATTTCCCAGAAGTAGTTGATCATCTCTCTTCCCACAGCAACGCAAATGTAACATTATTGCACTTTCCTTAGCAAAACTGCACACGGCTTCTGTTTACCAAGCAGTTAATCTTTATAAAAATGATTGCTGCCACCTTGTGGAGATTTAGCTGAAGAAATAAATGCATACAGCAGCAAGTAGCAC